>NC_090265.1:93172976-93482698 GCF_040414725.1 Anabrus simplex | reverse complement strand
AGCCTAAGCGTGAAATAATTGAGTGTGCAATTAATATAAGGAAGTGCAGTGTGAAATATTTAAGATGGTATTAACATATATTAAGTCAGTGTGAACTTAAGACGATATCTCGTGATATAATGTTTACGTATTTATTATATTATCTTAACCAGAGGAGTGAGAATACGATTTTAAAAGTGGCATAGTGTAACAGCTATTTGCAAAGAAACCCGGTTAGCTAAAAAGATCCATGAATGATATAATACCATCCGAACCCAGATTACGTCATAGAGGGACGCATGTTTGAATTGTTTAATTTAAGTTACCATACTCTTTGCTGAATGATTATATTGGAAGAGTAGATACCGTATTTGGGGTTATGTGTTGAATTGTACGATAAGTCGTGTTGTAAGAAATGAATTCTGCGCTAAAAGAATGTCACGTCTCGTTATATTTAATGAATATTGGAGGTTAAACGCGTTAATTGTAGATGTTGAATAAGTTAAATATAGGTTGAAATGAAGGTTATAGATGAAATAATGGAAGTGTATGTGATGTTTTAAGTGAAATATTGCGCGGATTAATAAGAAATGAGACGTATATGATATAAACAATGTGCGATATAAGGGCCCAAGTAAAGCAACTATGGAAAGGAAATATGCCCCAGGGAAGAACTATAGCAAGGTATGGATAATAAAATTAAATATATTTAGATGAAGTTTGAGAGTGGTTTGACAGTAGTAACAACTGGTGATGGGTAGATTTATGCTTGATTATGTCGTATTCTGAGTGAATGTTGATTGCATGGAAGATGAAACTAGTATGTAACCAGTATGATAATATAATATTGAGATATCGTAATGAAGGCACTTGCATATATATATATGATAAATGCTTATTGGCTGCGTGCATATTGAGCTGGAATACGTTACATAAGAAATTATCTAGCTAGAGTAGGGAAATAATATGAGATTTACATAGGATATCATCGATGTTTTTTTAAATTTGAAATACTGTAAGAGCGAATATTAAGCTAGGAGCCGTATTTTAAATGGCAATCGGACCAAGAAAGTACGTCATTCGATTTCTCATTTTCTTCACCTTATTCAGCACCAACGAACTCAGATAATTTTTAATATAATTCAGATCACTGATATTAGAATTCAGGACACTTTTATTGAAATTCAGATCATTCCCACGATAATATGAATAATGTAATGGTAGCATTTTTGATTATGGTGAATAGTTAACACCGCAAGTGATAGAATTATTTATTGAAATACTGAACTTTGACTGTGGTCAGAAGACTATGATATATTTGTGTACATAAACGACCAGACTTAAGTTTTGATGGGAAGATGAAACAGAATGTGAATTCATTTCAGGAATACGCAACCCAGAATGTTGTGATATGCAAACTTAGATTAGAAATGAGCCAGCGCTGACTTAAAATAATTGATTCAGGAGTTAAAATACTTGTTTTGTTAGGTTAATGACTGAAAGCTCACGAACTATTTTTGACATTTAACCATTTCTTTCGCGATTCTCAGTAATTTAATAAATATGTTCTTGATTATGTTTTATATAATTGATTGAGTTCTCATTTGTAGTGATAGAGTGTAGTTGTATTTAGTGAATAAGGTACCCGATAAGTGGATATGTCTTAGGAAATGTTGATTGAAGTATACGTATGCGGAGTTCACAATTGAGTGTTGAATTACTTAATTTTGAACTGCGTAGGGTGTCACTATTTCTCTTTGGACGCACGTTAAACGGAGTTATAGAAAAATTAACCATTTTTCTGGAAACATGGATACCCTGAGACGTTTATCTGACTAGTTGGGAAAATAACTGTGGTCACCCCGACCCGAAGGGTGCAATAGCAAACAAGAAACACTGGTTGGAAAAACCTGCTTGAGTCGCATGAGATTACTAATAAATTTCCTACGCGGATTGACATATAGAGGACACTGAAAAGGTAGATGATTCGCATCTCCATTACTTGTACCACACGAACAGTTTGAATCCTGCGTTAAATGGAACCGAAATTTATATAGGGGTGTAAGGGCATGATTAAAATGCAACCTAATGATGTTAGTGATATGTCTTCTGGAATATATAGATGTTTGTAGATGATAATAAAAGGTACCTTTGACTTGTGCAGTCTGTCTCCATTCATCTTGCCATTCATTACGCGCTGATTGTCTAATTACAACTGCATAATCGGACGAAGGAACGATATTATTAGAATTCGGAACAGGGAGGCGAGAAGCTTGTTTTGCAAGGAAATCCACTTGTTCGTTACCAAAAATACCCACATGTTCGGGTAACCAGACTAATGTTATATAAATACCGGAATTATCAAGCATATAGAGAAGACTTTTAACGTTATATACATACCAGTTATAAGATAGCGCATAGGAGATCAGGGACTGCAACGCGCTCAGCGCATCCGTAGGCTATATATCGTAACTCGCTTATAGTCATGCTGCTGAACAAAGAGTAAAGCTTGTTGGATAGTGAATAATTCCGCAGTAAAAATCGAACGATCACTAGGTAAACCATATTGTTTCTTGACATTTATTGAAAGTATACAGAAAGCGGCTCCAACTCCAGTGGTATTCTTGGCCCCATCTGTGTATATGTCTATGCTTGGAGAGATACAGGAAAGTTTCAATCTTTTAGCGGGCACATGATCTGGCTCCTGTGCACGAATGACGTCAGTATAGATACTGCGGGTAGGCCAGATTATCTGTGGCCGATAATGGGGAACAGAATACGGTAAAGTATAAGATATTAAAGTTACACTTTGCAGTACTGTACCTTGGATTGATTTTAACGCATCGAAGGCATGATATAGAGCAGGCAGTCTTCGCAAACCTTGACGCCGTATGGAATAATACTCATGGAGGAGCTGCAATTTCGGAATTAAAGGGTGCCTCGTCAGAGAAAATTTTTAAAGTAAATATTGCATAGCAAGAATTTTTCTACGCACATGTAAGGGAGGTTCGCAAGATTCCACCAAAAGTGCATTTGTAGGCGTTGATTTCAGAGCTCCTATACATGTGCGTATATATTGACATATATGAGTATTCAAATTCGTACTCGCTGCTAAGTCGAAGATATGTGCTCCATAGTCCAGGATCGATCTTATAGTGGACTTTTACAATGATATTGCCACACACGGGTCCGCTCCCCAGTGTCTACGGGTGACAGCTTTTATTATCTGTATATACTGATCACTTTTCGAGCGTAAGTAGAGAAAATGCTGCTTCCATGTAAGCTTATGATCTATAAATAATCCTAAATATGTATGTTGTCTAACATGCTGCTTCCATGTAAGCTTATGATCTATAAATAATCCTAAATATTTATGTTGTCTAACTATGGGGATTTCATAATGATCAAAAGCGGTGATCGATCATAGGTACGATGGTGTGTGAAGATCATCGCTCGACATTTAGCGATAGATAGATAGATGTAGTCCATGAGCATCCAACCATGTTTTGGCCTCTCTAAGCGTATATATGATATGCTGTCTACAGACCTGTAAATTCCCATGCGTATAATAAATCAAAAAAATCATCTGTGCACGCCTGTATACGAGGATAACAGAGAATGACTGTTTCGAAATCCTTCATAAATATAGCAAAACGAATGCCGCTCAGTGTATCTCCCTGAGGCAAACCTGTACTCACCTGACGTGGTTGTATTGCATATTGTGCTGTTTTAAAGTACAATGTTCGATATGTAGGCAGTTGTCTAAGAATGATAATAATCCCCTCAGGTATTTTATGAGATGCAAGTTTATCCCATAGGATATTCAGTGGTACAGAGTCGTCGGCCCGCTGGTTATCTAGAAAAACCGCAATCGTGCTGTGTTTCCTGTGACGAGCTAGTAACAAGTCGATAACTAACATATTAAACGCATCATATGAACTACGTCCCTTGAAAAAGGCATATTGATATTGCGGCGTTAGACTATAACACTCCAGTGCCCATATAATCCTCCGAAGTAAACTCTTTAAAAAGACTTTGCGGATACACGAACCTAATACTATACCGCGGTAATTGTTCTGTTCAGAGGGTAGTTGTCTATTTTTAAGAATAGGAATAAGAAAAAATTCATTCCAGGTAGGTGGCGTAATAAAATTTCGAAAGATGTCATTATACATCTCTAATAATACTTTCTCAGCTCTAAGTGGTAATAATTTAAGCATCTCATACGATACATTATCAGGACCGGGAGATGAAGTCGAACAAGATTGGAAAACTGCTTCTAATTCCTGGTGGTCGCACGGCTGTAAAAAAAATCGTGCGTGTCTTGTGAGTAGACATACTGAGATACTACATAATCTGGAGTCTCACGGACAAGAAAATCTGATAACACCTGGCGTGGTATTTTCATAGAAGGGGAATGTTGCGTAACTCTTGTTATTGCCCGGATAGCATTCCACAAAGTTGTGATAGAAACTTGACGAGTAAGAGAAGATATAAACTCTCGCCAAGCTAAACGACGTTTCGTGTGCAAAACCTTTCCAGTGTGTGCTATATGATGCTTGAGTCGTATATCATTTTGAGGTGTAGAGTGTTGCCTATATTGGTGGAATAAACGCTTACGAGTATCGCTTACATAAAGTTAGATCCACTGCGCTGGGAGGAGCGGAGGGCGCAGTGAGACGCGTAGGGGAACCGTCATTCAAAATTGCAAGATAATGCTTGTTAACTGCATTGGGGAAATATTTACCTTGAGGTGTATCCATACTTCCTCCCCACACCGTATTGTGAATATTATAGTCCCCAAAAATAAAAAAAGATATGGCTCTGTGGCAAATTGCTGAAAGAATTGATCCCATTGCCTTTCAGTAATGGAAACGTCTGGTGGACAATAAATATTCACAAGCAGGATATGCTTATAATATATTCCTATAACATACATAGAGGGTATTGATTGAAGATTCGAATTAAGTCTATATGTCAGGGAAGAGTGAACCAAACAGGCAACTCCTCCATATCCTGGTCCGTCGTTACGAATAACATTATAATTGGGATACGCGATGCGATGCGCAGGGTCAAACCAAGTTTCTTGTATTGCTAAAAAATGCGGAACGGTTTCCTGAATCAATTTAAAGAGCTCATGACGTTTATTCATGATACTCCTAGAGTTCCATTGTGTGATTCTAATCACAGAACTGTATAAAATTGTAAACCTTATCCCTTAACTGATATATATTATGAGCTATTGCTGGGTTATCACCCAATAATTGCACCAATTGTTTGATGGATTGGTAAATGCCACTTTGTAGGTGGTCTCTTTGTCTTTGAAACGAAGAAGTCGGTTGCGTCATAGAGGCGCTACTAGCGGAGGCAGGCACGTCTGTGGAAGTCGTGATCCTCTGGCTAGGACTATTAGATAAAGTTGCCACTCGTGAAGTATCCATCTCCATACTAGGGGTAGCTGGAATCAAATTATAATAACCATCCCGATCATATCCCGGGGTGGGCACAGGTCTAGGTGACTGCAAAATTACTTGCGTAAATTTTCTCTTTCGTGGATTCTCCGGTATAGGAGTCGGCACCTCCCTAGTTAATGGGGGAAAATTTTGGGAATTGGTATCAGTATTGTATTCAACAGGCTGGACTTTCTTCACAGCGTCCTTAAGGATACGTTATCAGTGCTCATGATCTTTTTAATACGTACTTGCTGCTGGTGTGCTGGGCATTCAGGTGCCCCGGTTAAATTGGTTCCCTGACAATGAACGCATTGAAGAAGTGTTTCTGTACAATTCGCCGTGCTGTGGTGCAGGGCGCAACGCCCACATCTTGGACTTGTCGCCCTACGATGTTTATCCACGTGTCCATATCTTTGGCATTTTTTGCAAATGATAGGGGCTAAACATATGGTTCAACTTCTAAGTGTACCTGATACAGTGACACATACTGAGGACGTTTCTGTGCCCGAAAGACAACTTTAATAGATCCCGTTGGGACATACTGGTTACCCTCTTGGCTAACAATCCTACGATTCAGACGTTGAACTAATTTTATAGTTGCCGTAGACTTTAAATGTTGTAATATAGTAGCATCAGTTAGGGTTTTTTCTACTCCCCTTATAACACCTACGCGTAATACATTGGAGCTGGGTATGTACGTCCTGAGTTTAAGTTCAGCTAATAAGGGATGCTTCAGGAATGAATTTGCTTGTACGGCATATACAAATTCAAGTTGTACTCTGTTTCTACACTTTCGTGCCTCAGATTTGATCCCCGGGATATTATGCTCATAAAAAGATCTACCCAAGGTCATGGGATGCATATTACAAAAATTTTTTGATGCGGTTGACTCCACGAAAATAATAAATGGGCTATAATGTGTACTAGGGTAAAATTCTTGTGGCTCAGCCTTCGGAACCTGATCACCAAGTTCTTTATCCGCACACTTATCTTGCCTATCAGCATTATTCACTTTATCACTATTTTCACTTGGGTTATCTTCTGTATCTTGCTCCATTTGAACTGTTTCTTCACGTTCGACTATTAACTTCGAGGGGTCAGGAGCCCCCTCACCCCCACTGCTCGCTGCCATAGCCTACGACTTACACTCGTACTATCACACGTCAAGGACATCCACGGTACCTCGTCACAGCGATTATCCACTCGACCACACTATATCACTGCTAAGAGTGACACCTTTTAGCGATATTCTTGTTCTTGTTCTTGAAGTGGATTTGAGCTCGTTATTTCACCCAGACATAATACTTTATAATAATTGTACTAGTTCTACACTCGCACACAATAGGGATGTATAGAACTAGCACCGATAGAGTGCACTGCTGTTGTACTGGGTAAGCGCAATGCGCTCTTCATATGTCTCCTGTGTACTCGTGCCGCTAAAATCCGCGAATTTAAGTTATTTAAATTGTTATTTTCATGACTATGCCTAGCTATTGCAGTGTTCCTCTTTGCAAAAATTAGGGACGCCCATTTTCATTTCACGAGTTTCCACAAAATAAAGGAATGAGGAAGAAATGGTTACATGCTATTAGAAGAAAAAATTTCGGTGAGAATCTGACCGAAAATATTAAAGTATGTTCCCATCATTTTCAACCCGATGACTTCACGAAAACTTTGTTGGGTAAGTGCGATTTACGAAGGGAAATAATTCCTATTTTCTACCTATAAACTGATTAGGCATTATGGTAACAACCACCGAATTTATGCGTTTGTATTTAAAGGTGAGAGAGCAAGATTAAAACCGGGTGTTTTTCCATCGCTTTTTCCGTGGATTACGAACACAACAAGAGGCCATGCACCAGAAAATTGCCGGATTACCACGATAAGCCTACAATATCGGAATACGCAGAAATCACCTCCTTTGAAGTACGGGAATAAATCATGAATATACCCGAACAAATACAACAGGTAATTCGATTGTTGAGCAAACAATGCGTAATCCTAATTCCATATTGCTTTATACAGGATTTGTAGATGTCTAACACTGTAATTTGGTGTTTGCTGTTCTGGGAGAAAACAGATACAATGTACAGATATTCCCTCTTGAACCCAAACTGTGTTTCTTCTTGACAGTTATGAAGCTACGGACCGAAACATCTGACAAGGAACTAGGCCTTAACTTCGGAATCCATAAAACTACTGTTAGGAGAATATTTAATGTTTGGATTAATTTCATGTACTGCCAATTTAAAGAGTTCAACATTTGGCCTGATAGAGAAAATGTCTTTGGAGACAGCCCCCTTGCTTTTAGATAGAACTGATATTATAATAGCAAAACTTGTTCCAAGGGCAAACATTCCACTTTCAGAAGTCTAACTGGCCTCAACCGTTTGGTAGGGGGATGCTGAAAAGTTTACAAATTTTGGCTGCATGTTTCTGAACACTGAAAAATACCAGTCTTGGGGATGTGCTCTAATGCATAGCTCAATATGCTTACAACATGCCTTGGGGCCTGCTCCAGCAAAACATTCACGTTCCCCTCCTATAATTTCACCAGGTACTCCTAAAATAAGCTTCACATTATAGGTGTTATGCTTTGTCTACTCAGATTTCACAACACTGCATTTTAGAATTTCACCCGATTGAAATTAACCTTTTATAAACAAAACAAACTTTTCACTGAAGAGTCTGAATCCAGCATAACACAATGATTTGTAGTTGGAAACAGGTGCTCCATCTATTTCTGATTTTCTAAATACGAAATAATCCATCAAATGCAAATTTGTGATAGTGATCTTCACCTTTTGGCTGATGGTCAAATCTTCAAAGGAACCGGCACTGGGAAACTCAGGAAATTCACATGCATTTGGTGGTGGACAAGGCTGTATCTGCAGTTTCATGTAAGCCATCAACCTTAAAAAATACAGGGGAACAAGTGCGTATTTATGATTTCAGTCTTGCGGAGGAATATTTATCAATGTACAATACTCAAGTAATTGCAATCTCTAGGAAAAGACTCCTATTCATTATTTGGATAATAAAGCGTGTTAGAAATTTTCTAATTACCACTGTACTAATTCTTCCTTCCTTCCGCTAGTTTTAGCGTCTCTGGTCCGTAGCTCATTTGCAGCTGTTTAATGCTTAAACGCTAAAAATCGTCCGTAACATACTAGGGGATATACTTATACAATTAATTAATATAGTCTTGGAGTAAAATTAGAGAAGATACAATCGGTTTTAGCTCAGTAAACTAGATCATATTCTATACATTACTCAAAGCTGACTGGGAGAAACATAAAACGATCGCCTTGTGCTTATCCAGTACTACACGAGCGCTACCTGGCGCGAACTTTCTCTGCCTACATCCCTATTCCGATAAAGTAGGACACCAATGCTGTTCGCAATTTTCTCTGATTGATAAGTACTTGCAGCTTGAGTGAAGTAGATCGTGCAGTTGACTCATAAAATAGTTTCAAAGCACCGGAAATAGTTCATTAGAAGACGTAGCACCTAGACAACTGACAGTGATTAAATTATGTATACAATACTAGGAGATATAGGAAAATCACAGGGACAGGTGGTGGTGATTATAGTTTTAAGAGGAAGTACAACTAGGCAACCATCCTTTATATAACACTAATCAGAGGGAAGAAATGGATGGGACGCGACACTTCGAAAAATGAAGGAGGTATCCGCCAAAGGAAGACAAGGGCCACGAAGGACGTAAAAATGAAAGACTCCCTAGCCCTCGCAAACCTAATAGCGTCGGGGTCGGAAAAGAACAAGAGTTGACCAAGAGAGGTCGGATAGGATAGATGAAAGTGAGGAGTCTGGCACAAGTAAGTGGAGGCAATGCCAGGACTCAGCTAAGGGCCCCGTGGTAGCCAACCCACGCTCCAAAGTTCAGAGCCCCTGGGGCCCCTTTTGGTCGCCTCTTACGACAGGCAGGGGATGCCATGGGTGTTATTCTACCACCCCCACCCACAGGGGGAAAGCATGTATTATGGTAATTTTATCAACAATCAATCAATTTGGATCCCAAGCAGCTGTCTGGCATTCGGCGAGTTTTGTTACCTCTGGTGGTATTTGGTACCGTACTAAATATGCTTTTATAGTTTACATATTGTGGCATTTCATGAATTTTGGCAGTGTGTGTGTGTGTGCGGGGTATCTGCTTCTGCCTTATTTGTAAAGATGGAACTCCCAGTTCAGGAAGTAGGCTAGGAATAGGGCTAGTATGGAAAGCTCCGGTTTCCAGCCTAACTCCACTATAGTCAATATTCTCTAAAACGTTCAGGGTAGGTTTGATGCTGAACTATAAGCCGCACTACCATAGTCACTGGGAAAGCCCTTTCCTGCACATTGCAGAAGGCACGCCGCTGTACCCTTGCTGCACAGCAAACGTACATCGCTAACAATGCGGGAGCACTCAGATCTGCATTATTTGCCTTTAAGCGCACATATGAGAGTAATGACGCGAATGGCATCTATTAGTGAACTGAAGAACTACAACGAATTAGTGATTCATGTGTTGCATTATTGTTACAAACTATCCACTTCATGTACGTATCGATATGACAATCTAACAATCAGCCACACAATCGACACCTTTATTTGACTTTGGCAATTTTATAAAATTATTTATAGTACATTATTTGACTGCTTTGCAGTCATCATCAGCCACATTCACGCAAGCCCAGGTGTAAACAAGGCAAAAGTATGCGCAATATATGTTCGCATATTAGACTTGATAACTTATCATGGGAAACCCAAAAATCTTCGTCCATTGAGGGAGGATGGTAGTAGTGAGGGAGGGGGCGTTGGAAGGGTGGGGAAGAATGCTTAAAAAGTGATTAATAACCTGTCCTTAACTAATATAATAGTTTTAAAAATCTCCTCTCCCAATAAGAAAATTAAAACATCTTATAAATCTCCTTTTTAGCTTCTGTTCGGAAGCGTATTTGAAAAACACACATGCCTCAGGCATTCTAGCCAATATATACATGGACCACTTGGAACATTCTCAGATCATAGGCCGCATTAAAGGGCTAGATTTTTGGTTACATTATGTTCATGATACATAGCGTATAATAAATGAGAAATTCAAAAATAATCAGAATGTTCTAAATATCTTGAACACTTTGGACCCAAATATAAAGTTTACAGTGGAAGAAGAAGAAGATGGTTCCCTCAAGTTTCTACATATCAATACAACTCGGATACAAAACCATTTCCATTTCGGAATACATAGGAAACCGGCCTTCAAACCAACCACGATTAAAAATAATTCTTTGCATCTCGATATACAGAAAAATTCTGCATATTACAGTTTTATAAACAAACAGGCCTTGTTTAACGGTTTTAGTCTCAAAGTCATTAATAAAATAATCACTATGTGCATATATAAACAACAGGTAAATTTGGTAAAACAATCGGAGAAATCCAAAAAGTATATAAAATTTACATACAATAATTCTAATATTTACGTACTTACAAATTTATTTAAGAAACACAACATTAAGATAGCTGTTCCAATGAACAATACACTAAACATTTTTTTCAACCACAACATAGTCAACATCTCAAAAGAAAAGTAGTGTCAGGAATCATGAATCTATAAGTTACCTTGTTCCCAAAGCAGGGTTTCATATTTTGGACAGTCCGGGTGGAATTTTTTAATAAGATATCAGGAGCACGTCAACACAGAGAAATATAGAAGGTTCTCTGCAAAGGGCGCTCACATGAAGGAAACAGGACATAAATTCACGAACATTAAACAGGACCTTGGTATATTAACAGGATAAACAAGAGTATCATGACCCTATCCCTAAAATATAAATATTAGTCTGATCGCATTTAATACAATGGCCGGCGGTGGGATCAAACAGAGTAAATAAGCATGCAATGTCATAGAAATACAGATTAGCAGGATAGCATAATACATAAATACATTGGTGATTTTTAAGACGGACAAAAAATTGAACTACTACTTTTTCGGCAATCCAAGTGTTCACACCTAACTCAGCCCATATAATAAAAATATCTTAGTAATACAGCAGAAAGAATAGGAAATACGGATCTGGAAACGTATTAATAAGCGGAGTTAGCCAAATTAGCGATATCCAGTAGCAGAGAAGAAGTAAGAACACGCTTTCCGACGAAACGTACAACTGGGGGAAGAGTAGAGCATTTTACGCCTACGCAATCGTCGCACAGAGAAGCGAAGGAGCAAAATTAAAGATCAACTATAAAATAGCCTTAGGAAGGAAATAAATCTATACCGTCGTTAGTTAATTACGAAGCTAGTTGAGAAGATAATCATATAAAAGAAATTATTGGCCAGATTAAATTATACAGGGCTAACATTTATTATCAACCGAGAGCCCAGATGAAAACAGCTGAGCCGCTGCCACTCGCGAGATTCCCTGGCAGTAATGATGCAGTCTAGTCCATCCCAACGCTGCTCAAGGAATGAGATAAGTTCCTTGTTATTGTAAGATATTTATGTAGTTTAGTAGAGTTAAATATGTTTCTTTTGAAAGTGTGAAATAATCTATGTGCCTGTTGTGATCAAAACGAAATCAACTCCTATGACATGCCTAGGTCTCACGATTAACATATGTGGTAATATATAATGAAGTAAGAAGTGACCGTAGTATAAATGAAAGATTTGATAACGTAGAAGAGCATTGCGAGAATAGCTGTAGTTCCCAAGTCATAGCCTAGGTTAATGTTGATATCAGTAAAGGGTATCATAGAGGTTATACGTTGTATTAAATAAGGCTGTTTATGTAAGAGTAACGATAGTAACAATATCAGATAGGGTAAAGCTTATGAGCTATCAAGAAGAGATGGATCCTATGTTATTATGAAGGGAAATAGAAGCAAATGATACGTCGAAGGAAATATTTTTGATACGTGGAGTTGATGTTAAGAAATACGATATGAAGTGCAATATTCTAAGGTAGAAGCACTGAATGAAGTGAAATATGGAATATGAAGTACGTCAAGAGGCATACACCGTCGTAATTAAGAACAAATGGAATATGTTAATTAAGGAGTAATACAGATCAAATAGGATCATACTTACCCAAGAATATATCAGAAAGGTTATTGTCTTAGGGAATAGGGATTCCATCACAATTCTAACGTACTCAAGGTGAAATATGAGTTAATATATTGGATTGTAGTCACCTGGTAACCTCAATACTGTACACAAATGATGTCATACTAGGTTGTGATGATGGTTAATCACCTTGTACGGAGCTGTAATATTCATGATGAACCAAATCAGAGTTGAGATCTAGGAAATGACTTAGGCTAGTGGCATACAAGAGAGAATATGAGCTGTTGTAATGTATCGTAGGCTGTTGAAAGTTGTAATGCATCTTAACGGCACACAGGCAGTAAATGAGGTAGATGTGACACATTTGAGTTTGTTAATGTTATGCATATATTGAAAGTAAGAC
Organism: Anabrus simplex; assembly: GCF_040414725.1. Classification (NCBI taxonomy): domain Eukaryota; kingdom Metazoa; phylum Arthropoda; class Insecta; order Orthoptera; family Tettigoniidae; genus Anabrus; species Anabrus simplex. The sequence continues at coordinate 93,469,797 of NC_090265.1, read as the reverse complement.
ATGTAGATATAATATTGAAATTAAATTTAGCAGATTTTTAGCGACGTAATTTGAACTGCACGTTACAATGAACTTATCCCATTTTCCGAAGCATAAATAATAAAGTCCATGATGATATCCCGATTCAGATTAAATTGATAATTAAGAATGAATGTTAGTTCAAACCCAGTTAAGGAAGATTGTATATTTGAAGTTATATAATTTATAAGGCACTTATGTTGGATCATGTATGACTCGAAGTCACTGTAAATATCATACGAAATATTTCTATTTTCAAGTAAGACATGTGTTTAAAATCTATGCCGAGACATTACTTACGAGATGTAAGAAAAGTAAAGGGTTTAATTTGAATAACCATACTCTGAGGATGACAGTAAGAAGGCTTTTCGTTGTTGGATTAATGTAGGATCAGCTGATCAGCAATACGTACTTGTAGGATAACCATTTGGAAATATAGTCATTATTTTTCTCTTCTGATTTTTTAATGTTTACTCATTTCTATAGATATTTATTTGTTAATAAATAATATTAGATTAAGAAAATCTCACTTGATGATTATTTATAAGTATCATAGTAGAATAAGGTATTGTAGCCAAGATTTTCAATGACTGAATGCCATCACAGATGAGTCGGATAGAGATACCCATCGAGGAGGTAAAAAAGAAAGGTAATAAACAAAGCGCTAGGTTGAAAATGAGTAGCCGTGTCAACGCATCGAAGTTCTCTTCGGATCTCACGATAAAAAATATTAAATTACATCGCAACTGCAAGAACTCCTGAGAAGCTGGTTGAGAAATTATTTTACGTAGACCTACCTGGATGAAGGAAGAGCGTACAAGGGAAGACTTATGAATAATTTAGAAAACATTCACATCCTTCTTGATAAGTTAATGAATAAGGATCAAAATTTAAACCATAGGAACGAACAAAAAACCCACTATATGAACATATACCTAGATATACGGAATTATTAGAAAGGAAACAAATGAGTTTATCGAGTTATATAAACAAGTATGACGTCTCTAAGTCACAGTTAGCACCCCCTCCTCTCGAGAAACAACAACAGATGACAACACGCCCTTGTCTCCCTTCTCCCTGCTGAACCAAGTTAGCAAGCAGGGTACAACAGTCTAGCCTAAGCAAGGAACGGGAACGGACGTACCGAGTTGAGTGTGCCAGTTGAGTGGAGTGGAGTAAGAGGGGGAGTGGGCAGGTCAAGTGGAATGTGACGAGGAAGATGATCGGTATAGAGCAATATCGGGTCGTTATCGGAAGATGGTAGGGAAGAATGAAGAAGGGAACAACTAAAAGAAAGGAAGGTAAAGTGCAGATGGGATTGAAGGGTGAGATGCTGTTGGTGGCAGCGGTGGTAACTGTGCTGCTGGTTATTGGGCCCGCAGAGCAGTGGGAACATGCGTTGGGAGGACGTAGATGTCATAAGGAAGGTGATAAAGGAGGTAGTGGAAGAGTTCTGCCCGTTTGAGCAGTTAGAAAAGATGATACAGGAGCAAGTTAGGGATCACGAGAAGACGAGACAGTGGATTCATGAAAACACAAAAGAAACTAAGGCTAAAGTGGAAAATAGTGGGAGAGAAATTGTGTTGCCAAGGGAGAAAATAAAAAATAAGGAAGAGGAGGGGTTGAATCTGAAGAAAGAAATAGAAGACAGCAGTCAAGAACGTGGGAAGAAATCCATATTTATTTATGGTGTGCAGGAAGAAAAGGCAGAAGCTAAAGTGGACATTATTTATAAACTGGTGGACGTCAAAATAAAATGAAAATTAATTTCAGTAAAGTCGATATAGGTAATGCTAAAAGATTAAGAATGATGAGAGGGCACAGACCTATAAAAGTGTTGCTGTTATCCACATTGATGGCGGACATAATTACAAGAAACGCCGGCAATCTGCAGAGTGGAAAAGATTGGATTAAGAGGGATATGGGAAGAGATGGGAGTAAGAATTTCAAAATTTTAAAGAAACGTCTAGTGAGAGCAAGTCTGCAAGGGTTGAGGGCACATATTAGGGGTCAGAAGCTGGTGGTGACCAATGGGAAATTTACTCAAAGTTGGACGGTGACAAAACTTCAGTCATTGGAAGAGAGTCAGCAGGAAGAAATGAGTAGGGCCGGAGAGGAAGTGCATAACAGAAATAGAGGAGCACCGAATAACAGTCATATCATAGAAGCGGTCTTAGAAGGAATTAGGGAAGCAGGAAAAGAACATAGACTAGAGGGCAGTGCGGGAAAAGAAATGAGGATACAGGAAGTGCCGGTGGAGGGGAAAACACAAGAAATGGCAAGTGGACACACGCATAGTGAAAATAATGGTTTGAGGGAGGAAGCAGAAGTGAGAGGAACTATGATTAAAGGGAGAAGCTTGAGTTTAAAGGAAATGAGGGATAAGAAACGTAAAAGTGATAAAGGCATAGTAATGAGAAGTAAAAAGTCAAGCAGTATTAGTGAGTAAGCTAAAGTATATTTAGATTGGAAGATATAGCGTGATTAATGTTAAGTACCGTATATTTGAGTGATAAGTTAAGGTGAAGAGGGATGAAGTTATATGTTGAGTATGATTAAGTTAATGAGAGAGTGGAAATAATGAACGATGATTCGGTTTGCAAATAAATTATATTGGAAGATGTAAGAAGTTAAATTTGGTAGATGGTAGAGCGTATGTTAGTTGTATTTGAAAAGAATAATAAGCGAATGTAAGAGTGGTTATGATTAAGAGGTTGATTTGGTTTTATGTAAAGAACGAGTGTAATTAATGATGTGGAGAATGGCTTGAAGTTCAAAAGAGATTGAATATTTGAATGTTAAGAGACTGATTTGGAGGTATGCAAAGAATGATGGTAATTTTGAGTGATGGTTCTAAAAATGATTTTGAGAATTGAATGTGATGGTGGCCTGAAGGTTAAACGAGATGCGAGTTTTGGTGGCAATGAGTTATTGTGTTTGTTAATTGTATATGAAAGGAAAGTATAATGGTAATTTTGAGTGAAGATTGCTAAGAGTGATTATGATTAAGAGATGATTATGATAATTTAAGTGAATGTGGCCCGACATTTAGATGAGATTGGAGTGGTGGTGGCTAAAAGTTATTAAATAATAAAAATAGTGATTGAAAGAGTGATGAAAAGGGAGGTAGTGAAGTATAGTTGGTAAATTTTGGTATAGCAAGATGTGATGGTATAATTTAATGCGGAGACTGGCTTGCAGTTTAAATGAGATTAAGTACTGTTAAATATATTTGAAAGAGAAGAGATTGATTTGGAGGTGAAGTTAGATAATGATGACTAGTAACAGGGAAGTAGTGCAAGTATAAAATTGCAACGTCAGGAGAATGCGGCACACAAACGTGGCGGGTGATGTAATGTTATGACTGAATCAGCAAACTTTAGTAGGTCAAGAGAGAGGATGGTATGGAATGTGAAAAGGTTCGCAAGTCCAGTCAGAAGAGATATGAAGGTCCTTAACCTTCGTGTGCCATTTTTCCGATGATTGCTGTTTTATTTTGTTTCACCTTATTTTATGTTATTTTTATTTTGTATTATCATGGCTATCGGATCTCCGGAAGGGAGTTGACCTTAGGCCATATTATCCTAAATGCCGTGTTGCCGATCATACTATTTTAATACATTTGATTTTGTCTCCTTATGTGCGCAAGAGTCTGTTTTGTTTTTGCCGTTGCTTAAATGGTGTTTTATGTAACATATTACCATGGCGATCAGATCTCCAATAGGGGATATCCAGGGGCCATTTTGCCGTGGTGAAGATTATTCATTCTAATTTTCCCTAGTTTATTTGTTTGGCTGCTTATATTATTTAATTTAATTTTCTGTTAGAGTAATTATTGTGTTTTGTTTGTTTGTTTGTGTATTTGTTCAGCAAGTGGAGTTGGAAGGGCTTGGTGCTGAGAAGCAGACATTTCTTCATGTTGTTGAGAGCTGTCCACTGTCAGCATTCAAGGACGGATTACGGACTCTGCATGAATTGACACCAAGTGCAGTGGACTGGTTGTCGAAGCTGGACATTCTAGTTTAATTACCTCTATATTTTAATTTGTATGTTAATTGTATATTTTTTCACATTATGCTTGTAATTACCATACGATAATAATAATAATAATAATAATAATATTAATAATAATAATAATAATAATAATAATAATAATAATAATAATAATAATAATAATAATTGGCACAGACCCACACCCAAGATAGCGGGAAGTAAATACAGAAATCCATACAGGGGTTAAGTTAGTATTTTTCAAAACACCATTCCACATTTTTTCTAAGAGGTAATTCTAAATGACAACACTTTCGTGAAAAAACGTTTTCAATTATTTTTACCTATTTTCTGCCGGTTGCAGATCGTGTTCCAACCGGCCCAATTATATGGCTTATGGACAAAAGTAACATCTAAACACATCTCAACATTGAGCTGCAATGACCTTTGGCAATATATATAAAAACAACTTTTAAACACAAGCCTTCAAGCTCAAACATGAATGGGACTTTAAAAAAGATTTTTAACTCCTCAACTGGAAGCTGACATGTTTTATTAGTATTTTAGTTAAGAATAAGTTTTAATTATATTTCAATAACATCTAAGGTAGTTAGTTGGTGGAAAGGTAATGTTTTCTTCAAATGCGCCTCCGAACAGTAGCTAAAAAGGAGACTTAAAATGGAAGAAGAGATTTTTTAGCAATATTTTAGTTAAGGACAAACCATTAATCACCTTTTAACCATTCTTAACCCCTCCCTGCAACCTCTCCCCCTCAATCCCACCATTCTCTCCCAATGGACAAATATGTTTAAGTTTCCCATGAGAAGTTATCAAGGCTAATTCGAGAACACATATTGTGCATACCTTCACCCTATTTGCACCCAAGCCTACGTGAATGCAGCCGATGATGACTGCAAAGCAGTCGAATCATGAACTTTTAATGACTTTTAAAATTGCCAAAGGCAAATAAAGGCATCGATCAGGTGGCCGAACACTTCTTTTATTGTTACATTACATTATTGTGAAGGTAATTCCGAACCATATAGAAGGGAGATGCATAATATACATCATTATGCCTCAAATAAAAAGGAAAAGTGATACAAAAAGTAAATCACCACGACAGAGAGAGTTAATAGCACAACGTGGTTGTCTTTCACCAACTGCCAACCGTCCAGAGTTGAAATGTAGGGCCAAATCATCTGCATACAGTGTTGGAATGACTGCAGTCTCAGTAGTGGCAACTATTTGAGCTGATCTACTTCCTCTTCTGTCTCTTCAAGACAGTAACATCATCATCATCAGCAAACATCTATCAAGCTGATATTCAAAACATACATACATAATAATGTGCATAAAGAATTATGATTATATATATAGGCTATAGTTTAAAGTCATGATACAAACCAACAAAAACAATTGGCTTGGAATCATGAGCTCCACCACAGTAGCCAAGCTCTAAAATGACAGGTGGTTCACATGAGCCCTTGGCCACTGACATGAAGGCGGTCATCTTCTTGCTTTCTGCCCAGTCCCGGTCTCTCACTTCAACAGTAACACCACACGGACACAGGGCTTCCACAGCACTCTAAAAATATATACATATATATGTGTATAAAGATGTCCTAATTTATGCAAACGTATTAATATTTAAATCCTTAACATTCAGGGTTTCAGCATCAAAAACATTTCGAAATCATACCATATGTGAGACTTTTCATAAGACAAATGGCAGAAGTTTACATTGTTACCAGTCATATACCAGTATCTTATGCCGCACTACAATACAAATCATCTAATCCTAACACACATTTTAATGCTCATCTTTGTCATGAAATTAATTTCTGGACATTTTGCCATTTAAATATGGTATTACAAGATCTTAATCATTCCGTATTGACGGTTTTCACTTTACAAAGGAAAATTTAATATGTCCTCCTATTCAATACATACACACCTCCATCTTTAGATGGAGTAATATTAGTCATACATTTTTCAACTCGTCTGAGCCATCTTCTGTGAAAAAGGTAAAAATATTACATAATTGATGCTAAAAGAATATGTTAAAACACAATGAAGAAAATATCGAAAGCAAATGAGACATTATGGAATTAAGACAATGAGTCATTATAGCGAGGTTGTGGATCTCTTAGTCTAAACATACAGTGTGTTACAATTAAAAAATTAGGATGAATTCACTGTGCTAAAATTTAAAATGACAGTGTGTCTTCATTGAGTCACAATCACAAATAGTCACTGAAGATGGCTCAAATGTGTTGAAACATGTAAGACTAATATTACTCCATCTAAAGATGGAGATGTTTATGTATTGAATAGGGGGACATATTAAATTTTCCTTGGTAAAATATGGTATAGCAAGTTATTGAAAAGCTTCATACTTCTTTTTTAACTATAACGTCTCTTTCTTCCTTACGATTTGCTTTACATTGCACAGACACAGATAGATTTTACAGTAATGATGGAATGGGAAAAGCCTAGGAGTGGGAAGGAAGCGGCCATGACCTTAATTAAGATATAGCTCCAGCATTTGTCTGATATGAAATGGAAAACCGCGGAAGACCATCTTCAGGGCTGCCAACAGTGGAATTGAAACCCACTAAATCCCGGATGCAGGTTCACAGCTGCGTGCCCCTAGCCACACAGCCAACTCGGCCGGTTTAACTATATGACGGTAGTAATGTTTGCCAAATTCCCTGCCTAAACCTTTTGGACTGATGTGTAAACTTTGAAATGAACTCGTTCTTTATTCTATTTAATGTGGCCATCTTGCCACATTCACATCGTCTTCGTGTGTATTGAAGTGCCGTTTCTGGTTGGTGCTGTGCCTTAGGACCTAGCACTGTAATTTCTGGTAGCTTTTCCCCTCTACTGCCTCAGCCAATCAACGCGCGGCTTGTATGCTGCCTGGAGTACGCTCTCTACCTGGATTGGGTAAGCTGCTGATTCCGAGTTGAACTACCATGGAGTGCAGACGTAGTGCGTGGTCTCGCAGTGCATTTGCTTAGGTCCGAGACATGGACCCTGGCTAGATTTACAGTTTACTTGGGCATATTAGCCCAACCCACTTGTGAAGTTGTCCTCATGTATCTAAAATCTTATATTGGTGAAGTATTTTGATTCTCACATTATTCCATCGAGTGGAAGGTAGGGTACCTCGTAAGCATATGGCTTTGCTGGTAAACCAAAGTGACTGTAAGTGTATTCATTCCTCTTTTAATTTGTGGAAAATTCATTTCTAACCCTCTCCAACTTCTAGTGGTGTGTTTTTAGAAGAAGCAAAAAAGGATGCTTTGAGTTAAAAGAGACAGAATTGAAATTTGTAATGACGCCATGTCGCCGAATGTAACTTCGATATTGGTTTTGGTTTATATAACTGGTCTCCCATTGGCTTATGACCGTTTTATTAACAAAATTTTAATTCGATCCATGAACTGAGGAAAATGGACAGTTTTTCAGCGAATATTCAACATTTCAATTCTTAATTATTATGATTATTTTGACCACTCCCGATACTTAAACTCAAAGTAAAAGCTTAACTTGTGAACCAAGGAGGTTCACGAAATGTTTCCTAATCTCATTTGATTCTTATTTCACTTTTTTATTCGCGTCGAGATTTAAATTTTGTTTCCTCTGTAATTCTTTCCTGTTTTATTTATGCCCATTCATATTGAGCCGGATCCGTTAGGATTTTGTTTTAGCGGGCATGTGTTTTGTTGTGGTTTCCCTAGATTGTGGGTTTCCTATGGGTCCGTAAGATTAATGTTGACCTTTTGTAAGGTTATGGGTTTACCCTGCGGGTTGCTCAGTGAGTGTTGCAGAGCTCAGGTTGCTTTATTTGAGCCCAGGTTCTCTGGTAGGTAGGATGTTTGCATCGTCCCATTTTCTCTTGATCCGTTTGTGGTGCAGTGTTGAATTGGTTTAAGAGCTGAATGGAAACCAAAAACTACTAACTATAGGAAATATTATAAAAGGAAATGCATATACCTCATGTAATTTGATGGGCTTTCTGTTTCATGTCCACAATAATGTCACGCCCAGTCCTGTTTCCCTACAACCTCAGGAAGGTAGAGTTGGCGTACAAGCTAACTACTGTGGCCTGGAACCAGTCGGTACAATTGCGGAGTGGGCTGCCTTGCTGACAACAAATGCGCAGGTCCCAATTAACCTCACATTTATTGACAGAAGCAAATGCGTTGAGTATTTGCACGCTATTATTGACTCCTTGGAGGAAATTAATGTTATAAAGTATACCAGGAAATGGTTGTGGAGCCAGAGCATGGGAAGGATCTCAGGTAGTGTTCGGTTTCCTTATTGGAGTCGGTACAGAGATGCATAGTATCGCAGGGCGAATTATAGATGGTAAAAGTCTTTTTGATAACATTTATTAAAATATTCACAGAAAAATCCCCCTGCAATGGGAATTTCCAACTCAAATTTCCAGCCAATATTTTTTCAAAGAGTGCAAAATAAATATCGATGTTATTATCTTCTGAGACGTCTATTTGTTTGAGAGTGTCCAAGATAAATATCACTCTTTTATAGACCATATACGCCCTACGGTTCATCTAATATGAATCCAAATACAAAAATATCACTTTACAACTTGAATTTTATCAAGTTCATCACTTATAGTGCTGACCTACAGTCTTTCTAATATTTTGAACATAAAATGAACACACACTTTCATGAATAAGTTGGTAGTTTAAATAAAAATATTTTATCACTTGCTGTATGTCTCTACAGTTCGTCTAGGTTGAAAATAAAGTAAAGTAGTGCACTTGCAAATCCTAAAGTTCATCTATGTGAAGTTCAATTTATGAATGATTCTAAAAAGGAATTTACAATTTAATAGTAAGATATGAACCTTTCTTGAATTATTGCAAATTAGGACCTGATATTCACACGAAGCACTTGTTGGAGCACTGAAATTAACTGAGTGCTTTGTTAAAAGTCAGTCAGTAGGATTACTCTCTCAGAATATGAGAAGATCACCTGGAAACTGCTTACAATTGTTGGTGTTGTGCTGTACGGCGACTTGGTGCCTGTAACATTCCGCAGCGTGCAGCCAGGGCTCGAACACAGCACCCGCAGCGTTCAGTGAATATACCACGTTAATCTCCCTCGTCGACGTCCCTCGATGGGTACCATAACTGAAAAAACCACGTAAATCCCACATTGGAAACGACGTTCGATGCAGCAAAATCTCACAGCACTTTGCCAAGATTTCCTTTGTTCTTTGAGGTAATGTCGGAAGACGGAAAGTTCAATTGGCACTATAGAGCTCACAATTACCACTAGTATTAATATTATACACCGACACAGGTTGTAATGCACAGTTCTATTCTCATATTAATTTTACGATGTTGAATGTGTGACTTAGGATTCACAGTCCATGCTACCGTATGATTTTTAAGTCAGGTTAATGAAGTAAGGACTTACGATAGTTTTCACTACGGAAAACACAGTTTTTATATACACACAGTTAATGGAATTAATATTTAACACTGTCACAGTTCATAATTGTCAATAATTATGTCTGAGTTTCGACCGTAGAATAATGATCGTAGTTCATAAGCACTTGAAAAATGTTATTAACAACAGTCTCTGAAATAATACTGTTCGCAGATTAAGACGATTTTGTGGCTGGATTTGAAACACGCGAGCCTGCACTACTTAATGTTGACATAAAAAATTCTTAATGTTCACTGAGTTTCTCGTAGCAGCGATCGAAAGATCGAGAAAATGCACATAGAAATTAGTCAATTCTAGCCTTGTTATTGGACGAATGTCTAGCGAAATGATGTCTCATACAGTTCGCTATTATATTATTCTAGGAGAAATACGTCTCAGAATGATTGAAAATTGTCTCAAATTAGGATTTTAGTTCACCACACGCAATGACTTAAAATATGGTAACAGTTCAAAAAAAGTTCTGAATTACGTAAAAATGATAAAGTTCACAATGTCGTATACTGATAAATGATATACTTGACACTTCAATTCACAATTTCTATTATAGCATTACTCAGTTAATACACTTCTGAGTATTATCTTACCACAATTTAGTAGGAGAAACTTTTAGAATATTTCCTTCATCGCGGCGCAGCAGAAACTTTGCTAGCGACGTCTTCGCACTATTTTCAAAGTGTTCGAGTGTGAATACTATGTTATCGCGAATCACGACGGAGCATACTGTCCTTCATAATTGCAGAACACACACTGGCTATAACCTTGGTCCACTGACCTATTTGTACCTGTCTGAGAGCAGCGCTCGGAATCAGGTGATGAAGGGGAGATAATTCCTTCCTTATATCTCGGAAACCACTGGACGGATTGATCTCAAATTTGCAAGGTTTCACTTCCAGAATATTGGCTACAATTCATCGTTGGTCTCATATTAATTTGTCGAGGCGTTAAAATGTTCATAAAATAATTTTCGAGAGAATTCTGAAGGGGAGGGAAGCTACAGGCAGTGATGACGTCACTTGAACTTGCTCGACTTGCGCTCTTCCTCACGCAGCGCAGTGAGAACGAGAACATTCCCTCACACAGCTGTTCATGCATCGGAACTTAACTGTACGCTCATAAATAAAATTTATAACTCGCATGTGCCAGGGCCTATGGCTACCTGGTACAAAAGGAAGAGTTTTCTGAACTAGCTCCATCGAAGGGTCAGGTAAACCGTTTGAAAGCCAGAGCATACCACTACTCTGGGCGTATTCAAGATTTATTTGAGATAAAACCTAATGTGGAGCTTGTATCTGAATGTGTTAGGCTGTTAACAGTTGTTTCTAGTGTTTCTGCTGAACTTGTTCTCTTGTTAGCCAGCGGGGATATGGAAAATTTGTCAATTTCTGAAAAACGTAATCCCGCTTACCCTACCTCTAACCATTCCTCAAACCATATTGTGTCCTCTGCTCATAACCAAGCTGCATGCTGTGCAACAGCCCCACTTTAGGAAACTTGTTATCTACATTTAACTCTACTTCCCCTCATAATTCTCTCAAAGTAACTTTTCATGGAGTCAGAAATGTTTCGGTCAATTTTATTGAAGAGAGTACTAGGTTCCTCAGATTCTTGGTTGAGTTAACTGATACTGGTAACGTTTACTCGTTCGATGATTTAAGTATTTTCCGCACCCTCTACCCTCATTGTGAAGGAATCCTGAAGTGAGAAATATCTGAAGCAATGTCGCGGAACCTTTCGATCAATGCTTTTCATGAACTTGTGCTGTCAAAATTCATTCCATCTCCTCCTCTCCAGAGCTTAATCCCACAGCAGTGCTTTAGGACACAGTCCCTGCATGAGAATTTGCCTAGTTATGTTCTCGACCTGAGTGTTTAAAGTATCTGTTCCCGAAGGGGAAATGGTGGCAAAGATTTTGAATGGGATATCTCCTTCATATCTCTCCTGTCTTTCTTTGTTTCGGTGTCCGACCAATTTTGAGAAACTAGAAGAGGCCTGTTCATTTGCTGAGGATGTTAAACGTGGAGATGCATCTAGACCTGTCAACATTCCCCCTCCCGTTAAACCTGTGTACCCTGTTCATTCTCAAAACTATAAAGAAGTAAATGGCCGCAAGTGCTTCAATTGTGGCTTGTAAAACCATTTGAGGAATGCTTGCCCTGCTGTCACAAACATAATTCTAGTGGATGTTGCTATACCTGTCGTTCTAAGCGACACCTTAGGAACAATTGCCCCTTGTCAGTTCAAAATAGTGGTTAATGACTAGATGCTAACAAAAAGGAGTGTAACCTTCCTAATCTTGAAAATTGTGTAGCTTCAGAAAAGGTAATCTGTCCCTATGAATGCAATAAGATTTCCGCTCATGTTGCCTCTCAATGTACTTGTACTTTTGTTCAAGTTAATAATGTACCTGTAAGAGCTTTGATTTATTCAGGAAGCGTGGTGTGTTTGATTGATTCTGGATGGTATCAGCTAAAGAATGTTTCATGTAAGTTGCCTGAGTTGCAAAATACCTATGTAAAATGCATCATTACTAATTGTCATTTCCCGAAAATCTTGGGTTTGATGAAGATCAAATTAAGGTTAGGTAATTTTACCTAGAAAATCAAGTGTTTAGAAGCACCTAACCTTTCCTGTAATTTAATTCTTGGTACCAACTTCTTGTCTAGTGTCAGCCTAGTGTTTGACCTGCTTGTCGTCTCTCGTCACCACGCATGCTTTAGATAAAAATATTATTGAACAAATGGAGAAAGATGGTATTATCAGGCCCTTTACTTCATCATATGCTTCCCCAGTATTCTTAGTACCTAAGCCCTCTGGTGTCTTCAAAGCTGTTATCGACTATCATGCCTTGAATAGTAAGATTGTCCTCCAACTACCTATCTCGTTGCCGGACGTGCAAACCTGTTTTGGGTGTTTTTCTGGGACAAAATTCTTCACTGTACTTGACCTGAACCAGGCGTACTTCCCCCTGTGGGTGGGGGCGGCAGAATAACACCCACGGTATCCTCTGCCTGTCGTAAGAGGCGACTAAAAGAGGCTCCAGGGGCTCTGAACTTTGGAGCGTGGGTTGGCGACCACGGGGCTCTTAGCTGAGTCCTGACATTGCTTCCACTTACTTGTGTCAGGCTCCTCACTTTCATCTATCCTATCTGACCTCTCTTGGTCAACTCTTATTCTTTTCCGACCCCGACGCTATTAGGTTTGCGAGGGCTAGGGAGTCTTTCATTTTCACGCCCTTCGTGGCCCTTCTCTTACTTTGGTCGATATCTTCATTTTTCGAAGTATCGGACCCCTTCCTTTTTTCCCTCTGATTAGTGTTATATAGAGGATGGTTGCCTAGTTGTACTTCCTCTTAAAACAATAATCACCATCACCACCAGGCGTACTCTCTATCTATGCTAGTTGCTTTACGTCACACCGACACAGATTGTCTTATGACGACGATGGGTCAGGAAAGGGCTAGGAGTATGAAGGATGCGACCGTGGCTTTAATTAAGGTACAGCCCCAGCATTTGCCTGGTGTGAAAATGGGAAACCACGGAAAACCATTTTCAGGGCTGCAGACAGTGGGGTTCGAACCTACTATCTCCCGAATACTGGATACTGGCCGCACTTAAGCGACTGCAGCTATCTAGCTCGGTGAACCAGGCGTACTACCAGGTACCTTTATCTAAATGATCTATTCTCCTTACTACCTTTATCACTGATTTGAATCTGTTCGAGTTCTTGATGTTGCCGTTTGGGTTATCATGTTGTGCTGCTTTCCTTACCAGCCTACTGAACTACAGTATATCCTTTCTGATATTAAGTTCAAGTTCATGTTCAACTATTTGGCCGACCTTGTAATCTTCTCTAACACCTTCGAGGAACACATGGAGCACGTTAAAGAAGTTTTATAACGTCTGATGAAAATCGGGCTTACCGTGAAATTATCAAAAGTTGCATTCGCTAAGTCAAGCATGTCTTTCCTTGGGCATGTAGTTTCGTCCGATGGCATCTCAGTAGACCATTCTAGTACTCAGGACATCAGAGATTACCAACCCCCTATGGATGTTAAAGGTATTGCCCGCTTCATCAATATTGAACCATATTGGTCATAGTCCAAGAGTCATTATTTGAGCCTGAGATATCAAGTACATTTGAGACCACCGTAGAAGTATCTTGGAGGTCCTTGTATTCTAATTTATTGCCTGGGAGCGGTGGAGTGTGTGCAGGGCTCGTGGGAATGGAGCAGCTAAATAATTAGGAAATCTCTGGAATCTCATAAGACAAATTTATTACCCCAAGCCAAGCGCGTTAATTTAGAAGCAGGACGCTAAACACTCGACAAAGGTAGCGTGCCAACTAAGATTTGGAGCGAAAGGGAAATTAATTTATATCTTAGAGCACAGAAGAAATGCATTTAATCTGAGAAGAATATTGCAACCTCCATAAATTGAGCAAAATTTTGATATGCGACTTGAGTATAAGTGCATATGCGAGAATAGTACTTAGCGCGCTTCCTGCAAGGAGTCCGCCGGAGGGAGAATCTCGCGGGGAAATCATAAGCGTGGGCACGCGAGACGTGTTATAAATATGCAGCGGTAGTGCGCTGGAGCTCACTCTTTTACTGTCTTGCTAGTACGACGGCGTGATACGACTCCAGGAGGACATCGTGAATCAGATCTGAGCTGCGAGCTGTTAACATCCAGTACTATCTACTTGGGAATAGAAGTAAGTAAATAATCTGCATAATCAAGCTTATTTTTTCAGGCTACATGTGTTTACCTGCCTAGTATGATAATGTACTGCCTATGACTCCACTGTCTCGCTTGTAGTTTCAAATAACTTTGAGGGCCAAGTATTAGGAACGAGGTTCGTAATCTTATTATAGCTCAGATGATTTCTGGCAGTTTTGAAAAACATCTCTGTGATAGAAAGACTGAATCTCGGCACCATATTGGTGTAGTTGACTTAGCTCTATAGGGAGCTTTAAAACGTGTGAAAGGGGCGTGAGTGGAGACTGACATTGTTGCAGAACTCTCGGTAACTTATGTCTCTTTACAGTTTCCCTTCACGGATCCAACGTGACAAACGTCGCAGAGAACGAGAGAGAACAGCAAGCTGTAGCAACGGAGCAGCTGTCAAGACAATCGAGCATCGACGCGGGGACCCCAAGAAGGCGAAGCTCACCACATTACCGGAAGAGACACCGGACCACCTTCACGGAAGCTGTCGAAGAATCATTCACCAGCCAGCATGAATCGAGTAATCCACATAACTTTGCAACTGGCAGTGTCATCTGTCAACATGAGCTAAGCTCCAGGGTTCCATAGAGAGCTGCCTCACAATGTCATCGGTACTCCCAGGTCAGACAGATCCAATTAATTATAAGCATGGGCTAGATTAAAATTTGAATTCAAGGTGGCGTCAGCCACGACAGTTACTCTCCAAGGTAAATAAAGATTTGTATAGGATAGCTATGCACAGACCTCGTACTCAGGGCTGTAGAATAAGTAGTAAGTTTTATATTTTCCCCATGTATATAGCTTGTTTCTTTTCGTGGCATCTTTTACGCCTTGGTTACGTTATCTAGGTCTTTTAGCCAGACACGGGAGTTACAGAAGCAGAGGATTTTTTTATTTCATTGGTTATTGTACGTAAGTTTTCCAAACTGGAGACTGATTCCTTGACTTGCATAGGTTAGCATGGCTGGAGGTGTTAGATATCGTGCTAGTGCATCAGGTGCACTGAATAGATAGCTAATCGCACATATGTACGTTATGTGACTGAGTGCTGTTGAGTAATGTATAAATATTGTAGTGCCAGGGAATTGAACCCAGGTGTCATGATGGTGAAGCGCTGTAGAGGCAATATATGAGAGAATAAGATTTGTGTCTAAGCCCTATGAAGGCAGATATGATGTGATGATGTAATTTCGGCACTAAAAGGTTAGATGTATGTGAGAGTAGACGGAAACTTGATGTACGGAGTAGGAACCCCCGGTAGTTGAACAGCTGTGCGCATCAGAAAGGGTGGCACGGCGAATACTCCACCATGTGATTTGTGTAAGTCCTGGCAGTCGAGTTTGACGTCACTGGCAAGGAGATATTATCTCACTGTCTGAGTGTTTGTTTTGGTTTCAAGTGGTCTTAGGGGGAGACGCCCTTGGCGTTTGGCCTTGACTATGGCTGCCTGTTAGGACCGCAGTTCGTTTGTTTGTTTCTTTATTCTGTCTTCTTAATCTCGCCACATGTTCATTCTGCCACGTATTAATGAAGCGGTGATATGTATGGTTTTATTGATAAGTGTGTGTACCTTAGTTATGTTGGACTGTGAGCTTTCATCCAGTCCAAGCCTTGTACAGTAAAGCTTTGATTGTGGGGGAGTAAGGGTTCGAGGTCCTGTGATGCAACGTTTTTACGCATGGGGGAATGCTTTTGATTTTTCTCTTTTTTGTTCAGGTAGTTCTCTTATCTTCCTATCTCGACTTATTCTGTTGTTCCACCCTTGTTCCAGCCCGGCAGACCGATGATTTTGTGACATGGAAGTTCACGGCGATATCATATTGGGAATATATCAGATGTTCAAACTCTTTGTATATTCTTTTGAATTTAATTTTTTGTAATAAATTCATCATGTTATTTTATGAATGCAGCTTGGTTTCTCGTATTTTTCATTTTTATTTTAGATTATTCTTACCTGCTATGTCACATATCCCGTTGTTTTATCGTAATTTCGCCCGATGTTTTCCCCTGTACCCCTGAGATGTGCGTGACTGAGTTGCTGTATTGCAGTTTGTGGATATGTATTACAGGTAAGACTATGTGCACAAGCTCACGCCTGTGAGAGTTTTGTTCACTGCAGTGCTCTTGATTCGAGACCGGTGTTTGCCTGGCCGGAACCGCGGGGCCCTGTAGGGCACAATATAGTGAACTTTTTCAGGAAATACATCCCCAACTTTGCTGAAATTGCTGCTCCTTTGAATTATCTTAGATGAAAAGATGTAAAGTTCACGTGGGATAATGCCCAACAGGTAACCTTTGATTCATTGAAAGTTGCTGTAACTAATTCCCCCGTGTTGGCGATCCCAGATTTCAATAAGCACATCATCGTAAAAACTGATTCGTCCGGGCAAGCTATTGCTGGCATGCTCACAAAAGAACATGGGCGTAGACCTCTAGCGTATGTATCTAGGATTCTTACCAACTTGGAAAGAAAAACTCTATTTATGAACTTGAATGTCTTGCTGTATTGTATTGTTTGCCCTTGATAAGTTTAGGCCCTTCATTGAAAATGTAAACTTTGACAATCAAACTCTTTCCTGGGTACTGAATCGGCCAAAAAGAACCATAGAATCACTGGATGGGCACTTCGAATTTCATCCTTTAGTTTCAATGTTAGTCATATCGAGGTTCGGAGAATATCATCGCTGATAGCTTGAGTAGGATGTTCGATGGAATTACTGTGCTGATGAGAAATCTTGTGTCAATGAACTTGAAGTTAATGTTGTTGGTGTCAGTGCAATTCTTTCTGATTTTCCGTTACTGTACCACGAATTTGGGGATCATAGAAAATCTGACCCAAAGTTGATAGGGATTATTGAAAAACTTAAATATGGGACTGAAGTAAAACCTTACTCTCTATCTACGGGTGTTCATTGTTGTAAAGGTCAAAGGGACCATCATTTCAAAATTGTTGTCCCTAAGGTCCTCGTGCCAGGCATATTTAAGTATTACCACTGTTCTCCTATTGGCGGTCATTTGGGTACATTCAAAAGTAGACAGAAAATCAGACAGTTTTTCACCTGGAAGAAGATGGACAGTGACATCAGAACTATGATTAAATCTTGTAAATCTTGTGCCATCAGTAAGCCTGACTTGAATAACCATGTTGGATTGTTGCCATTGCCGCAGGCCTCTCATCCTATGGAAAGGCTAATTCTTCGACTAAGTGGCCCCTCTCCCCAAGTCTTCTCCGGGAAACAATCATATCTTTGTGTGTATCGATGCGTTCTCTCGGTTTTGTTGGATCTTTCCCACCAGATCCACTAACTCTCAAACTTCTATCAGTTGTTTGAACTCTACTTTTGCATCCTTTCGTCCTCCCAAGTTTCTAGTTTCTGACAATGCCAGTTCCTTCATTAGCAATTCATTTAAGAGGTATCTGTTCGAATATTGCATCTACCAAGTTGATACCACTCCGTACTACCCGAATCCAAGACATGCTGAGAAAATGAATAGAAACCTGAGGTCTGCACTAATTGCGTATCATCATGATAATAAATCCTAATGGGGTTTCTTGGCTACACTATTTGGTTCATGAATTCAACTCTGCTACTCACGAATTGCATGGTAAGACACTTATGTCTCTCATGTTCAGTTATACCCCATATTCTCCTATGTCCAATGTGCTTTGTATTGAAGATCTTCTACCTAAACTGTCTAAACCATATGACGTCCAAAAAATTTGGAATGAAGCCAAGAAGAATTTGTCCGTGTCATAGGAGTAGGTCAGGAATAAGTACAACAAAGATAGGAAATAATCTAAATTGAAAGTTGGTGATCATGTGTTTGTTAAGTGTTGCCCCAGCAGTAAGGTCGTCAATAAGTTTTCAAGCATAGTTTGCCCTTATATATCAAGGCCCTTGTACTGCATAATACTGTATTACAGTATCTGTATTGGTAAGCGATCCTGTTGCTAAGTGAATTAGTCATGTTCATCTTTCCCAAATTAAGTTTGGTTAATTGGTAATGTTACCCTAACCCTCTATTGGTTGAATGCAACATTGGTAATGTCCTTGTGCTTTTCGTTGAGTCTGTTTCTCATACTGCAGGTTGGTGAGCAAATTAATATGTTTTCATTATGTTAAGTATTTGTGGATCTGTCATAAGTGAACCTTTTGGGTAATAATTTTAAAGATTGATAATGTGTAACCTAAGAATTTTGTGTAACATTATTTGTCCTGGTTTAATTGTACTTGTACTTGCGTGATGTGGAGCTAATTTACCATTTGGTATTTAACTTCATCAATATTTCTAATTGTGCTTCTGGATTGGTTTCTTACTTACTCGTTGTGACTTAAGTTAACAGAGTTAGGTATTACCTGCTTTTACGTGGGATATTTAGTGCTGAATCCATCTATGATGACGTGACTCGATCATTGTTGAGCTTAAATTCAAAGAAATATTAATGTTTATTTAATTCCTTCTATTCAATACATAAAGATTGATTTTAATTAAGAATTAAATCTTATGAAATAAATTATAGGGACATGTTTTGCCCTTTTAAGGGCATCTTCAGCCTTAGTCTCAAACCTGAAAGGTAATAAATCAGGATCCTGATTGCCCTTAATTGTAGTTTTTAAGGTAAATTATAAAAGTACGGATGATGTAGGTAGATGCGTCAAAAAAGTAGCAAGAAGGATGACAGTAGTTAAGATATTCTTCTAATAAAGCCTTACAAACTGTCCTAATTTATATACTTTTATGAATGAATGTCCTTGTCTAAAAATATGGTAACAAGTTGCATATTAGCAGTTTTACAAGAACACAATAAGTGCTGCGTCGAATCTCGTTAAATGGTGCCCTGTATTGGTTGAAAGTGTAATAAATAAGTTTGGAGCCTAAACAGTTCAATCTTTAGAATAATCACGAAGAAAAATGTTACTGAATTACTCCAAGTGGAATTTAAATATATTTTAAAGCTAGTTTGTAGTTAATCTTTTGTGATGAGACAATTCTGCCGCGACTAAATGGGGCCTCAGGGGCTCTGAACTTTGGAGCGTGGATTGGCGACCACGGGGCCCTTAACTGAGTCCTGGTATTGTTTCCACTTACTTGTGCCAGGCTACTCAGATCTATCCTATCTGACCTCCCTTGGCCAACTCTTGTTCTTTTCAGACCCCAACGGTATTACGTATGGAGGCCTAGGGAGTCTTTCATTTTCATGCCCTTCGTGGCCCTTGTCTTACTTTGGCCGATGCCTTCATTTTTCGGAGTGTCGGACCCCTTCCATTATTTTCTCTCTGATTAGTGTTATATAGAGGATGGTTGCCTAGTTCTACTTCCTCTTAAAACAATAATCACCACCAGCACCTCTCCAAAATTACGCTATAGGAGCGAGGGAAATGCTTGATAGTAAGTAGCCACAACTATAAAGTTTTATGAGAACATAGTTAATTCTACTAAAAGGTGCCCTGTAAAGGTTGAGGCCGTAAGAAATCAATTTAGAGTTTAAATAGTTTGATATTTACAATAATGACGAAGAAAAGTACTTCTGATCACTCCAAGTGGGATTTAAAATAAAATTTAAAGTAGTTAGTTTGTTGTTAATCTCGTGTAATGACTTCCAAATTTATAGAGAACCTTCTCACACTTCAACAACAATAAAAATACTTTCACTTACAACAATCCAGACATTTACCAGGCCTCGAACCCCATAAAAAACCAAAACACATGCATAGCCTTTAGAACAACCAACACTAACCAGAAGTTATTCTTCAATCACAACACAGTCAATTCAAACAGCATATACAGGTTCAGGCATATACAGGCTCGCCTGCACTCAATGTGGCGCTTCGTACATTGGACAAACAGGCCGAAGTTTTCACATTAGGTACTTTGAACATTTTAATACCATCAAACACAAGTTTTCAGCTATGAGTTCCCATATAAAAGAAACAGGACATCATTTCACTACTATAGATCAAGACCTCAAAATTATTTAAAAAGTAGGTTAAGGGAAATTGATGAATGAATTAGGAAATATCTGTATATTTTTAGACAAATACTATAACAAAAATCTAAACCTCAATGGTGTAATTGAAGTAAAAACCCATTATACGAAATATTACCAAAATTATTGCAATCACTAAATTTAAAAGAGTACAACATTCTAAATAACCTTAAATTATCATCCTCCAGGAAACCCTACTATTTTGAAAACACAACTCCTACACTGTCCGTCCCCGCAATCCCACCGCAACCAATAACACATAAACTTAATGCACCGCCTAATACCCAACCTCCACCACACCCACCTCCCGTAATCTCACATCGTTATAACACCAGAAGCACAAGTGTCAGTCATTTCAACGCTACCATAACAACTGATTAATACTATGACAGTCGAAAAGATAAATTAAATCACACACGTTCTTCTTTACCTCACCTTTACGTTAACCAATTAACATCATAACTGATAAAGGGGTAAGTGAATTTACACACATCGTTTTTTCTTTGGGCTCACCTTTCCTTCAATTTCATTCCTTAATACGTAAATCTCCTCTTATTACAGACTTTAAACCACATTTCCCTTTCGACTCTCTATATAAGAAGCCACAGTCGCACCTTCAAGCTAATATAAACACAGCTACTTACCATCGAGCATTCTTCCTCACTCGTACGTTCTTTAAGAAGACTGCAGACTTATCTCATCACACAAGATTAACAACAAACTAACAACTTTAAATTTTATTATAAACCCCACTTGGAGTGATCAGAAATACTTTTCTTCTTCATTTTCTAAAGATCAAACTGTTTAAGCCCTAAATTGATTTCATACACCCTCAACCTTTACAGGGTACCTTTTAGTAGAATGAACTGTGTTCTCATATAACTTTATAGTTGTGGCTACTTACTAGCATTTCCCTCGCTCCTTCAGCGTAATTTGGGAGAGCGGTAGAATTGTCTCATTACAAAAGATTAACTACAAACTAGCTTTAAAATTTATTTAAACTCCACTTGGAGTAATTCAATAACATTTTTCTTCGTGATTATTTATTTAGGCTCCAAACTTATTTCTTACGCCCTCAACCAATACAGGGCACCCTTTAACAAGATGCGACGCAGCAATAATTGTGTTCTTGTAGAACTGCTAATATGCAACGTGTTACCACATTTTTAGACAAGGACATTCATAAAAGTATAGAAATTAGGACTGTAAGGCTTTATAAAGACTTTATTATAAGAATATTTTAACTACTGTCATCCCTCTCGCTCATTTTTGATGCATGTACCTACATCATCCTCACTTTTATAATAATAATTTATCTTAAAAAACTACAATTAAGAGCAATCAGGATCCTGATTTATTATCTTTCAGGTTTGAGACTAAGGCTGCAGATGCCCTTAAAAAGGGCAAAACATGCCCCTATAATTAACTTCATAAGATTTAATTCTTCATTAAAATCACTCTTTATGTACTGAGTAGGTGGAATTAAATAAATAATATTTCTTTGACTTTAATGTACAATTCAGAGCAGACCAAAATATAAGAATTATAATGTGTAACATTGTTGAGCTTTCGTGTGTTTGTGCCATTAGTGGGTGGAGTGTGTTTGCTGCATGAAGTTCTTCCATTTTCATCATTCTTTCAATGTAAGTGTGGGTGTGCGAGGTGCTTGGTAGTGATTCGAGCTGCGTTCTATGACATCTATTTATTGGGAAATTATTGGTTTTGGCGTTGTATTGTCAGTCAGTGTCGGAGACGGTAGCCTGTTTGCCTAGCGCATGAACCCTACATCTTAACCGTGCTTCCTTTCCTGGCTACTGATTTCCTGTACTTGCTTATTTCTAAATGATCTTGTGCTCTCTTCTCAGTTATCGCTGTCAACTGTTTCTGGTGCCTTATTCTACGTGTGAAATATCTCTAACCTTACTTACCTTGTAAATGTTATGATATTATATTCAGTAACCTAACTTATCCCAGTTGGAATTTCTTCAAATCCCTATTATCCATTTCTGACCTTAGTGGGGTTTGGTTTGTGCACTACTGTGAGCATTGTGGTTGAATTACTTGTCATCAACCTTGGTGATACATTAGTGTTTGATTTTCATCCTTTGAGTTGTAGACTGCATGTGGTGAAGTGTGATTTACCTTATTTACTAGTTGTTGTGTTGTCGAGTTCTGTGAAAAAGAATTCTTAACCTGAGGAGTGAGTCTTCTTTGAACCTAAACGGTATGGTTCTGGTCCTGGATTTATACTTTATTTCTGTGCTGTGATTTTGATTTCATGTGGATTTTAGCATGGTATTATGGCTGCAAGGCATGTTGTTGAGGACTGCAATCCTTTAATCACTTTTGAGCTGACTCATGTATCTTGATAGTCATTACGGTTATTGATTTGTTATGTCAGGTGTTAGGTCGTGATGGCACTTTTGTTGCCGTGTGTATTGCCTTTAAGTTACCTCTGTGTTCCAGTAGATTTGGCCATTTGTTAGTATAGATCTGCAACTCTGGTTGAATGACCTTGTTTGTTGGAAATACTTCGTTTCTTTGTGGGTTCTGGTTTCTTCATCTTATGTTTTCCTGCATTACTTTTGGGTTGACGTCATCATTATATATCTTGTAGTCCAGTAACGGTCGTCTAAATTATGCTGCCAGCCTATGGCCCATTTCCTCAGTGGAAACTTTTGTATTAATATATATAATGTATTGGTCATCTTACCGTTCTGTGGTCTTGCTAGATAAGTATGGGATTACCTAGTACTTCATAGTCGGTATTAAGGTCACCCTGCTGAATGATTATGGGATAATTCGATTGCGTCCCTTCCTTCTTCATTGTTCTATTGAGCGTTTCCTAACATCCGGCCTCATTATCTACCACGTATGTTTTATTGACCTGGTTTCCTGTGGGACAGGAGGAGGTACCTGTTTAGCTGGTGAGCGTCAGGGTGGATTTTGAATGCCACTTATTTCTAGCCCAGATTTAACCGAGGTCCTGTGCGGACAATCAGTAGTGTATATTGTGCAGGTCATTGCTCCTCACCTTCCTCGATGGTAAACTAATTGGAGGTGAATTTTTCCAACATTTTCATTTAATTAGATGGACCCTGGAGGGGTGTACAGTATTTTCCTTAGTAATTCTGTGAAGCCGGTTGGTTGTGTGGCTTCTGATTGTGCACCCACCTAAGCTTCTTGTTTGGACCATGCCAATCCTGTATTTCCCATGTCATTAAGAGTGAACTTATTCTGTGTTAATTATCTTCTTTCTGTCCGTCATTCTTTGCGTTGTATCTTTTGATGTGGCTGTTGTGGATGACTAACTAATCACGAACCCACGGTCTTGTAAACTATAGGAGTCTCCTAACGTGTTGACGCAAGTGCGATAAACATTTATAACTTCAAAACAACATTCTCTCGCCCATGGGTAATTAATGCAAATATCAAGTTTGAATTATTATTATTATTATTATTATTATTATTATTATTATTATTATTATTATTATTATTATTATTATTATTATTATTATTATAACTTGTATGTATGGTTATGAAGGGTTACATCCATTTAGTATTAGTACAAGCATATGCACATACGATGTGAACGCGCTCTTTGTGGTGTTACTTCATGAAACATGTGTTGTACATAAATATTTATATGAGTTCAGTTAATGTAAATAACTGTAAATTAATAGTATATAAATTATTCTTACCTGAATTTTTAATCCATAATTGTGAAACACACTGTAACTTCCATAATGGAAATAGCTAGACAAGAATCATTGAGAATATTTTGTACACTATTTTTATGTATTGGGCACTCTCGAATTTTCAAGAAGTTATACGTTGATACGTTGTAATGTAGCTTTCTAGAAGCCTGGCCAGGCAGATATATAATGCGGTGGTCTTGACGTTAACGGAGAGTTATTGTTCAGTAGAGTTATGGTGTAGGAATATTATACTTGTGACTATGTGTGTGATATGCTTTTAAGCAGTCATCTGTTTCACCTGTGTGTTAAGGTTGCAATCTCCATGTGCAGCGATTGGCAGTTGTTTTAAATGACCAACATAAATTACGGTTATGTGTGTGCTTAATTTGTAAACACATGTAAATAAAAATAATTGTACCAACTGACAGCAACTCATGTGCGTCTTTGTGGATATATTAGTGTCCATCAACACTACCATTGCTCGAATAATAGTTACACCTTTAACCATGAGTTTAAAAAAATATCTTTGGCCTGATCATTTAATTTGCTTCCGGTTTGCTAGAAAGGGTAGTTCGGATTCGCTTTCTTAATTTCCTAGGTAACATGAGTAATTATGTTCACGAGTTGTTGATCCTGTCCTAGCAAGAATGTTTGTTGATCGTTAATTCGAGATCTTGGGTAAATTGATGTACTCACCACCTTGTAGTTCTGTGAACGTTTCCTGCTGATATATATAATTTTTAAGGTCCCTTCTGAGCTAATCTGGATTTGGTTAGTGCGTTAGTTCTTAGCTAATCACATGTTGTCATTCGCTTTGTATCTATGGATCTCAAATACTTGTCATCTCCAAACAGTATACCTACAAGGTCAGAAACCTCTTCCCTGCTGAGCTTCCCAATTTACCGCACGACCGGGTACGGCAACTCATTCATACCTGCAACCATACGCTCTTGGAATTCCCTTCCGGCTGTAATTAGAGACATACATAGTAGAAATGTATTTTAAAAAACATGTTATAAATGGTACATAGACTTAAGAAATTAGTATTTAATGTTTTTTTAAAGTGACTCTCAGAAATTTTCCTTTTGTTTATAACTATTATTTAAGTTTAATTTTATAATTAATTATATGTAACTAGAAATCCTAATATTGTGTAGTTTGTACAATGTAGTACATATGAGATGGTTTTGCATAACAGCAGGCTTCATAGCCTGAGCCACGCCACAAGTCAATAAATAAATAAATAAATAAATAAATAAATAAATAAATAAATAAATAAATAAATAAATAAATAAATAAATAAATAACTTTTTTAAAATTCTATTTAGTGGTGCCATGCTTTCCCTCTGTATTGTAACTTGGTTGTGTTGCTAACTGAGTTGTGATCATTGATCGGTGAAGGTTATTTATTTGTTCTCCTCCCGGTGGTTTTCTCTGCTATTAGTGTTATCTTTATTTGGTACTCACTTGTAAGTATTATGTGTAAGTATGTTTTGTGTGCACTTGAAATGTCAGGTGTCAAAGTGGATTTCCTATATCTTATTGATTCATTAGGCTTGCTCTTATGTTTGAAGTTTACTCTAGTGACTAGTTAGGATCTCTTTATTTAAGTTTTCCATATTTCTGTGTAATTTATGTGATTGTGTATCTTAATGTATCTTATTATTTATATTCTTATTTGCCGGCGCCTGGTGTTGGATTGTTTTTCTCATTCCCCAATTTTGGGGCATTTCTTAGACCTGTGGGCCTGAGTCAGTTTATTGTGAGTTAATGATATGTAAGACTGATGTGTGGATCTTTTGATCCTTGTAACATACACTTACCAATTTTGTTAATTCCCTTCTTTTCCTTTTTTCCTGTCCTATTTCTGAACTGATGTCTCCCTCTTTCACCTTTAATGTTATTTTAGTTTAGGCTAATTTACAAGATAGGATGATGCACCTCCTTAAAATCCAAGGAAACTTGTTAAATAGAATTAGTTTAAATATAGTAGAAGTATTTAAAACCTGAAGAGGTGCTAGATGGTAAATTTGAGATAAGAGACTTGGCGTAATGTTATCACTGATCTTTTGGAAAATAGTCTGGCAATGCGTGTACTATCAAAGAAAAAAGACAGGTTAGGAACTGCATTGGGATTTTTGAAACTTTCTAAATAACATTTGAACTCCGCAAATGACCTTGGTAATGTGTTTGAACGCTGTCCTATTGTGTGACACCATCATCATCATCATCATCATCATCAATGTCCCACTCCAGTCATCCTGGTGTTGTTAACAAGCCTCCTCCACTCCTTTCTGTCCTTCCACATTTCCTGCTCCATTACTTCCACCACATCCAATCCAGCTTCTCTAATGCCCTTCCAAGCCTGATCCATCCACATTCTTCTCGGTCTTAAAACTGGTCTCTTTCCCTTAACTTCCCTTTCCAATTCCCTTCTTGCTACCCGTTCCTTTCCCATTCCTTTTACATGTCCGAACCACCTCAGGCTGCTTTCTGTATGTTCTGTACTAACGGTTCTATATTTAGCTCTTCTCTGATTTTAATATTTTGAATTCTATCTCATCTTATCTTTTTAACCGATGTTCTTAAAAATTTTATTTCTACTTCCTGGCTCTTACTATCTTGTCTCTTATTAGTTACCAGCGATTCTAGTTCGTATGTTAAACTGGTATGGAATACTGTTCATATAATGTTAATTTTGTTCTCTTGGGTACTTAGTCATCCCATGAAAGTTCTCTGACGTGATGATAAAATGCTGTACCTTTATTTAGTCTGTTATTAATTTCAGGATTGATATCATTACTTCCATTAATAATGCTACCCAGATATGTTGCGAATACCGTGGACAGCCAGGCGAACAAATGATTCTGTCATCCGGGAAATTTGGAAAACAAGAAAGTGTATGCCAGGTTGTGTACCAGAGAATCCTGCAATTCTTTGGTCACATTATGAGAAGAGAGGATGACAACTTTGAAAAATTAATTTGTCCAAGGAAAAGTTTCTGGCACAAGGACAAGAGGATGGGCCGCAAAAAGATGGGTCGATCAAGTTAGACAGATCATGGACTTACAATGTTGAGTTACTGTCCGGAAGACGCATGTACGTTCAGAATGGTATCAACTTATAAAAGAAACAACAAAGTCGTTGGGTCACGATACTCAGTCATGAGTGCAACGACTGGAGAGAGATGTGTAAACTGTTCTACATTCTCTAACCGTTCTTTGTCTATGTTCACTTGGCTTCTCTTTTCCCCCTTTTCACAGTGCATGACTACAGTTTTCTTTTTACTAATTACCATTCCAAACTTCTTCGAATTTTAATTTCAAATGTCCAGTCTCCTTTGTATTTCCTTTTCTCCCTTTCTACAAATCACCACATCATCTACAAATACCAAAGCATTCACTTCATCACTACTGATACTCTGTTTTAGACGTTTTATGATTTCATCCATCAATATAATAAACAATAATGGCGACAATGCATTCGTTGTTTGAGACCTTTTTTGGTATAAAATATTTCAGGGCATCACTCCCCATTTGTACACTACATTTACTCTCATGATACAACATTTGTATCTCGTTTATTAATGATTTTGGTACTACATTCCTTTTCAGTAGGCATTCCCATACATGTTTTCTCTTAACTGTATCATACGCTTTTTCCAAATCCAAAAATACGAAGATGATTTACTTGTTCTTTCCCAGATGTTTTCCATTACCATTCGCACTGTAAATATCAAGTCTATTGTTGATCTGTTTGGTCTAAAGCCATATTGTTCTTCCTCTAACTGTCTTTCCATTATATCCCTTAGTCCTTTGTTTTTGACTTTCTCCATTATTTCAGCCCATCTGATAACAGAGTTATACCTCTTTAATTTTCACACTTCCTCCTATTTCGTTTCCCGAACAATGGTACATTGCTTTCTTATTGCCAATCTTCAGTTATCCTTTCATCCTTCCATATGGCACTGAGGGCTCTGTATAGCCACTATAGTCCAATGCTTCCTGCTGCCTTAATCATATCAGCATTGAATTTGTCTTTTCCACTGGTTTTATCTTTGGTCATTGCTTTCACTGCCCTTTCAAGTTCCAACCATGTTATTGGGTTCTCTTCTTTTTCTCCAGCTATTATTTCCATTTAATTATCTCCTTCTTCCTCTGAGCAGTCATTCTCATTACCGGTATGAAGTTTTTCAAAATAATTTGCTATCACCTTCTGAAGACCCTTTTCGTCATGTACTCTGGATCCATCTTCTCTCTCTAATGCTTTGATTTTTCCTTGATTTATTCTGTTCGATTTTATTACTCTGTATAATAGTTTCTGATTTCCTTAACTATCTTGCTCAGTTTTGTTGGTAAATTCTCCCCAATATTTCTCCTTTTCTTCCTTGTAGTTTCAATTTTTTGTATTCCACATGTAACCTTTCTATTTTATTCTCATCCCTCTGATACGTTTTTTGCTTTTCCTTATTCATTTCTTTCTTCACCTTGTTCCTTTCTTTTATTTCTGTTTTTATTTTCTCTGTACACCACCGTGTCTCCTTTTCCATAAACTTTGTTTTTTTTCCCCGCATACCTCAATTGCTGCTTCCACAAATGTCTGTCTTAAATTATCCTACTCTTCTTCTCCACTTCGTATTTCCATGTTAGGCAACTTCCTTTTTATACAATCTTGGGATGCCATTCTTTTTATTTTCCTACTCCAGTTTCTTCTACAACACAATTTTATGGAATTTTACATGTTTTAATTCCACAATCAATAATCTATGATAGCGTTCCATAATTTCACTGGGGATTATCTTCGTGGTCATGACGTATCTTCCCCAATCTCGGTCTGTTATTATAAAATCGATGAGTGTTCCATACTGTCCATCCCAACTATATCGACCGAGCTCGATAGGTGCAGTCGCTTAAGTACGGCCAGTATCCAGTACAATGTTGATTAAGGATAAAGGGTTTACACCTGTTCAATACACACCCTAATCACATAAACAAAAAGAACAATGTTTTATAAATCAGTATTTAATCCAGTACGTCAGATAGTGTATAAAGACTGAAGATAAAATTTTAAAAGAAACACCTTGTACTCTTCAAGGCCATTCACATGTATTTTAGTTGTAAAAAACTTTTTTTACACATAAGAAAGTGTTGTGTGTTATGACGTGTCTAACATCTTAAAAGATTATGCGGTCTGTGTATTTTAATCACCCCATATTTTAATGTATACGTATAATTGTAAAATTTCAAAATACTAGATAGCATGCTCTGTATATGTTTTTATACTGCATACATATTTCATGTAATCACTTATAATACCATGAAAATTTGTCATTGGCTGATGATGGCATGGAAACCATTTATCCTTAATCAACGTTGTAAATTTCGATTCAATACGGAGATAGTAGGTTCG
Source organism: Anabrus simplex (assembly GCF_040414725.1). NCBI lineage: Eukaryota > Metazoa > Arthropoda > Insecta > Orthoptera > Tettigoniidae > Anabrus > Anabrus simplex. The sequence continues at coordinate 93,440,479 of NC_090265.1, read as the reverse complement.
AACCCCACTGTCGGCAGCCCTGAAGATGGTCCTCCGTGGTTTCCCATTTTCACACGAGGCAAATGCTGGGGCTGTAAATTAATTAAGGCCACGGGCGATTCCTTCCCTTTATTTTCCCTTCATCGCCATAAGATCTATCTGTGTCGGTGTGACGTAAAGCACCAAGCAACTATATCGGCTGATGTTATGGATAATAACCTTCATAATCCATGTGTTCATTATTATCAGGTTATTTCTGATACAAAAGTCCAACAGTTTCTCTCCATCTTAATTTCTATCACTATGCCCACGTGGGCCCACAACATTCTGACACCAAAGTTGTAAACAATTGAGTGCAATCAAGTGATTTGGAAAAACTCTTATGCTAAGATCCCTATTAACTTAGTGTGAAATTTGCAAACTGCATCTTCTATGACTGGATGGTTAGTAACTGGTTATCTAACTAATTTTGATCGCACCCTGTACAAGTATTGGAACTGGACATAACGTGGAACTGTAATAGTTGCTACAATTTTAGGCGTGTTGATCTTAAGTAAAGACAAACTTTATTCCGGTGGTCATTGTCAATTGGACTACTACAGCAAAATTTAGTTTGCTTCCGGACCACCGTACTATTATATGGATATGCATGTATGTTGTGAATCAGGGGGGGAGGATATTACGGTAGTAATGTTTGCCAAATCCCCTGCCTAAACCTTCTTCTTGCCAATGAACTCCTTCTTTATTCTGTTTAATGTGGTCATCTTGCCACATTCACATCGTCTTCGTGTGTATTGAAGTACCGTGTCTGGTTGGTGCTGTGCCCTAGGATCTAGCACTGCAATTTCTGGTGGCTGTTCCCCTCTACTGTCTCAGCCAATCAACGCGCGGCTTGTATGCTGCCTGGGTAAGCTGCTGATTCCGAGTTGAACTACCATGGAGTGTAGACGTAGTGCGTGGCCTCACAGTGTGTTGGCTTAGGCCCGAGGCATGGACCCTGGCTAGATCTACAGTTCACATGGGCATATTAGCCCAACCCACTTGTGAAGTTGTCCTCATATATCTAAAATATTATTGGTGAAGTATTTTGATTCTCACATTATTTCATCGAGTGGAAGGTAGGGTACGTCGTAAGCATATGGCTTCGCTGGTAAACCAAAGTGACTGTAAGTGTATTCATTCCTCTTTTAATTTCTGGAAAATTCATTTCTAACCCTGTCCAACTTCTAGTGGTGTGTTTTTAGAAGAAGCAAAAAAGGATGCTTTGCTTTAAAAGAGCCTGCATGAAATTTGTAATGACGGCATGTCTCTGAATGTAACTTTGATATTGGTTTTGGTTTATATAACTGGTCTTCCATTGGCTTATGTCCGTTTCATTAACATAATTTTAATCTGATTCCATGAACTGAGGAAAATGGACCGTTTTGACGATTATTCAACATTTTAATTCTTAATTTTTACTTTTATTATGACCACTCCTGGTATGTAAACTGAAAGCAAAAGCTTAACGTGTGAAGCAAGGAGGTTCATGCAAGGTTTTCTAATCTCATTTTATTCTTATTTAACTTTTTTATTCATGTTGAGTTTTAAATTCTGTTTCCTCTGCAATCCTTTTCTGTTTTATTTATGCCCATTTATATTGAGCTGGATACGTTAGGGTTTTGTTTTAGCGGGCATGATGTGTTTTGTTGTGGTTTCCCTAGCAACTTGTTGTTTATGATGTAGTTGTGTAATAAGGTTACTGCCTTGGTGGGATATTTGATGTATACCTTCGAGGCGGTGAATTCTTCATTGAGTTTCAATTTTATCTGATCTTATGTATTCTAGAATATTCTTTTTTCACTGTATATTAATCTTCTGTGTTTTTAATTTTGGGCGTTGTGATTTTTTATTGTCTACTAATGAATTTAGCGTTCTTGCGTTGACCCCTTGGTTGGTAATGAGTTAACTAAGTCACGTAACATTTTAATGAACTTGATGGAGTATTACTTCCGTAAGATGAACAGTCTTGTAATGCTTTCTAATTAAGAGTATGATTTTTTCAAACATATTTCAACCCAAGTGACCAGCCGTACTTTGTAAGTTTTGAATAACTTTTTTTGAATCTTAGCAAGTGCTTATCTTTAATTTTAGTTTGAGGGCAACTTATTTTACTTTATTTCATTTTGAGTTATCTTAATCAAGAACTTACTTAAGAATTAAAGTTTATCCTGTGTTACCTAAAGTGTGTTGGTTTTCATTTCTTTGAATTAACTTAGCACTGTCACTGTTTTTTCTTTCTCTACGGCCGAGAAGTCTTCTTCCCGCTTTTCCCAAGGTAAGTGGTTTGTTTTCACCTCAGTTATTTGGTGTTGTGTTCGGATATTTGTGTTCTATCTTGCTCTCTCATGTATTTCTCACGTGCTAGCTTAACTCCCTTCTGGGGCTAGTACGCTATGAGCCTTCCAGGCTTGTTAAGGTTAATGCTGACCATGTGTAGATTTATGGGTTTACCCCGTGGGGCGCAACAACAACTAAGAATGATCCAGCCTGATGTCCAAATTGAACTGCTGAAACGAGTTCATCCCTCTAGGTCAGTGTTGAGCATCTCACCTGCACGTATAGGGTGGCAAGAACGCACATGTGAACTGTTGTTGTTGTTTTGGTCATCAGTCCATGGACTGGTTTAATGCAGTCCTCCCTCCCACCCTATCCTGTTCTAACCTTTTCATTTCTACATGACTACTGCATCGTACATCTAGTCTAATCTGTTTGTAATATTCATACCTTGGTGTACCCCTGCCGTTTTTACTACCTACACTTTCCTCAAAACTAACTGAACAAGTGCTGGCCATCTTAATATGTGTCCTATCGTTCTGTTTCTTATTCTGGTCACATTTTGCCAAATCATTCTCCTCTCACCAGTTCAATTCAGTACTTCTTCATTTGTGATCTGATCTACCCCTCTCACCTTCAGCATTATTCTGTAACACCAAATTTCAAAAGCTTCTATTCTTTTTTCTTTCTGAGCTAGTTATCATCCATGTTTAACTCCCATGCAATGCCACGCTCAAGACGAAAGTCATCAAAAACATCCTTTCTAAATCATGAATCATTGTTTGAAATGAACAAATTACTTTTCTTAAGATAGGCCTCCCTTGCTTGTGCTAGTCTGCATTTTATGTTCTTCTTACTTCTGCCATCGTTAGTTATTCTACTACTGTACCGTTTCATTTCCCTGATCTTATGAAAAACGAAGTATTACAACATCTATATTTGCCATGCACCGTAGTAAGATGACACAGATTATATAGTAGAGCAATAAATCCGAAGAAAGTACGGACATAACGAGTTAAATAGGCTGTGATTACGCTATAATAAAATTACGGACACATAGAATCAAATAAGCCATGGTCACGAAGTAAAACGTTCAGACTTGTAGAATCCACGCGGCCGTGATTAAAAAGTGCAGAATGTTTTAAATTGTTAAAAATGGCAAAGTGAACAATCAATTACGTTGAGCATCGAAACGAAAGTATTCTCGCAAAAAAAGTCGTCACGTAAAGAAGGAGGAAGTTTCTACGGAGCAAGAATTGAATAATAATTAATACATCAAGTAATATTAAAAAGATATTACGCCAACCTATAACTTAATATCAAGGCTAACGAGGAGAAAACTTAAAGAAAGGAGAAGAATATATAAATTATCGGAGACTGAGGTTCAAACCGAAAGGTGACGCGAGTCACCTGATGAAAATAAGATATCGCCAAGTTAGCTATCGTATCATTACAAAGCTTATAACTGAAAATTGTCATTGAATTTTGGTAGAATAACCTGTTTAAAATTATAATTTAGGTACAAGGGATGTTCCTGAAATTATGACTTTGAATATGTTTCTATCACATGCAATCAACGGCCTCGACATAAGTAACTAAATCGGAAATGGGGCTGGCGACTGATGGTCTCTATGCCAGCTGATTCTACAAGCCCGTAACTGGTTGCTACTGCCCATGTGTGACGCAGCTATCACCTGAAGCCGGCCAGCGATCGAAAGATAACCGAATTGGAGTCTAGCCCAGTCCAGTAACGCCAGCAGATTAAAGGTAAGTTATTTATTCAAGGTAACTATGAATACTTAAATTTAAGATGTAGTACGTAGAGGTTACAAGTGTAATTTTCATGAAAGTCGTAATTTATATCTTCGAGATGCGTATTCAATGTGAAGTGTCTTCGCAAAGAAATTATCATAATCGCTTTAAAACCCTGGAAATAGGTAATCTTCGTAAACCAATATCCTTATGTAGGGATGCATATAGTCAAATGTGGAGAGATTAAAAAACGATGTTTCGGCGATTACCAAAGAAAAGTGTAATGCATAATGTGATATAATCTAACTGTAATGCGCAGTGGAGTTAGATGTTTTCGTTTGTTATTAAGACTTGGTTATCGCCAGCACGTGATCACATGTAAGTAAATATGAACCTGATTTGTTCATACATGTATTTGTTTTTCAGGAAGAGCTATGATAGTAGCTTTGCAGTTCTGAAACTGATTGCAATTTATTGAGATAATATCACTAAATTCAGCCTATGAGCTGTGAAAGTACTAAATGCCACCACAATCCTTTATTTGTAACTAGTTCTGTGGCCTCGTTTAGATATACACCTCTTATCTTTAAATCGGTAGAAACTAAGTCTAACCATCATTATCTTGGTCTCCCTCTACTTCTAACACCCTCCATTGCAGAGTACATCATTCTCCTAGGTACCCTATACTCTTCCATTGTCTTACATGCCCCCATCACTGAAGCCAGTTTACGTGCACAACTACATTCATCGAGTTCATTTGTAACTTAGCCTTTATCTCCTCATTCAAAGTAACTCCTGCCACTGTTCTCACCTGTTTGTATCAGCGATCATTCTTGCTACCTTCATATCTGTTAGTTATAACTTATGAATAAGATACCATGAGTCCACTGAGCTTTCATTCCTATAGAGCAAAGTTGGTCTAACAACAGACTGATATAAGATAGTTTCGTCCAGGAGTTGACTTCTTTCTTAGAGAATACTGTTGATTGCAACTGCAAGCTCACTGCATTAGCTTTACTGCATTTTTATCAAACTCACTAACAATACTACCATCCTGGGAAAACACACATCCTAAATACTTGAAATTATCTACCTATTCCAGCTTTGTATCCCCAATCTGACACCCAATTCTCTTGGATTTCTTACCTACTGACATCAATTTAGTCTTTCAAAGGATAATTCCTAATTTCAAGTTCCAAAATATTAGACTGCAGGCTTTTGGCACAATCTGCCATTAATACCAAGTCGTCAGCATAGGCCAAACTGCTTACTACATTTCCACCTAAATGAATCCCTCCCTGCCACGTTATAACTTTCAGCAGATGATCCATGTAAACTATCAACATAAAAAGTTGAAGGATTACAGCCTTGTTTAACCACCTGTAAGTACCTTGAAGCAAGAACTCATTCTACCATCTGTTCTCACTGCAGCCCAGTTGTCGACATAAATGCCTTTGATTGGTTTGAATCATTTAACCTTAACCCCATAATCCCCCAGTATGGCAAACATATTTTCCTTCGGTACTCTTTCATATGCTTTCTCTAGATCTACGAAACATACACATAAATGTCTATTCCCCTCGTAGCATTTTTCAATTACCTGGAGCATATTGAAAATCTGATCCAAATTTCTCTCAATCACTGATCGCACCCTCCTTTCCAAGATGCCAGTGAACACTTTGCCTGGTGTTCTGATCAATGAGATACCTCGATAGTTGTTGCAATCCTTCCTGTTCCCTTACTAATAGATAGGTGCATAACTGCCTTTGGCCATTCGGAAGGTATCTTACTAACATTCTATGCTAATTTTATCACTCGATGATGCCATTTCATGCCTGCCTTCCAACTATATTTCACCATTTAAGATCTAATTTCACCTGTTCCTGCTGCTTTATGACAATGGAGTTTATTTACCATCCTTTCTGCTTCATCAAGCATAATTTCACCAGCATTATGGTCCTCCTCCCCACGACCTTAGTTGTTCGTGATGGTCACCTGGAAGGTTTCCTTTCACATTGAGATCATTTCCAAAATATTCCATCCATCCAGTGATTCCCATTATGACTTCATCTGACTTATCCGAAACACTATTCATTTCCTTTTAACCTCCATTCCTAAGATTCTTTATGAGCTGAACAATGCATATCTAATGCCTTAGGATATTGATCTTTTATTTTGCCTTGTACACTACAATGTATACCAGCCATTGTAGTTCATCTATCATATCCCTATCCTACTACATTAATCAAAAAAACATATCTGACACCATTGACAACTGTTCCCGTCCACCAATGTCACAAGTTCCATCTGAAAGAATAGAATATGCCTCTGACTGGTTAACACCATCACTTAAGTTTTCCCCAAACCACTGGAGCTGCCACAAATTACAAAAACTATCATACACAAAAAAGTAAAAATAACTTTAAAAATAAAATGCATTGTGTGTGTGTGTACAGTTCTTTTGTACAGTGTGTAACAATAAGGTATGGTCAAACTTTCAGGATACACACCTCACACATAGAAGAAGAAAATGGACATGGGCCCAGAAATGCTTTATTTCCATGATATAATTCATTTTCTACAACTCTACATAGTACATCAATTACGGGAAACAAACAGAAACAGAATTTTAGAAGAAATCTGCATGACAACTTAGGAAAAACTAAGATAATTAATACCATATTATACAGAATGTTTCATTGGTCCAGGTACATAGATGACATGTTTACCATCACTGATCAACATATTCCTTGCAGTAAAACTCTTCTTGAGAAAATTGATACTTGGAATTTCCACATAAAATTTGCAGTTGAATCGAAAACCAAGGAATCTATAAATTTCCTCAACCTAAAAATTAATAGGAATAGTAGCTCTCTCAATTTTGCGATCTTCATAAAACCCACCTGAACAATAAAAACAATCAAATAAGATTCTTTCTGCCCAGGCATCCATAAAAATCTACTTTCTATAGTATGATAAAAAGAACACTTACCACGGGTATGTATAAGTCTTTACCCATTTTACTAAGAGATGGGACCAGCGAACAGTACCCAGTGTATGAATTTGACACATACGTCAGTTTGTTCGTCTGATATTAACCTACCAACACACACAAGTTAAGTCCGCTACACACTAGCGTCTGTGTTGTATCGTTCAGTGATCATGTCAACATTCGCCTGAAAAAGAACATTTGGGGCACACGCTGCTTTTCTTATTTAATCAAAATAAAAAGGCTGTAGAAAATCATCATTTGTTGGTAGAAACATATGCGGAACACGCTCCATCGATTAGAACATGTGAGACCATTTAAACGTTATGTTTCAATATGAAAGATAGTGCGCACTCTGGTAGTGGTATTGTGTATTATGAACTCTTGAAACCCAGCGAAACCTTTAATTTTCAATGCTATCACCATTAAGTGATTAATTTAAATCATGCACTGATCGAAAGACAACTGGAATAGGCCAGAAGACATGGCAAAGTGATTTTGTAACACGACAATGTGCTGTCTCACACAGTAAAACCAGTGCAATATATCTTGAAATTGCTTGGATGGAACATCCTTCCACACCCGCCGTACTGTCCCGACCTAGCGTCATCTGACTATCACCTCTTCCCATCAATGGGGCACCTACTCGCAGAGCAGTACTTCAGCAATTTCGAGGAAGTTGGAAAATGGCTCGACGAATGGTTTGCCACAAAAGACAAGCAATTTTTCTGCCATGGTATTCATAACTTACCTGAAAGATGGGTGAAGTGTGAAGGAGCCGATGTCCAATGTTTTGAATAAACAAAAGACGAATTTTCCTTGAAAATTATGTGTATCCTTTACCACAAAATGCGGCAAAAACCTATGCATACACCTGGTAACATTCCCCTGTCCAAATAAGATTACTAGAAAGAAATATAATATATTGCACCCTGATGTCCCAAGCTTCACATCAATATTTAATATACCAGAGGAACATTTTAATTCTAGGATGAATACAATATCATTAAAAGCTGTTCAGCTATGTTGATATTTGGTAAGACATGGTAAAATATTTACTCCACACAATGACTACAGAGACAAACACTTGTCTCTATAAGGAGATTCCATTCTGTAATGAAAGAAGTATTGGTAAATCTCAATACTATAAACATTTCTAATTTTAGGACCTTATGCTTTCAAGGCCCAGAGCAGGATCACAGGAGACCGCCTGGCATAATTAGCTATTTTGCCACATCTTACCAAACCTCAACATAGTTGAACAGAGAACTCCAGCTCGAATCACTCCAGTTCATATTTCTACGATACTGATAAAGGAGGTGAATGGCGGCCATAGGTCTAAGGGCAGCTTGTCGTGAAGTTCATCACACCTAAAGAGAGGGCATATTCAAAATCCTGCCCATCCAAGGACCAATATAAAACTCTGTTTGCATCATCAGCCAGTAGCACAAATGCCACCTTAGATTCCGCGTTGGCTTAATCTTGCTAATGTCACTAATAATGAAATATAAATTGTCCTCATTATGTAGCCATGACGGTGGGCGTTTTTGAAGGTTTTCGCCATAACTACAATAACCTTAATGATTTTACATATTGAAACATCGATTGAACTGGCGGCTGCGCGGTTTGTTTCATCCTTTCAAATTGTACGCATTGTTAGCTATGATGCAACGCTTCTGGCGAGCGAGCTCGCTGCAGCCTACTAAGACACGACTGCGACATCACGAAACGCGTGGCCCACATGTCAGAGAATCATATGGAACCTTTTCTCTATTTCCGCTTCCAGATAAGATATCAACTAACGGACAACAGGACCGTATAGGTTGCAATGACAGATAGCTCAAGTCCAAATTTCACGTTAACAACGTCAAACCATCAAGTAATTTCAATTACGTGTATGCTCAGGGTCAATCCCGGGTATTTAAGACGAGCAAGAGGACAGTATAGGGACACTACAGCATAGTAGAGCATAGTAGAGACCTGCTGCCCAAAGTTGTGGCGGCAGTAAAGTTCAAATTTGTGCGCGAGTGTCGAGTCCGAACATCGAACTAAGTACTCGCGAGGTACAGCCGAGAACTCTAACAGCGACAGCGGTATAAATCCTGCATTATAAGTAATTAAACATTTCACGTGGCTTATAATATACAAGTGTTTATCGGACATGCTAATACCGTGCGTGATAGAACTGTTGATCAACTTATAAATTAATACGACGAGGCATGTGTTAACTTTTACGAGTAAATTACAAAAAATTATAAAATCTGAAAGTGTTCACCTATTCAATACAAAAACAATGTTGCCTGATTGTTTTACAACATTTTTATAACATAGCGGAGGAAAGAAAGTTGTTCCTTTAAGTTTGCAGATTTTTTAGTGCCAAAGTCATGTTTTGTCACAGTCAATAGAATGAAAGTGAGTGAATATGATTTCAATATATATAATAAGTATTGCTGACCGTTAGTAGATTAATTAATATAACAAGAGTGTCTATATTTGTTTAATTACATTCCACGTGTTATGAAATTGCCTACTAGAGAATATCTACATAATAAATGTCAGGGAATAAATAGGTCTTTTTTCAAGAAGAAACTCAAAGTGATTAAGAGCGTGTTTTTGAAATTTTCCGAGAGGGAATAACAGCTTTTTAACTCTCAAGGACTAGCAAGGAGAAATAAGGTAAGATGTCAGCGAATAATCAATCTAATAATAAAGATAGCAAAGTCCAAGAAATTGAACGATGTGATATATCATGGCCGAACTTTACTAAGGCCGTGATATTGGAGATCCGACAACGTCGCTTGGAGTCAAGCATGTGACTTCTGCGTTCGTGATTTGTAAACAAGTCTAACGTGGTGTATCATAATATTTTGTGTCTAGCGTGAATTAACTTGATGGCATTGTTTAAAATTCAAAGTATACTGAAGATATTTTATGTGTTATAGTTTAAAAAATTAATCTAGACGCTATTTGGCATCCGGGTACGGCATTAATTTACGGCAAATGTGAGCTTTCTTATGTTCAAGTATGTATAAGTGTGACAATCCACACCGTTTTTAAACCATTCTGTGTTTGTATTTTTTAAATTTAATAGTTTGAAAGAGCAGAATGATTGTGCTATTTTATTTTACTTTGCACAAGTATGACAGTAACAACTAAAGCCAGGCTTAATTTCAGATGCCAAGGCACTGCTGTGTTCCTTCGTGCTCCAGCAACTATGATTATAATAGAATGTTGTGTGGTGCCAATTTTAATGTATCTGTTTTGCAAGTTTTTGTGGCTTGAAGAAGATAAGAATGCAGTGTTTGCTAGGATTAAGGTCTGCAAAATATAAAGGAATATATTTAAGCAAGGACATGTTTGAATTAGATTCCGATTCATTGAACATAACTGACGAAACAGATATATGCAGCGAATTTTCCAGTGTGCTAGTGAAAGTAAATGAAATAGACGTACACTTTGATAACATGTTTCCTGTCATTTACATTTCAGGTTATATAGCTTTTAAGCTAGCCAGTAACGTAACTGCAGATACTGTATCTCAAACATATCAAATGGAACAGTGGAAGATGGCATGTTTAATAGCTTAAACAGAGGTGGGTTATCGGTCCTACCAAAATTGCTCTTAAATGTGTGTTCAAATATATATAAGATCATGCAGATTTTAATCTCTGAGGAATACGAAGTAGCATTCTTTCAGAGTAAGAATCAGAAATGTGTACTGATTCAGCTTGCTAGGCAAAGTGTAAGTGATACAAGGGAGTGCTGCTCATATTGTGAAAAACCTGTATATTAACTTCTCTGCCTATCTTTACCCTATTTTACAAATATTTTGATCAACAACTACACGAAACATGTTAATGATGCTAATGCCATGGTTAAGAGTTCTGGCAAGAAAAGAAAACTGATGACCCTAGAGTGATTTGATTCCCAATGTTAGAAATGTGTTTTGATGGACATAGGATTGTATTCTTTTTTCTGGTTGTAGCCGTATGTTTGTTTATTCTCATCTTTACATTGACGTATTTATTTCAATTTTCACCTTGTTTTATATGTATCCAATGAAAACTGCTCTTCCAGTAATGTTTTATTTGAGAAAACATCATTGAAGTTTAACTTCCCATATGTTACAAGTAACTCCAAGGAGTAACAGTACAGTGTTGCCAAGTTTCAGTGTCACGGCCTTTAGTGTAGTCTGGCTATGGATATATGCATCAAAACAGTAGCAGATAATGACAAAGCTATAGAATGTGATGCCTGTAATAAATGGGAACACTTTGAATGCAGTGGTCTCATAAAAGGAGAATTTGACTGCGTTAACATGAAAAATAGTAGACTCACGTGGTTGTGCACCGAATGTAAGACTAGGATTCTGAAAAAGCAAGGCTCAAAATCGACACCTCGGACGGAATGATAAATAATATGCAGGAAATACTCGATACATTGGAAGCCAAAATACAAGATAGATTAAAAATGGAAATAAAAACTCTACAAAATGAATTAAAGATACGCATCCAATCGACAACTGTAACCAAACCTAAGATTCCATCTCCGCCGACACCTAGGCAGCGAATACCTACACGAAATATGGATAATCAACTTGCGGCTCAGAGTAAACAAGAGATGGAGGGAGAGTATCAGGGAACAAAGAGGTAATGTGATCGTGGTAAAAGAACGGACTGATACAAGAAATTATGTGAAAAATTCTACGAAAGAAGTTGCTGAAGTAGATAGGAAGGTACAGGACATAGATCACAAGATGAAAACAATCAAATTCCATGGACAGGTATGAGATCAACCAAAAAAACGTAGTTCAGAGATTAGAGGAACTAGGGAAGATCAGAATGGCAACCCTAAGGCTGGGGAAAAATCGGGTGGTTATATATATGTAGAATACATCCCACAATGCATAAAGAAAATTTAGTAGATTATATGAAAAGTAATGCATTAAAGGAAATCATGGAATGCAATCAACTGGAATCCAAAGGCTATAGCAAATCTTTCAGAATTGGAGTTGGAGTTGGAGAATTGAAGTCTCAAACTGGTAAATAACACTGATTTCTGGCCAAAAGACGTATTAGTTAGACAATACAATTTTCAAGGCTCAAGGTACAATGGGGTCATCCTGGAAAACAACCACAGGATCACCTACAATGGTAACTTGCGACAATAAGGAAGAAATTACATCAATACTGCTCTGGAATATTGAAGGCCTAAAAACCGCTAACTCAATCATGCCGATCAACATATTAACTCAAGACATAATATTAACAGAAACTTTTCTTACAGAGAATATTAACACTTTTGGTTATTACAACATACATACCCTAGCTCAACAAAATCACCGTGGAAGACCGAGTGGGGGAATAATATGCATGTTCAAAGCAAAACTGGCCCCGTGAACATTATTTATAAATCGGACAATGTGATAGTTATTGAACTTAAATATGTGACAATTATTGGTGCCTACTTCCAACCAGACGTCCAACCATAAGTCATTAGAGAATCACTAAGTGAAGCTATAAACAAAATTAAGAATAACGAGGCAGTGATCTTAGCAGGAGATTTAAATTGTAGAATAGAAAAGCCATCAAGGAAAAGCAATGTAGTTATCTCTTACTTGCAGGAAGATGGTTTTAATTTAATCAATTCTAACACAAATCCAACATAGTTCTGTCACAATGGCAGCAGTACAATATATCTGTTATTTCATAATAACCTAATTAAAGTTCGCTCGTGGAAAATAGAGGACAGATGCTTTATAAGGAAACACCTTCTATTAACAGCTACATTTAAGATAATACCCGGATACAAGCCTATAAAACAGAAATATCCGGAAAATTTCTCACGGAAAATTGTAATAGAAAACCTACCAACTTTGGAAGAACAAAAGACGTTTATGCAGAACATACTTCAGAAACCGTTAGATGAAGCAACTGAAGACATAGAAGAAAAACTCAAACAACCTCCTATTCCAATCAGGAAAAGCACCAGGAGAGCTCAAAAGTGGTTTGACCAAGAGTGCTACAAGCTGAGGGAGACGGTCCTTAAATGCCTACATAAAGCAAGAGAGAAAAGTAACCCGATTGACCTGAATCTATATACAGTAGAAAGGAGAGAGTACAAACAGCTTTCGAAAGAGAAGAAAAAGGCATTCATTGATAGGGAAGCAATGATAATTGCTGTAACAGCTCGCAAAAATCCATTCCATTCGCAAACTGCTAGAAGACCTCATTTCCCAAACGATATCCAAATGAAAACTTGGAAAAATCATTAATCGTTCATCTTGAACAGAAAACCGGCCAGTGGCTACGCAGATGACAAAAATGGATAAACACGTAGAGTTTCAATATTTCACGGAAGAGGAAGTAAAAGCAACCATAACACAATTGGCAAATCAAAAGGCAGCAGGTCCAATCGGTATCCTAATCGACCATACAAAATTGTCTATGGAAGCGTGTTTAGGAATATGGGTGAGATTATTCTACACCTGTATGGAAAAAGGAAACATTCTCTATGAACGGAGAGAATCCAATATTAAAATCCTTTACAAAGGTAAAAGAGATACGGGATCTCCAGATTGCTACAGAGGCACAGCGCTAGAGAATAACCTGTTAAAACTATTTACCAGTTTACTGAGAAAAAGAGATTGGAGGAAGAAATCAATGACAAGATTCCTGATCAACAATTTGGTTTCCGGAAAGAAAGATCAACATTCCACGCTTTAGCAAATTTGTTGGATAACATAGAAGAAACTCTATGACACTCTAAAGAGAAATTCAATGCTGTCTTTGTTGACTATAACAAAGCCTTTGACTTGATAAATAGAAACATTCTAATATACAAACTAGAGCTGTTGGTAGGAAAAAACAAATTGGTGACTATTATAAATAATATTCTGATCTCAAACAGAATTATGATAGATGATGGGACAACTAGGTCAAAAAGCATCACTCAAACAATTGGAGTCTTACAAGGAGACCCATTAATCCCACTACTCTTTAATGTAATCACTTCAGATATTGTCACTAAAATAATACTTAAGAACTCCCCAGTAGTACTATATATATGCATGCTGATGACATGGTCTTAGGATCCAGTAATAAAGAAGAATTACAGATAGTAATAGACAACCAGGAGGAATGGGCAAAGGAAAATTATTTTACTATTAACAGTCCCTTCAAAAAAGTACTAACAAAATCCACTGTAACTTGATTGTCTTGCTCCCTATGCTTATTAAGCTGAAGATGATCTATATGAGGTCGAAACATGTCCTCTAAATGTTATGATTGTGTAAACTATTTAGTTTAGTGCACATCAGATTTGTATTGAACACTTGGACAAAGTAAATATATTCTTTTCTAAGAATGTATGGGATTAGCAGCTGCAAATAGATTCTTCAAGCACATGGCTATTCGCTGCTATACATGGAAGGGTAGAGGCACAAATAAATAATAGACTATATCACAACTGACTGTAAATTCAAGAAATCTGTTAGGAATATGCTGGTATTCTGAAGATTTTTTGATGATACAGACCACTACCTGATCTTTTCGACCCAGGATAAAGAAAGCGAAATCTGTCTGTTAAGGGTAGAAAATCTCCAGGACAAGGAAATTAAAAGAACATAGACATGATTACTAAAAAGTTCCAAACAGTCAACAACAAGCAGGTTTAGTTCACTCAAAAAATTATATCAGGATGAAATAAATTGATAAGGAACAAACGTTCATGTTTTTATTTAAAATTCTTCTTGCATTCCACTGAGGGATCTTCATTGCATAGGGACAGGAGGACGAAAAGAGGAAATCAGATTAAGGACGTCATTATGAATAGACTTTAAAATATGTCCCCAAAAGACTTCTTGGTCGGATTGAATAGGGTATTCTCCTATTTTATTTGAAAATTCTTGAACTTTGGGGTTAGTACCCAGGGAAGAGTAGCTCTGGTGGAATTAGAAATTGAAGTAGAGGGCTAACCAGACACCGTTTGAGACTGAGGTTTATCAAAGCGCTGGGAAGTGGCAATAATCTTATCCATTTTGGGTAACGTCAGCAGTGATTTATACGCTCAAGTATCGTACCCAAGGGTACTATTATGACGTAGTTAATTAATCTATTCTACCATTCACAGAACTGCTTAAACTACAAATTTTACTAGACAAAGCAACACACACTGAATTTAACTCCTTACTGTGATTATCAATCTTACTGCACAATTCAACACTGTTATTATCGATTTTACTGGACAGTTCAACACTCACTGAATTTACCTCCTTACTCTGACTATCAATCTTACTGGACAATTCACCACTCTTACTGTTTAATTCAACAATCTGATTATCGATTTTACTGGACAATTAATCGCTCTTACTGTTAACATTTAATTTGCCCTTCAGCTCTTTAATAAAATGATTAAGTAGTGATTGAATCATACTAAGACTTGAAGTCTCCCCTTGATCCCCTACATGCTGAGTCTGAGACGGGGTACTCGGTTCCTCACATATCGTTGACAATTGATCTTTCCTACTATCAGCCATTTTCCTACTCTCACTTAAATTAGATAGACTCGATATGGTGGAATTCTTTAGACTTCTCTTATCCTGATTCATATTAGCAGCAACTTTAACAACCTTTCTATTTCTCAAATTTATAGTACTCGACTCCCTAAAACATTTCTTCATACTCCAAAATAGATATCACGTACATATAAAACACTTCACTGAGATGGTTTCTAGAATTTCACCCACACCTGACAAGGGCACCTACACTTATAAGCTTAACAGATGTACCAATCATTCTGCCCCACATTGGTCAGCCATTTGTTTTTGTTAATAATTAAAATAAAATAAGCAGAAAAAATACTCATAAATTTAATCAAATCATTTAAATAAATTACTAAAAATAATTAATTGAAAAGTCCGTGGTATGGGCGCCAAAGTTCAACAGAATGGATCCCTCGAATTTTAATAGAGCATGAAATAATTCTTTTTCTCCCAGGGCATGTACATAAAAGCTGCATATTGGTACATCTGCTTCAGGCCTTACATAGCCTTCTCAAAACAACTAAATACGTAGGAACTGCACCTAGGTTCATCAATAACTCCACTGATTCTAAAATAACTAACTATATTCTCAATAAAATGCATGCATGAACACCTCATCAACATACCAAAATACCATTTGTAGTTAGTCCGTTGAACAATGTACATATAAGTACCCTTCACTGTCTCGGTATCAGCACGACTTACCGTTTTTCATAATTGGCACTTATTATATCACACAGATACTGTACCTCATAATACTGTGTTCACTGACTCTAACACTTGTTTTAAAGATATACTCACTTAAGCAACACACGCTTGTCGTTCCTGAACATAAATTATGGAAAGTCTGAGATAGCTTACACCAAGATATAACACCAAACCACCACAAGTGATACAAAACCAAGTGCGTAAGCACTCCACAGTTGTAGGTCAGTCACGTTCCACAAACATAATAAGACTACATTCCACAAACGTTTGAAGTACGGTCCAGTATATTGCAGCAGTGTCACTCCAGTACCGTATATCCAGTTTCACTCCCGTATCTTGTGAGTCCTTCTCGCCGTATAATCACATGCATGTGTAGAGCTCCACTTCTCCCTTCCTCTCAAAAAGATACGTCGAGATTGATCCTGGCCAGCCAATCATGAGTAGACCCTCATGCAAGACCACGCCCTCTCTTCCAGAGTCACAAAGCAGTCACAAGATCAACAAACTCTGGGGGGTTTCACATGAGTCATCGGAAGTTTCCGACAACATTAACAAGTCCATCTCATCAGACTGGGATGCCTGCATGAGTCATACGAATTTCCTGAGTTATGATAGCAATGATTTTCCCAGCTGTCGTTCAAAACAAATTACTCATACCATATATGGAGACATCCCAGCTTACAAATATTAATGACAAAATATACAACTGAAATAATAATAATAATAATAATAATAATAATAATAATAATAATAATAATAATAATAATAATAATAATAATTAAAAATCGAATATTGACAATATTATGCCTCACTTCTAAATAGAGTGCGATGGTGTGATATATATGTACTATCACACTGTATTGACAGTGATATGGAAGGGTCCACCTATTCAATACCATTAACTCGTATAGTGTCCTATATAATTGGGACTAATTTCGACCCCATATACAATGGGTAATCTTCAGCCACGATCCAATCGGAAAAACATATGCTTACATACAACCAATAATAAAGTAAACAATCTGGATTGTAAATTCAGACATACCATACATATCACAGCACTATATTATTATATTTCAGAACACTGGATATATGCTCCTTAAATTTATTTCCATCATAAAACTTGATGTAGTCACAAAGGCGCACACAAAATATTGTCAGTTAGTACACTTATTTATTTCACCTTAAATTCATACAAACATACACAAAACCTAATCAACTGCTGTCACGAACAAAATACATACATCAACAAGCTGCCATTTTTAACAAATGCCTATCACTAAGTCACATGGTGATTGCAACCTTAAAACAATTGACTGCTTACAAGCATATTATAACACGTGGTCAGAAGTATAACTCCTGTTAAACCATAATAACTCCAACAAAACAGTAACTCGTGTCTACCATCAAGACCACCTCTTTATATTTTTCTACAATTCTTATCAGATTTTCGCCAAATTTTGGTAGTATATTGAGATTAGTAAATTGAAGCTAATTATAAAATTTGAATTAATTTGAATGGATATTTTTTCAACTTATAACAATTTTTTGGAAAAAGTACATAATTTTCAAAATATCCCGGACACAATATTTTTTTAAATATTTCCTTGAAACTTTCTTACAATACTCACAACACATATTTTAATAATAATTGGTATTCATTTCAAAAACAATCCATTGGTTATCCAATTATTTCCATTTTTCTCGCTACACCTCATAACCATGTTAAAACTTATGAACATTTTGAATTTCACACCCAATATCTCTGAGAATTATAATCACATTTTAAAAGGATACCATGTTTCATGAACCTTATAATGTAGAGTATGTGGACAAAGATTGAAGGTAATCATCCAAAACTGTTGCACAAAGAACGTTTTAAACATCTGAAATCGTTAGTTCTGAGAAAAAGCTAGTTTTATAAATAAACAACTGTCAAGTAATATTACCTTCATCAGAACTTCCCAGCACCATATGTTTCTCCTTCCTTAGCCCTTTTTCTCTCTTCAGCAACTGCTTTTGACAGCTTCTGCTTCTTCCTAGCAGTTTTTGTCTTCTTTACTATTCATGGCACTTTTCCGCTTCCTGTCTCTGTCACGTTCATGACCCACTTTGTAAGTGGCTTCACTCAATTGTCTGCCATCAACTGCCATTTTGACCTTTTGACAGGCTAGGGAATCCATATTGAACTCCCCCACAGCATTTACAGCCATACCCTTCATTCCAACAGCAGAACAAAATTTATTCATAGCTGCATGACCAGCCCCAATACTGATGAAAGCATCAACCATACTCTTGTTGATTTCAAACGAAGGCCTCTGAGATTTCTCATAAGCACGTGGAATACTGTACCCCAGTGAATTGACAAAACCACAATTTTCACATTTGACCACCACCTTGCTTCTAAAACCAAATCTCTCCCTCATAAACACACACAAATATTTGCTGCTACACTCACCACACTGAAGGTTGGAAATCAGGTTTTGCAATGCACCACAATGAATGGTTACATAGTCATCACTAACCACACTAACACTATTTACATCATTAAAAAGTTAATCTTTCTGACACACGCGGAAACAGGAGTTGACGGCTCACTTTCAACCTCTAAATACGCATTGCAAGATGAAGGACCAGGATTAACCTCAGATTCACAAGAGCTTGCACCTATGGAGTTAACCTTACCCCAACGCTTATTTACATTGCAAACTGCACTTTTCGATTTCTTACTCTTACGAAGTTTATGTTTACGCGACCGACTAGACACTGAATGCATTATATTTAAAAAATCAGAACATAAACTGATCAACGAAACAAAATATGCAACAAAAACTTATCTTAGCAAAACATAACAATCTCGCATCAAAAAAGAAACAAACCACATGTTATCCGGCACGGAAGTAATCAAAGGAGCTGCCACTTGTTACCATAATAACACATTATTTCACAAGTTTTTGTGTAAATAATACAAGACACAATAAATATGCAGTTTTACGGTGAATGATTAATGTAAGACACTCGAAAGTAGATTTACCTGGAACTAAAACCTCAGATAAAGTACTGCTCTTGACCTTACGTGTTCCTTTCTGAAGATATTTCTGAAATAAGGTAACAGATGGATCATGCTTAAGAATCAAGTTGAAACACAAAAGAATCTTTGAGCTATGCCACTTTATCTGCAGGGAAGTGGGCGTGTCCATTCAAAACTGAAGTGCACGTGTCACTTTAAAGCCCATGCAGAGCATTTAAAAATGGCCGTACAGGCAAAATTTTTACATTACAATGCGCGGCAAGGAATGAAATATTATCTGATGAAAAAATCTCATTTTCGGTTCTTGCACCATCTTTGACGGAAAAACTCAGTAGGGTCTCCCTTAAAACAATCGACTGCTTACAAGCATGTTATAACACGTGGTCAGAAGTATAACTCATGTTAAACCATAATAACTCCAACTAAACAGTAACTCGTGTCTACCATCAAGACCACCTCTTCATATATGTGCCTGGCCAGGCTTCTAGAAAGATACATTTTCTCATAAATTCAAGAGCGCTTAAGGCCCAGATATAATGTGCAGAATATTCTACAGAGTTCTTGTCTACCCAGTACCATTCTGGCTGTCGCAGTGTGTTTCACAATTCTGTAGTGGATTACAAAACATATATACAGGTACCGGTAATAATAAATTATATACAGGTTCTTACATTAACTGTCTATATGTCTAAATGTCTATATACAGCAAATGTTTCACGACATAACCTCACAAATAATGCGATCGTAAACTAATAAGGATACTAATAAGTGGATGTTCATCACAAGTCATAATAATAATAATAATAATAATAATAATAATAATATTAATAATAATAATAATAATAATAATAATAATAATAATAATCCAATCTTGATACTTGCATTATTTACCCATGGGTGACAGAATATGCTTTTCAAGTTATGTCCGTTTATCACACTTGCATAAAAGCTCTATACAGTACTTCACAACACTAAGCATTCTTCCACAGACCACACAGTGAAACTTGTTTCCTCTTCTTTCTAATTGTCTCTTTCTGAATACAGTCCTGAGCCAAGGACATTAGTTCAACAGGAGTGAATGAGTTAGATGTATTGTCAAATTTCTTTACCTCACACAAGCACTGTGGGCCTGTTCTTGGGTTCGGATCTTGGTTAGATCTTCATCTTCTTGCTCGTCTCCTTCTTTCATCTCCTCCTCTTTCTTGGCATTACTCACTGTTAGAATGGCTGTAGCTGATTCGTAAATGTGGTGTGTCATTAGTTGTTCATCACCTCGAAGGAAGTTCTCTGCCTCACAGGGAAAGTTTCTTGCTTGACATAAGTTGGGTATTGCCAGTGTGTTTCCAAGCATTTCATTCGTTCAACCATCCATATTATCACACTCTCCAAACACACATGTCAGTTTGTCCAAATAATGACATTGATCATACCATCATCAGAAATGCACAAATATTGTACACAGGACTACATCAGTTTCTAATATTTTCTGCATTGTACAAGTAGATTTTACAGAATTTTTTCATTTTTTTGCTTCTGTTTCTCTGTTGAGGAGATTGAGCATTATACAAAAGTAAGAAGATTATAACACAGTAAGCTTCACCAGGACCAAGAAAATATTTTGTAGCAGACAAGTTTCTGCTTTATTCAAGTTCCAATTTGAGTAAAGATAAATAAGATTACCATAGACATTTATATTTACAGGTATATTCAACAAATAATAATTTTTTAAATCATGATCTCTTCTTACCTAATGTGAGGAAGGAAGAGTTTATCTGTTCCTCATTTTAAACTGGAGATAGAGCATTGCTTTTCAAGCACTCTTTCCACTGTATCTCCACCGATGCATAAATGTAAACATATTCACAGTCATAGAATACTTCTTTAGTTAGTTTTTAAACAGAAATCACCTGATTTTGATCCCAAACTTAAATTCATTAAAATACAATGAATAGGATGGAATATTAAAATTTGAGTTTTTGAAATAATACACTATTATTGAAGAACGAAACAATTTGACTGGCGTTTGATGTTTAGGCTTAAGAAATTACAACCATAACCTACGCATATGTCCGTCCTATCCCGTCCACGTCCGGCTCCATGGCTAAATGGTTAGCGTGCTGGCCTTTGGTCACAGGGGTCCCGGGTTCGATTCCCGGCAGGGTCGGGAATTTTAACCATCAATGGTTAATTTCGCTGACACGGGGGCTGGGTGTGTGTGTGTCGTCTTCGTCATCATTTCATCCCCATCACGACGCGCAGGTCACCCAAGGGTGTCAAATCAGAAGACCTGCACCTGGCGAGCCGAACATGTCCTCGGACACTCCCGGCACTAAAATTCATACGCCATTTCATTTCATCCCGTCCATCCTTTCATCCGTCCAAGGTATGTAATAATTATAGAGGAATCACAATTATATCTCATACTGTCAAAGTCATGGAAAGAATGCCATACCAAAATTGAAAATTATTCAAACTGTAACGAATAATTTGTTTTCATAAGTGAGGATTAACAGTGCAGCCCATTTTCATTCTGAAGCAAAGTGCCTCATCCTAGACATCCCTCTGTTCCCACACAAGATTGATTGAAATGTGATTATTAGTTGATGAAGCTGTAACTCAGTTTTGATGAGCATAATATTTATCTAAATATCACACTTGGCTATGACAGGAATGTGATCTCAGCATACATGAGCATTGCTTGATACATGAAACTATTGACAAAAGCAAGCATTTTCCTCCAGTACTATACCACTATGCCTTTACTGGCAGGACATGTTGTTTACAGTGCACTATGACTTCTGGTATAGGCTAGAGAAATGTTGTTACTTTCATAGATCTCTCTCTGTCTTATCCTTGGCTTTGACAATATGAAAGTGACTGAGATATGAGCGATGCTAGTAATGCCAATCCATATGCAGCCAGTCCCTGCTATGAATGGTGTGAAAATGTTGCTCATAGGGTCGGTTGGTGTATGCATTTCAGTGGGCTTGGCAGACTGATATGTAATAGCAACTCTGGCTCGGTGAGGAAAGCAACGGGAAACTACCTGAATCCTCGTTTCCCTAGTACGCCTCTTCAGTGATGCCTAGACCAACTATGACAGCTGATGGCAGAGCTGTTGAGGATCCCACCAGCAGAATTGCTCACGGATTGAACATACATACATACTACACCACTGTCATACATACCTGTGCAAAGATAGCTGGAGTCATTAAATTAGAAGGTGTCTCACTTAGTCTTCTAGCAAGGTTCTGAGCTTCAGCTTTAACCACTCCTTTCTGCCACCCCTCCCTGAAATACAAGAACAGTATTGACAAAATTTAGGCGTAAGTTGATCCTTAACACTGCAGGTTATTCTACGCACCAGAGAGACATCATGTTTTGTCAAACAGGGGACAAGAGATTTTATATGAGAGAAGTAAATACACAGCCTGACAAAAAATAGAAGCACACTGAATGAGATGAAGTAACGAAATGAGACTTCACATGTTCAGAAGATATGTGATGTTATTTCAGCGATTACAAAATCAAATCAAATTTACAAAGAACTTGGCTGTATGAGCCCGCTTATCAGTATGATGTTGCTCTCCCTTCGGCCTGGATGCATGCACTGATTCGGTTGAAAAGGCTGTCATAAATCCATTGTATCCTCTCCTGAGGCAAGGTGGCCCACAAATGTTGTAACCGTTCCTTAATATCCTGGATGATGGCACTGGGACAGAGTTGACTTCCGAGCTGGTACACACCAGTTCTATCGGGGACAGATCTGGGGATCTTGCTGGCCATGGGAGTAGCTTAAAACCAAACAGTTCATATAGACTTGTGCCATGTGTGGATGAACATTGTCCTGTTGAAAACTGGCACCACCATACTGTTGCATGAGATGTAACACATGAGGACGCATGATGTCTGTGATACCGTTGTGCTGTCTGAGTTCCCTCAACCACTGCCTGCCGTGACCGGAAGTCGCACCCAATGACTCCCCACACCATGACGCCAGGAGTAACACCACTGTACCTCTCCAAAACATTGAAAAAATGGGACTTCCACGCACGTAATCACCATACTTGCACATGATGGGCATCCGGGATAGTACAGAACTGCGATCCATCGCTGAACACAATGTGACACCACTCATTAGCAGTCCATGCTTCCCACTCACAGCACCACTCCAAATGCAGCTGTTTGTTATGTGGTGTTAACAGCAGCCTATTCATGGGACGGTAATTCCCTAGTCCGGCTGCTACTAGTCTCAGACCAAGGATGCGGGATGTCACAGAATGTTGCAGGAAGTCCATTACTTGTTCTCGAATCGCAGGCGCTCATGTGAAGGTGTTACGATGTGCTTGGTGCACAATACGGCAATCCTCCCTTGTGGTGGTCAGACGTGGCCAACTGGAACCTTGACGACAAGTATGCCTGCCCTCACGTTCCCATGCGGTCCAACATTAGGCCACTGTCACATCCAAACGCCCCATAAATCTGGATATTGCACGTTTCGATCAACCGTCGAAATGGAGACCCACAATGAGGCCCCTTTCAAACTCCATCAGGTGCTGATTACTCTGTCTCACACACAAGTACACAAAATCTTCATATCCTTCACAGTGATCACTCTACATATGACGCTGTTCACGCCCCTTGTTGTTTACAGCACTAAACATGAACAACACTAATGCACTCTGCTGATCGTTTACCTGTCACAGAGAACTGCAACTCTATCATTTCACATAACCATTGATATTGTGCACGTGTATGAAGTTACATTGACATCCGGCCATTTCTTTCAGGTGTTTCAATTTTTTGTCAGGCAGTGTATAAAAGGAAATGATGTAAAAATGGCTTCAAACAAAACACACTAGAACATCAGATATAGGAAAGAAATATTTTTGAATCCATATGGAAATTGTGGGAGGATTTTGGAAATAACTTGGAAATATTAAGTTGGGGGTATAAAAAAGACACTCAGAAGTTGAGAGAAAAGGACTGACTGATTGATTGATTGATTGATTGATTGGTTTATTGATTGATTGATTGATTGATTGATTGATTGATTGATTGATTGGTCGATCGATCAATCGATTAATTGGTTGATTGATTGATTTTGATAAATCATATGAACTCACTGCGAATCGTAGATAAGTGCTATAGACCTACTGTGTGTGTGTGTGTGTGTGTGTGTGTGTCCAACCTTTGTCCCATTTCTTACAGGGTCAGATATGAATTGAGATTAATCTTCAGAGCTATATTCATCCTTCCGGATGCCCTTCCTGATGTCAACTTCATCCGAGGATTTTATGAGATAAAATTAATTACATGATATATGATAGTGTGAAGGGAGAGGATGAAACCTGATACCAGCTCATAGCCTACTCCTGTCGAATAGCACCAAGGGGTCTGGTCAAGGCTTAATGTCTCCATCCAATGGACAAATCACTGTCAACAGCGCCAAATGCCTATAAATGGAAGGAATATATTCAAGGTAAAGGGAACCTTTTCTGAAATTCAGAGAGGTGCGCCATGACTGAGTGAATGAAAAGAAGGTAAAGTCATTGCAGTGCCATGGGTGAAATTTGGGCAAAGAAAGTACAATATAATCACAAGGCAAAACAAATATGAAGACAAAAATGTAAGTTACTTCACTTTTTTCAAAACTGGGATAAAATAGACTTTGTAAGCACCATAGAAAATAATATCGGAATCATTTCTTCACTAATTATTTTCCATTGTAAACTTAGTTAAGCATCCCAAAGTAGTTTACTGGAAATATTCATAAGTCTTGTCATGAAGTATTAATACAAAATATAAAGATATCACTACTGGGCATGGCCTTCTTGCTTCTTTAGATGTATTTGCTGTAGGGCATATTTGTTACTTTCCACCCAGATAAAATTCAATACATTACTGTCAAAAAATAAACAAAAGAAATCCTGCAGAAATACCAAAGGTTATTAGCATTCAGCCCTGGTGTGTCAGAAAAAATGGCCCTGTTCACAGGAACAATAGTTTGCTTACATTGTGTTCCCATGCCTCTCACCTCCCTTCATAATTTTGTGACTGGTTCTTCTCTTGACAAATCTGATGATTCATTGTCTTCTATGGCTTCAAAAACTTTTACTTCTTCACAATTCCTGTCATACAGATCAGAATCTGAATTGATTGAAAGTTTTATAATAATCTGTTCACTTATCCATGGGCTACATATACATATAAGATTTTCTTTACTGTACTATGTATGTATGTATGTAGGGTGTATTTGCATGCGATATTGTTATACATCCGGGTGTCTCCTGGGCAACGGACTAGGACTCTTCCTAGACGGCTGATTCTCTCACACCAGAAGTAACAGAGCTATTTAATATGAGATCCAACAAACGGTTCTTTTCAGAACCAACCTTAACAGTCATTTCTGTTAACATTGAAGGCATAACATCTTGTAAAGAACAACTTTTGTATGAACTTTGTCGCGACAAGCAGTGTGATGTTCTATGTGTTCAGGAAACACACAGAGATATGAAGCAGAAACGCCCATTTGTTCCTGGCATGAAACTGATCGCTGAAAGACCACACGCTCTGTATGGAAGTGCCGTTTTTGTGAAGCCGAACTTAGAAGTCAGAAGTGCCTGCCAGTCAGATGAAAACAATATTGAAATTATCACCGTTGAACTAAGTAACTGTGTAATCACCTCAGTTTATAAACCACCTGCAGCAGAATTTTCCTTCATTCCACCCCACAATTTTGATAAAAGTAAAGCCTCCATTGTTATAGGTGATTTCAACAGTCACAGTCATGTATGGGGTTATGCACATGAGGACAAGAATGGTGAGACAGTTCTGTCGTGGGCTGAACATTTTCAACTCGCCCTCATCCATGATAGCAAACTCTCTCCTTCTTTTAACAGTGGAAGATGGGGACGAGGCTATAATCCAGACCTCCTTTTTGTTAGTGAAAGCATTATGCATACATGCACAAAAGCAGTATGTCCACCAATTCCAAACACACAACATAGGCCCATCATGTGCCAAATTTTGCCACCAATAAGACCTCAAGAAGTCCGTTTTAGGCGAAGATACAACTTTAAGAAGGCTGACTGGGCAAGATTTTCCAGCATATTGGATGAGAAGATTCTGAGCATCGCTCCTGTTCCTGAAGAGTACGACAAGTTTGTTGACATCGTCCAATTTTCTTCAAGGGCATCAATTCCAAGAGGTTGCAGAACCAGTTTTATCAAAGGCATTAAACCTGAAACGGCCACTTTGCTAGATGAATATTACAAGAAATATGAACTTGATCCTTTTAGCGAAGAAACATCAATCCTTGCACAAAGCGTTCTTTCCTCAGTATCACTGGCTAAAAGGGATGAGTGGATAAAATTAATGACAGATTGTGACATGAGCAGGAGCAGTCAGAAGGCCTGGAGACTTTTACGTCGTCTCAATAATGACAATACCCAAGCCAGCACATATGCTAATATAAAGGCAGATCAAATTGCCCATCAGTTGCTAGTAAATGGAAAATCAACCCGATCTAGAAAGCTAGATAAGAAACCAATAACACGGAAGCCAAACCAAGAGAACAACATACTATCTCCACCATTTACTGAAGCTGAACTGGAATCAGCACTGAGGAAGTGCAAATTGGGAAAAGCAGCTGGACTGGACGACATTCGAGTAGAGCAGATCAAAAATTTTGGTCCTGTTACGAGGCGATGGCTACTGGAATTAATGAATATCTGTGTCCAAGAATGCAAGATTCCCAAAATCTGGCGGAAGGCTCGAGTCATTGCTATTCCTAAACCAGGCAAAGATCGGCTGGATCCCAAAAGCTATAGGCCTATTTCCTTGCTCTGTCACCTGTACAAGGTCCTGGAGAGGCTCATTCTTGAGCGACTGATAGGAAGGGTGGAGTCGTCTCTTATTCCACAGCAAGCTGGATTCCGAGAAGGAAAAAGTTGCACATCACAGGTATTAAACTTGACACAGCATATTGAGGATGGCTTTGAGAATCGGCTCATTACAGGCGCTGTCTTCATTGATCTTTCTGCAGCTTATGACACAGTCAACCATCGGCTTCTTCTAACAAAATTGTATGACATCACCAAAGACTTCCATCTAATGTGCAACATTAAAAATATTCTCCAAAACCGAAGATTCTTTGTGGAATTTCAGGGAAAAAGAAGCAGATGGAGAACACAGAAGAATGGGTTACCGCAAGGCAGTGTGCTCGCACCACTGTTATTCAACATCTATACTAACGATCAGCCTCTACCTGAAGGTACCCAGAGTTTTATCTATGCTGATGATTGTGCAGTCACTGCTCAGGCCAACTGTTTTGAAAAGGTAGAACAGACTTTATCCAAAGCTCTGAAAGAATTTACGAACTACTACAATGAAAATGACTTGAAGCCAAATCCTGCCAAAACTCATAGCTGTGTATTTCATCTCAATAACAAAAAAGCAGCTAAAACCTTACAAATCACCTGGGAAGGAATCCCTCTTCAACACTGTTCGACTCCAAAATATCTGGGAGTGATTCTGGACCGTACGCTTACGTATAAGAAACATTGCCTAAACGTGAAACAAAAAGTGTCTGCCAGAAACAACATAGTGCGGAAACTTCGAGGCACCACCTGGGGAGCTCACCCTTGCACTGTGAGAGCAAGCGCGTTAGCACTGTGCTACTCCACTGCTGAGTATGCATGCTCCGTGTGGCATAAGTCCAGCCATGCCAAAAACATAGATGTAGCACTAAATGACACCTGCCGTATTATCACAGGTTGTTTAAGACCTACTCCCATAGATAAACTCCACTGTCTCGCTGGTATAGCACCACCCGAAATCCGACGTGAGATTGCTGCTAGGCATGAGAAAAGCAAGGCTATGACTATGGAAGCCCATCCTTTGTATGCCTGTCAACCAGCACATCCTAGGTTGAAATCAAGAAAGAGCTTCTTGACAACCACTGAAGCTCTTAAAGGAACACCACAACAAGCAAGAATCTCAATGTGGCGGGAAAAATGTCAACATTTGAGAGAATGGATGGTTCCAAAGGAAGAACTTCCTCCTGGACATTCTGAACAGTGGACAACATGGAAGGCTCTCAATCGATTACGCTCCAGCACCACGAGATGCAAGACCAACCTACAGAAATGGGGCCTTCCTGTGGAGACAGTTTACTGCAAGTGTGGTACTAAGCAGACTAACGAGCATCTTCTACTGTGTCCATCTTCTCCAGCCACTTGTACCATTAAAGATCTAATGAGGGCAAGTCCAAATGCGCTTGTCGTGGCCAATTTTTGGTCAACCAATATTTAAAATTACCTTTTTTATTTTTTGTCTCTTACTTTGTACTTCTGACACGATAAATAAATAAATCTCAATATACAGAATCAATCAGCTACTTCTAACTGGAGTGCACGAGGAGTACATACGTCAGTAATTAGGTAAGATCTAGATAAGGGTACATGGGTACGAAACATTGTCCCAAGGCTGCACCACCAATCACTATCGAACTATAATACCATCTATCAATAGTAAAGGAAATCAACAACGTGTTACGGCAACAACTAATTCTTTAAAAAACCATGAATAATATTTGAGGGGCTGACTTTTCTTTTACAATTGGTTTCATGTCGCACTGTCACAGATAGGTTTTGTGGTGAGGATGGGACAGGAAAAGCCTAGGAGTGGGAAGGAAGCAGTTGTGCCTTCGGCCTTAATTAAGGTACAGCCCCAGCATCTGCCTGCTGTGAAGATGGGAAACCAGAGAAAACCATCTTCAGGGCTGCCGGCAGTGGAGTTTGAACCCAATATTTCCTGAATAACACTTCACAGCTGCGCACCCCTAACCGCATGGCCAACTCGCTCGGTGGGCTGAATTTCAAAGTTTGTGGTAGTTTTACTAACAGCAGCACTCAGGTGCATGATGCATGGTAGTAATATTACTACCATCAGGCACATAGTGATGATAATAGAGTTATGAATAATCATTAAAGGACAAAAAAGGATTTGAAATTTGATTTACAACAACTTTTATTCTATACAAAATTTCATAAGATGAAGTTTCTGGTTTCCAAAGACATATGGGCCATACTGAGCAGAGAACGCTTTGCTAGCCAGTGATAGGACCACCTCGTTGTCTACCATACAGTGTATAGATAAGATGACTTGATGATTTAGTACCTCAGTTTAGTTGCTTATCGTACAATATAATGTAACATACCTGTACCTTAATTATTATCAACCCTTCATAACATGTATGTACAGCTAGCCTTCGAGAGATCAGTCCTACACTTTCGTAATAAAAATATTAGTCTTCAATTCACACTAACAGCAGGAGTGCAATCTTAAAATAAAATAATATAATAATAAAATAATACTCACCTGTCTTCATTCTGGTGTAGATGAACTCTTGGAATTAGTCTATGATCATCTTTATTTTTAAGTTCCTGGTATTCATATACAGTAAGAGTAGCACCTTCAGCAGCAGCTTCAGCATTACCAAGTGATTCTACATAGGCATCAGTAACTCCTTTCGACTGAAGTCTGATCAGCCCGTTTGCAGCGGCAACTCGAATGTTTTCACGGAATTCATCCAGGTTTTCCACTTGATTAAAGCCAGCATCCTCTCTCCCAAGCCCAACAACAACTACATGATGAAACTCTTCATCCAAGTATTGAAATACAGACGATCTTCCTCGAGATATTGGCTTCCCACTGTGGAGAAAACAAAAACAGAATATATATTTATAAGCATAGGATGATAATGATTATTATTTGTAATTGAAATGTTCAATGTATTTCAATAAAATAATAGTACCGGTACTGATGAAAAATAAATAGCCCAGCATGTTTATTCCTGAAAAAGTTGTCACTTCTCAAAATATGAATTATCTGCAGAATCTGCTGTTTAGGTTCACCCATTAGAGGCAAATAAATTTGCTTACAGCAATGAGTATCTCTTCTTTCTATTGTTCCCTCTTTCCACAGTGGCCTGTAACAGTATTCATTCTTTTTATTTTCCAATCTGCTTTACATCGCACTGACACAGATAGGTCTTATGGTGACGATGGAACAGGAAAGGCCTAGGAGTGGGAAGGAAGCAGCTATGGCCTTGATTACGGTAAACCCCAGCATTTTTCTCATGTGAAAATGGGAAACCACGGAAAACCACCTTCAGGGCTGCCAATAGTGGGGTTTGAACCCACTATTTCCCGGTGTGTTCTTTTCCTGTTCCTCTCTCCCTATATTATATTATAACCTTCCAATGGCTGCTGGATCAGAGTTAAAGAGAACATTGGAAGGTTATGGTAATGTAAAATTAATGAAATTATACATCCAGTCATCATGTGTCCAGTCGTGATACGTCCAAGTACGTCAGTAAATGAAATAACTCACGCAGATG
Source organism: Anabrus simplex (assembly GCF_040414725.1). Classification (NCBI taxonomy): domain Eukaryota; kingdom Metazoa; phylum Arthropoda; class Insecta; order Orthoptera; family Tettigoniidae; genus Anabrus; species Anabrus simplex. The sequence continues at coordinate 93,409,758 of NC_090265.1, read as the reverse complement.
AATAAACAACAGATGACGAACTGAAAATACCGGTGAATTCACAAGCTCAGACCCCCATGGTGTTTTATTAGTCACGGCCGACAACAAAATATATAGTTTGATGGTCTTGAATGAAGGAAGTTAACTGTTTAAACATCACCACGGCCCTCTGGTCATTCTTCGTTTTTAAGTCCAATAGATTCAATAACCATGTCGCGGTCACCAGTTAACGTAGCCTCACAGACGCACATGAAATGCTGTCAGTTGGTACAATACTTTTATTTACGTATTCACAAATTAATACACACATAACCTTAATCACCATGTCACAAAAACAAAAACACTTTACTTGTAGGATATCAACAAAGTCTACATCTTTAAACAGTTGACAACTGACACCGAATAACACAGAGGTTAAGGCCACCACACACAGAAAGCTAGGCTAAGCTACGCGGTGTTGTGAAAAATATCGCTACCAATGCATTTAATTACGATGATACACACAGGCCGCTATGCTATGTTATGCCAAGCTAAGCTAAGCTAGACCGATCGCTAGGCAGGCGATTTCCTTGGCTGTAGCTGGCCTGGCGCATGCGCTTTTCATTTCTGAAAAGTTGGTCTGGCGGGCTGTCGTGTGTGTTTAACCATGTCGTGTAAGTCTCTTCTGGTAGTACTTCGATATTTTAATGCTATGGATAACGGGCCAAAAGAAGAACGGCTAATTGAGGAGGTGAAAAGATATCCCTGCCTTTATGATACGTCATCAAGTTACAACAGAGACTTGACAAGAAAGGAAAAGTGTTGGCAGGAAATACGTACAGTACTTACTTCAAATTGATTGTAAGTAGGCTACCATTTATAAATTAACTATATGATCACAATATTGACAGTTCTAATTGTTTGAGAATACATTTTCACATAGCTTTATGCACATTATTTACAACTGAGCAGATACAGTTGAAGCACCTGTTCTGTAACTGTATATCATATTCTGAAATATATCAGCAGTTACTAAGAACGTGAGTATCGCACTTGAAAAATGTCTTATGATCAGTCTTGTCAGGAGAACAAATAGAAAACATTCCAACACTTGTACAAGAATAATTTAGTTGCCACGTCCAGGGCATAAATTGCACTTTCCCCTAACCCCACGTCCAGGGTGTTGCATTTATCTGTCTAACTCTGATAGCAGTCTTTTCGTAGCTATCGAGCTCCACGCTCTTCGGGGCCTCATTTACCTATTCCCCTCCGTACCAGCTATTTAAGAGTTTATCCGTAAGACACTGCTAATAGCAATGAAATAAATAATAAATTGTCAGTCACTCTTACCACAGAGAGTCTCGTAAAATAATAAGGTCACTGAAGAATATTTAGAAGTTTGGATGTGTATCAATACCTTAAATTTCCTTACAGCACACATTCAAACACTCACAGGCAGGAAACATATCGAGGTCAAGAGATAACTGAAGTAGCCACCCAGATGACATAGCCCAGAATGTGAAGATCTGCACTCATTATCACATATATCTGATTCATCATCTGTTCCGTCTGTCCCCACATCTACACAATCGCAGCTAGTCGAACCCCTTCGAAGAAGAAAAAAAAGAAAAATCATGCCATCGAGCAGTAGTGCAGAGAGAGTAATTGATTATTTACAACATCGAGACAATAAAACTGCTGCCTAGCATAGTTTAGCTTAGCTTTTTATTCGTGTCATAGCATACCACAGCTTGGCATTGCTTACCGTAGCATAGTGTATCGTAGCTTAGCTTAGCATTCTGTGTGTGGTGGCCTTTACACTTTGCAACACAGATAAAACAGATGACTACAAATCAATTCAACGTGGAGACTGCCTGGCTCGGCATATCAGCCAGGTGAAACTAAACAATAACTCTCTTCCAACAACTGTCAAAGCACAACTCGTCCAACAACTGTAACTCACTTCACCGTCAAGATCTCTCTTTATACAATATGCTGGCCAGTCTTCCAAATTTTGCAAAATTTTTGTAACGCTACTCCTTTGTCGCATATCACACAGAACAAACTGAGCTGCTCTTCTTTGGATTTTTTCCAGTTCTTGAATCAAATAAAACTGGTGAGGGTCCCATACACTGGAACCATACTCTACTTGGGGTCTAAACAGAGACTTATATGCCGCCTCCTTTACATCCTTACTACAATACCTAAATACACTCATAACCATGTGCAGAGATCTGTACACTTTATTTACTCCAATGAATATCTTGAGGTATTTACAATGATCTCCAAAAGGAACTTTCACTCAATCAGTGCAGTAATTAAAACTGAGAGGACTTTTCCTATCTGTGAAACTCACAACCTGACATTTAACCCTGATTACCATTATACCATTGCCTACTGTCTATCTCACAACATTATCGAGGTCATTTTCCATTTTCTCACAATTTTGTAATTTATTTATTACTCTATATAAAATAACATAAACTGCAAAAATCCTTATCTTCAAATCCACTTCTTTACTCATATCATTTATAAGACAGGAAAAAAGAGGTCCAATAATGCTACCTTGAGGAATTCCCTTCTTAATTATTGCAGGGTCAGATAAAGCTTCGCCTACTCTGAGAACTATTTTCTAGGAATACGACCACCCATTTAGTCTTTTATCTAGTCCCATTGCACTCATTTTGCCAGTAGTCTCCCATGATCTACCCTATCAAATGCCTTAGATAGGTCAATCGCAAAACAGTCCATTTGATCTCCTGAATCCAATATATCTGCTATAAATTGCTGCAGTCCCACAAGTTCAGCTTCAGTGATATAACATTTCCAAAACACAAACTGACTTCTATTGAACAAATTGTTAATTTTGCAAACTTGTCTAATATAATCAGAAAGAATGCTTTCTCAAAGCTTACATGAAACACTCGTCCTACTGACTGGCTTGTAATTTTCAGTATTATGTCTATCACCCTTTCCTTTATACACAGGACTACTATAGCAACTCTCCATTCATTTGGTATAGCTCCTTCATGCAAACAATAATGAAATAAGTACTTCAGATATGGTACCCGCTGTCTTTAACATGTCCCCAGAAATCCTATCAATTCCAGCCCCTTTCTAGTTTTCAACTTTTGTATCTTATTGTCAATATCATTGTTGTTACATGCAAATTTTAAGGCTTCTTTAGCATTAGTCACCTCCTCTATCTGGTCATTATCCTTGAAACCAACAATCTTTACATACTTCTGAATGAATACTTCTGCCTTTTGAAGATCCTCACATACACACTCCCCTTGTTCATTAATGATTCTTGGAATGCCCTTCTTGGAACCTGTTTCTGCCTTACTATCTATACATGCAATTCCATTTTTCACTAAAATTTGTATGAGTGCCAATTACGCTTGGTATCCTATTATCCTTAGCAGCCTTCCTTGCTAGATTCGATTTCCTAGAAAGTTCCTTCAGTTTCTCCTTACTTCCACAGCCATTTCTATCTCTATTTCTCTCCAACCTGCACATCATTCTTAGTATCTTTACTTCTCTCTACCATTCATTACCAACTTTAAAGGTACAAACCTGTTTTTCATTCCTCAACAATTGCTTTAAACCCATCCCAGAGTATGTTTACATTTTTATTACCGTTTTCCACTGATCATAATTACTTTTTAAACTCCCCCATGCCTGTTTTATAAGCCATATGGTACTACCCAACAGTCCTACTTTTAAGACCTTCCTTTCTATCACATTTGTTAAAAATAACGACAAAAGCAGCTTTGTGATCACTTATACCATCTATTACTTCGGTTTCTCTATGGAGTTCATCTGGTTTTACTAGAACCACGTCCAGAATATTCTTCCCTCTAGTTGGTTCCATCACTTTCTGAATGAGATGCCCTTCCCATTTTTAACTTATTTTCCATTTGTTGGCCATGCTTCCCGTCGTTCGCATTACCTTCCCAATTGACATTTTGGTAAATTGAGATCACCGCCTACAATCACATTCATTTCCATATTGTTTCCCACATAGCTGATTATCTTATCAAATAATTCCGAAACAGCGTCAGTGCTACCCTATCCCGGTCTGTACACTCCAAAGACATCAAGTTGCCTATTATCTTTAGAGATGACCCTTACACTTAGAATTTCATGTTTGTCATCATTAACCTTTTCGTAGCCTACAAATTCTTTTTTCACCAGAATGAATACTTCCCCTCCTACCATCCCTATCATATATCTACGACACACACTCCAGTTCCGTGAGAAAATCCTCCATGCACTCTATTATTTTTCAGTCATGATTCAATTCCTATTACAATATCTGGTAAGTGTGTATATATATTAAATTACTTAATTCTATTCCTTTCTTCACAATGGTACTTCTACAGTTCAACACTAACATTTTTATGTCAACCCGACTTGACTTCCAGATCCCTGTACCCTTATCACTGCTTCCTAGACCATCCCGTATCACTGAATGTACCTCCCTATAATGCTTCTAAACAAATTTCCTAACTTATACGTACCACTGCAGTTTAAGTGAAAGCCATCTGAGTGCAGATTCTATCTCCCACCCACCCATTAGGATCTAGAAATAACACTCACAGTTTCCCACATCTCCACACCATACTCTCATTTAAATCCCCAATTGCCTTCTAGTCAGTATCCTTCCTACACAGCATTCCAATGATAACAATATCTGCTCCCTTAAACCTCACCAATGCTGCATTTGCCAGATACCAAATATGTTGGTACTTATACCTGCTTGCCTTACATTGTTGGTACTAATGTGAAACACTACCACCTTCTTTTCTACTTTCTTTAACATCCTCCTTAATCTAATCCCTGCTTCCCTTTTCTCCACACGTTTTCCCCACATGTCTAACAATGGAATCCCCTATGACCAGAGCCTCAATCCCATCCACCTCATTTGAGCCCTTCCCCTCCTGGTCAGTCCTGTCTTTCCTGATGGCTGCAGAAGCTACTTCCCCCTTCCTTTTCTCCCTCCCATGACCCTTTTCTACCTGTATTTTCCTATCCTCTACTCTACAGTTCCCTTTTCACCTTTTGCCTTACTCCAACTTCCACACTTCTAAGCAACAGTTCTTTGTTCATCATCTTCCCTCTGTTGTTCTACCAGCAGTGACTCGTACCGATTTCACACGGACACTTGTCCTGAATTTTGATCCTGAATAGAGCCCTTAGCCTGCAATATCCTTCCCCTTAAAACATTAGACCACCTGTCTTCTACAATTTCCCCCTTTCCTTCCCATACCTCTTTTACACCTACTGCATTCTGTACATTGTTTGAGGGAGGCCTACTTTCTTTTTCTATCCTATGAGAGAATCCTAATTATCTCCCTCAAACTCTCCAACTCCTCCCTCATACTCATTAATGCCTAGCTACACCCACAGTTCCTAACTTGCACTCCTTAGCCATTCTTTACGGAATAAAAAGAAGAAGAAAACTTATTATGTGCACGTATTAAAAATGAAAGGAAAAAATATTTTTTAGTTTAGTACAACAAGATCACATGACAATAACGTAATTAATATACTACTACACTACAACACTACTTAGTCGTACTGTATTTTAATCCTACAACAACCTAAAAGGATGAAAACTGCCGTTAATTACGGAATACCGAAGGGACAAGGGAATATACAAGAAACACACAATTCTAAACTGCAGTTAAGCCTATCGTAATTACAACAACAAAATTTGAGTAACAGAGTTTCTACAGATACTGCTACTGCACAAATATTTCACAATAATAGAATAAGCATGCTAATTTCTAATAAGATACTATAATACACTACAATAATATTTTAACTATGTTCAGACATATCCTTATTACAATCTGTTATTACTAAGCACAAACAGAAAGTAAAAATTACAATTAAATTTTGAAATTTGCAAGAACCACTCAAGGATTACCAAAAAAGTTAAATACGTAGACAGATTGTTATTACTGTAGTACTATTTTATCCTACTATGCTCTAATTGAAATGAAAACTGCCGTTTGGTTAAATGCTGAAGTATTGAAAGGGTTATTGAACACAGAGATACACATGAATATAGCAGGCAAGATACTATCTAATATACCACATCTACACTACAATTCTCAACTGAAATGTGGTTATGTGATTAGTATTTAGTAATCATATAACTTCAGTTTCTGCCTCTGAATCATACTCTATTCTAAACAAAAACAAATTAATTTTATAAGGCACTTTGTTTACTTACTCAGAAACATTATAAAAACAAATGACAGGTTGCAACAAATACATTTTTTATAGAAATATACCTGTTCTTCAGAAATGAAGTCCATTGTTAAGAAGGTACTATTAAATTAGAAATGGAAACATGGGAAATAGACAATGCAATTAACTTATAATTATAAGCAAATCTACTCACCCTCTGAGGAGATCATGAAGCCTTCCACCAGTGTGTGCATTCAACAGCTGACCAACTGGAGTAAACTTGTGTTCTTGTGTGTCATGGTTGTAATAGACTCCAATGACTAGCCCTTTCTGAAAATAATAGCACAAGGAATGTATTTTACAAAATATTCAATACAATAAAATAAAATAAAATAAAATAAAATAAAATAATATCAGTATGTACACTCAATGCCTGATGAGATTGAGGATACATATTATATACCGGTACATACATACTCCTAACCCTGAAAATAAGGTGTGCTGTTAGTGGTATTTAGCAAATTAGCAATTTTACTATAATAAAATACAGTACTGGTACTTCACACAATAATTTAAAACAGTATAAATGGATACATTTCTTACAGGATTATTTAATACAAGTGGAAAAGCTAAAAGATAGTATTATTTAAAAAAGTGTCACACATTAGAACAATTATTTATATTTACTCACTACATTTACAGAAGTTAAAATATAAATGAAATATGAGATATATGTCTTTGAAGGTTACAACTTTATTTATAAATTACTTAAAGTCATCTGTTTTTGCACAGAAACTTTTCTTGAAGCATGTCATTTTCAAATGCCAAGACATTTAAGTTACAAAGTTTATCCTGACTTCATGTATTCATATGAGCATTCAGTGAAACTAGTTGTACTCGGTATGGTTATAATCAGCTCGGCCACTTCTTCATCCATCATCATCATTTTTCAGTTCCAGTTTCCCGGCTGAATGGGAGGCTCTGTTTCTAGAAAGTAGAAGACAGAGAATTAGAGTAGGTGAAGCTTTATCTGTCCCTGTAATAATTAAGAGGGGAATTCCTCAAGGCAGTATTATTATGTATAAAGAAGTGGAATCAGAGATTAGGCTTTTTGCAGATGATGTTATTCTGTACAGAGTAATAAATAAGTTACAAGATTGTGAGCAACTGCAAAATGACCTCGATAATGTTGTGAGATGGACAGTAGGCATAGTATGATGATATACGGGGATAAAAGTCAGGTTTTGAGGTTCACAATTTTAATTACTGCATTGATGGGGTGAAAGTTCCCTTTGGGGATCATTGTAAATACCTAGGTATTAATATAAGGAAAGACCTTCATTGGGTAGTAAGGATGTAAAGGAGAGAGCATATTTGTCTCTGGTGAGAGCCCAACTAGAGTATGGTTCCAGTGTATGAGACCCTCGCCAGGATTACTTTATTCAGGAACTGGAAAAATCCAAAGAAAAGCAGCTCGATTTGTTTTGGGCGATTTCAAAAAAAAGAGTTGCGTTACAAAACTGTTATAAAGTTTGGGCTGGAAAGATTTGGGAGAAAGGAGACGAGCTGCCCGTCTAAGTGATATGTTCCGAGCTGTCAGTGGAGAGATGGCGTGGGAGGACATCAGTAGACGAATAAGTTTGAGTGCAGTCTTTAAAAGTAGGAATCACAACATGAAGATAAAGTTGGAATTCAAGAGGACAAATTGGGGGCAAATATTCATTTATAGAAAGGGGAGTTAAGATTGGAATAACTTACCAAGGGGGATGTTTAATAAATTTCCAATTTCTTTTCAATCATTTAAGAAAAGGCTAGGAAAATAAGAGATAGGGAATCTGCCACCTGGGTGACTGCCCTAAATGCAGATCAGTAGTGACTGATTGATTGGTTGATTCTGTCTTATTGAGATACAGGTTTTTAATGACGTCCTCCAGTGTCCTCCGATCTGCAATGTCTATCTTTGCGATGTCCATCCAGTGGGTTCTTGGTCTTCCCACCATCCGCTTCCCTACCACATTTACATTTATCTCTCTTACGACCCTACCACATGTCGCTCCGAGTTAACATATGCTGTCCTTGTTGGATCCATTCTCATTCTCATTACATGCTCAAACCACCTCAGTCTGGACATGCTGATCCGAACTAACAATGATGTAACAATCCCAGCTTCCTTCCTAACCACATCATTCCTCAACTTACCCAGTTTGTTTTTTTGTATTGTGCCCTAAGGAACTTCAACTCGGATGCCTGCAAACTTGATGAGTCTTTCTTAGTAAGGGTGCTGGTTTCAATACCATAGGTTAAGATTGGTGTGAAGTACTGATTGAACATCACCAGCTTTGATTTTGTTGGTACTTTGGGATCCCAGAGGAGTGTTCGTACTTGAAGGTAAAAGTGAGAGCTCTTCTGCACTCTATTTTCCACCTCCTTTGTGGCTACTGTATCTCGAGATATTACATTGCCTAGTATGTAAAGCTTTCCACACTTTCTTGTGGATGGTTTCCTAGCATGATGTTCGCTGGTTGTCCCTCTCTGTTTATTGCCATCGCTGCTGTTTTGAGTTCGCTTATCTTGAGATTGAACTCCAGGAAGTTAACCTTACATTCATTGAGTCTCGACTGTACTTGTTCCTCAGTTTCTTCCCAGATCATAACATCATCAGCAAATGCCATCACATTTGGTTCACCAGAGGTTTTCTTGATGTTCTTCATTATGTCATCCATGATGGTGATTGGGGATAGTGCACTGCCTTGCTGGACTCCACTTTCAGTCTTGAACCAGGATGAATGTCTGTCACCCAATCGCACACAGCTGGTACAGTTCTCATACAGCATTTGAAAGCATCTGAACTTTCCTCACCAGTCCCTCTGGCACATTTCTTTTCCTCAGGTATTCCCATATCTTCTCTCTTTTAATGCTGTCATATGCCTTCTAATTGTCAAGGAAAACCATAAACAGATCTTTACCTTTTCCCAATAATTTTTCATTAGCATACGGACACTGAAAATTAGGTCTGTTGTGGACCTGTTAGGCCTGAAGCCATACTGTTTCTCTTCAAACTATGGCTCTATGGCAATCTGCTCTCTAAGATTTTCTCAAGAATCTTAAGCCCATGAGAAAGGAGTGTTATTCTCCAGTAGTTAGAGCATTTTTGGCTATTTCCTTTCTTAAACAGGGGGATAATGACACCCTTGCTCCAATTAGTAGGTATCTTGCCATCTTTCCGAACTGCATTGAGCACTCTGTGTAGCCACCGTAAACCCCGTACTCCTGCTGATTTAATCATGTCCGTGCTGTCTTCATCGATTCCTGGGGATTTCCCTTGCGGCATCTTCTTACGGGCTGTTTCTGTTTCTGACCATGGAATGGGAGGTACCTCTGTACAGGTTTCAACAGCTGGTTCTTTTGTTCTCTGATCTGCTTCTGTCCTGTTCAATAGGTGATCAGAATGATTCCTCAGAACCTCTCTGATATCCTCTTCTTTCCTGGCTAGGTTTCCATTAGGATCCTCAATTGCTTTGGGTTTCAACTGAATTCCTTTTGTTTTTGATCACTCTGAATAATAGTTTCATATTGCTTCCACTGTTTTCCTTCAGTTTTTGAGTAAATTTCTCCCTGCACTTGACCTTCTGCTCATCTACTAACCTTTTAACTCTCAGTTTCTTGTCCCAATAAACTTGCTCGAGGTCTCTGATCTTCCCCTCATCCCTTACCTGTTCTGGCTTGGATTTCTCTCTATCTCATTCTTTTTGTGCCAGGTTCCTTTCCTTTGTTGAGGATCTTACTCTCTCATTCCACCCGAGTGTCTCTTTTCCCTTACTCTCGCACTTGTCTTCCCACAAACCTCTATTGCTTCTTTTATCAAGGTGTTTTTAAATCTTGTCCACTCTACCTCACCACTCTCCACTTCTTCCGTAGGAATTTGTCCTCTTATACGGTCCTGATAGTCGGTCCTTTTTCCAACCTGTTGTAGTTCCTACACCTTAGTCTTCGGCAATTTTCTGGTTGTTATGTTTGGTATATTAATGTCATTCAGATCTGCTACTAATAATCAATGGTCGCTATTGAGGTTCTTACTTGAAATCACCTTGACATCAGTCACAAGTCTACTTCTTTCTTTATCTGTAATGACATAGTCAATGACCGTCTTGCTCTTTCGATCCCAGCTGTAACGGGTATTCTTGTGACTGACTCTCTTTTTGAACCAACTGTTTTTTTACTACCAAACAGTTTCTTCTGCAGAAGTCTAGATGTTCGCCTTCCGAATTCTTTCTCCCATAGCATGTGGTCCCATCACCTTCTCATAGCCGTTCCTGTCTGTCCTGAGCTGTGCGTTGAGGTCTCCGATGATGATTGCCCTCACTTCACTGATGATCTCTTCTAGGTATTCGAGAAACTTGTTCTTTTCATCTTGATTGCAACTTGTCTGAGGGGCATACACTTTCACCAGTGTCAGCTTCTCCTGCCATTCTTAAATCTCTGGCAGTGCCAGGAATCAAACCCGTGCCTTCGAGGGTGGCAGCTAATAACACTAACACTAACTACAGAGGTGGAAACTTGGGTGATTATTACATTTTTTTAATCAATCAAAACTCACATAGCTGTGAATGTTCTGTTGGCTGCCACTCACCACCTGGGCAATTCTGCACCATTTTGCCCTCATATTCTTTTCTCTTGGAAATGTAAATAATCTACTCCCTTTAGATCAGTGACTTTTACAATTTAGAGAGATACATTAATTCTTATACACTAAATTCAATCTCGTTGCACTCGATAACATGCAGACACCAGAAAGTAGAGTTCTATAGTCTCAAAATGGCCACTGGCCCAAAGAATTTTGAGAGTGTGACCAGACCTGTGTATATAGACCAACTGTGTCTTGTGCTTTAGTTTAATGTAGGCCTATTTCAGTCAAATGTACACCAAGCATAAATCATTACATTAAAGAATTATAGCGGTACTCCTGGGTATGCAATAGTTTAATAATATGTTCAGAATGAGGTTGTAACCTAACGTAGGTCCCTTTTGTTTAAAGAATTTACATAAAAAAGCCCATTTATGTCCTTGATTTTTAGTGTAATTTACGCTTAACCATGTCACTGTATGACGAATCTCCTTATCCTTTTCGAACTACACTACAATCAGCTGATCGCGATGGCTTCACGCCGCAACATGGATGAAGTGGCGCTATTCACACTCTATGATTTTTATTGCTCTAAGCTTTTGGTTAATGATCTTTAATTTTGAACAAGTGGTTCTATAATGCTTATTTTCAATATTTTTCATCATTCTTCGAGGACCATGCTCCCTTGCTTATGCGGCCACTGACAGATTAGCTTCAGACAGGCAGCGCTTCTGCTCTCTATGTCATTCTATGGTAGCTCGTTGATACAGACCTTGCTAGAATGTAACTGTGTGAGTGCCATCTGCTGAATTCATAATGAACTACGGCACTGCCATCTCTTGTGATTAGTTGCCTGTCTCCACCAAGGCAGGTCAATGTATATCGGGCTCCTTAATGCTTCAACCATTGGCAGAAGAACAGCCAATCATCTACCTCCCCCCTCCCCTCGCATGGCGGATCAATAGGCAAGCAGCGTACTGAAGCCTGCACTATATAATGAACCGAAATTACAACACCACTTCGTTCCAGTGAGAGCTTTGCTGCTATCCAATTCAGTCGTAACACTTGACAATGCCGAACGCAGTCTTCAGTGGAATTTCGGGACCATCACATGCTCCTGGATCACGGTCTACAAGCCCAGAAAACACTGACATGATTTGTAGCACCGGCCATGAAAGCCTTAATTGCTATACCACTTATATTATAAAAAAATATGTTAAAAATCCACCTTTTCACCACAACAAATAATCCTTTGATTATTTTATTCCTATATTCTTGCGAATATTGCGAGGCATGTTTCGTCATATGTAGACATCATCGGCTGCATTTCCTTTGTACAGATTAAAATTAGCACAAACAATAGGTCCTAAAACACTACACAATTAACAAACACACAATTAAAACATGTTAACCTTGTCAAGGTAAATGGATAAAAGTATAATGAGTCTTATAATTTAATATTCTCTTCAGGTGTGTAGCACCTCTTGTTTTTTGGGTAACATGTTGTATTAAAATTGCACTTATCCACGTTGTTTTGTTTTCTTCATACTAGTCTTGAACCTTAAAAATATCTTGTTTTTAAACAACTTGAATATAGAACTTATATAACAATATTCAAAATGTGGGAGTATCAACGGTCTACTTGCTGTAAAGCGAAGGGGATTTCTTATGCTGCCGTTAAGACAAAATGGACCATATACCTCTTGAAAGAAGTTAAAAATTCTGAGCACTACTGTAATGTCCGAAATCTGGGAGAAAGAGAAAACAATATGAAAATACATAATGTGTGAAAATGGTCAAATTGTTGTATGTGGTTGGTTATTAAGGGTACTTACCTCATGCTTCCTTACAACAGCTTACTCACTTACTGCTATCTGCTGTACAGACAGTTGCTCTCCGTCTGGTGTTATATCTGAGAGAGGTCATGGGACCTGTTTGCGCAGTAGGGGGAGGAGGGGATATAGAGGGGATATAATGGGGCAGAGGGGAAGTGTTCCGTCTGCCAAGGAGGGGAAGTGCTAATAGGGAAAGGGTTTTCTCAAAGAAGGGATTCTTATTATCCAAACCATAATTTAGATTTTACTTATCATATTAAAATTGATCTAAAAATTAAGCAAATTTTCTGTTGTATTCGTAAAACTGTTTGTTTTTTGTTTATTTGTTTGTCCAACCATTGCGCCATTTCTCTACAGGATTTGGTATGAGGTGGGATAAACCTGTCGTGGCAGATTTTTATGACCGGATGCCCTCCTGACGTCAACCACATCAGAGGAGTTAATGAAGTGAAATAAATGATTTGATATATGATACTAGGAAGGAAGAGGATGAAACCCGGTGTCGCCACATAGTTTACTCCTGTCAAATAGCACCAAGGGGTCTGCTCAAGGCTTACCGTCCACATCCAATGGACGAATCACTATCAACAGCGTCATATGCCTCACTCCATATGAGCACAGCGGAGAGGTTTGGGAATTTAATCCGGGATTTTGGCAAGCAATCTAGTGATTAGAAATTGTATACCACCACCTCCCCTAACCTATCGGCCGACATTCTGATGGTGAACATTTTTTCTACCAACGGGACTCGAACCGTATAACTTCGGTGTCAGACCGTTTAGACTTCAACGCCTAATGATCATGGCCACCACGCGGGCTGTTGTGTTTATGACATTACCTTTGTTAATTCTTTTAATACCCTCAAATCCTGCTTTATGAATGTATAATAAGTGTGTCCTGCTTCATCCATATGGGTACTCATTGCAGAAACTTACGATGTTTACCCACATTCACGTGTTCCATGCACCTGGTTACGAAGCTTCATCCCGCCTGTCCAACGTATGAAGCTTCGCAATGAGTACAATAAAGCCTATAAACGCCTGAACCTGCGTAATTGCTATTCTTGGAGTTAATGCTATTGTGATTAAAAACAAATTAGTGAGTAGAAGCCTCCGTGGCTCAGGTGACAGCACGCCGGCCTCTCACCACTGGATTTCGTGGTTCAAATCCTCGTCATTCCATGTGACATTTATTCTGGACAAAGTGGAGGTGGGACAGGTTTTTCTCTGGGTACTCCAGTTTTCCCTGCCATATTTCATTCCAGCAACACTCTCAAATATCATTCCATTTCATCTGTCATTCATTAATCATTGCACAGAGGAGTGCGACAGGCTTTGGCAGCCGGCACAATTCCTAACCTCGCCGCTAGATGGGGCTTCATTCATTCCATTCCTGACCCGGTCGAATGACTGGAAACAGGCTGTGAATTTTAATTTCATTATGAGTAGAATATGCTACTTGAATATCTCTTTTTTTAATAAATCTGTTATCTGTATGATGGCTGGACTATTATATGGTAAGTAAAGATTGCAAATTCTGATTTCTTACATTTTTTCTTCATCTTCTTCCCTTCCTGATACGTTTCTGTTTATGCAGGTCGTTCACAGAGCTTCTTCCAATTTTCTCTTTCTTCCCCACATTCTATCGTTCATCAATGTATTTTTTACGTGTATCGGGATATAACTTTCTTTTAACTTTAACTTTTAACTATATTTATACAGTAATTCTGTTTATAAAATTTATACTGAACCCATTAAAGGCTGTATTGCATACATATTGATCTCCTTCAACTGTGAGATTCATAGCGTGTAACATACCACTTAATCGAGCATCTTGTCTCCTTACTCCCAAGTCTACACAGCCCGACGTTTGCAACTTTTTGTAACACCAATCCTTTGTCAGAAATCGTCCAGAACAAATCATTCTGCTTTCCCTCGAATCTTTTCCATTTCTCTTATCAAGTTATCCTGGTGTGGGTTCCATACACTGGCACTATACTCTAATTGAAGGGCTTATTTCCAACGTGATGCTTCCCAAAGACATAATTTTTCAGGAAATGCCAATTTTTAATAAATGGATTTCCTAATTAGACAGAGCTTCATTTTATCTATGTAGCCACATAACGTCAAACAAAACATGCTTTCTTTGGTAGCTAAAATCCTAGTGCAAACTATATCATCAAAAATGTGGGGGAGCCTCTTCGGAATCAAGGGCTCGAAATGCAAATTATGCAGAACGTTTAGGCTAGGTTAATTTCTACAAACTTTCAAATATAATGCTTAATGATATATGTTACCGTGTTTTAGCGGTAGTTATGCGTAAAAGAAGGTGCGGGTGTGAATGGGTTTCAAGCTACGAAATTATAGTGCATGTAAAATTAATTTAAAATTTAACAAGGTTATATTTTCTTTTCAAAAACAAAGCAATAACAGACATGGCAGGTACAATGTAGCAAAACAAGGGGAGTTACAATATTTACAGGTTTTGGGCTTCACGCCCTGACTTCAGCGATCAGCTCAGTTTTACCACAAACACAAGTTTTAACAGAGGGGCAGAAAACCCCATTCATCCCTAGGAGCCCCTGGCTCCGAATTACACAGAAAAGCCTCCACGAGGCATATGACACTCTATTTCAAAAGAGCGATCCGCTCTCAAAATTTAAGCCTCTCAAAGGCCACACCAAACTCTACCTTCAAGCTGTCCTCTAAGGACGTATTCACAGGGGTAAAATACCCAACCTACTGAGGTCTATTACATGAAAAGGAGGTTGATTACATGACCTCTAAAATAACAATTTGAGAGGAGGCTAACCGCACTCCTGATACACTTTGATTTTTTAAAACCTACTTTGGCACTAGGCCGTTATTACAAGGGCTAATCCCATACTACAGAGGTGACTTAATAGCAATTTACATTACATTACGGAAGAATTGGTTGAGAAAATAAGTTCACCTTAAGACGATGTGAGTGGGAGCTCGAGAGGGTTAAGCACTCTCTATCCCGATATGTCGTTTTAAAATAGAATAGCTACCGGTTGTTTTACATTTTAGGAAAAGGTTACATGGTTGAACGCTTAGAACCCGCCCCGAAAGTTAAACTGCTGAGCAAGAAAAGAAAGAATTTATTAATCGGCCATTACCTTATTGTTGACCGCCGCCGAGGAAAGAGGCGCTCCCCGCCTCCTGCTATGTACTTAATACACTGAAAGATGGAACAGAAGTGGCCCGGAGACCCCAAAATCAGCAGTTTATATCCTCTCACGGAAGATTCTAGGCGTTAGGGGAAAGAAAACACCCTCCCACAAAATTTTATTGGCTAGGGAAAAGAAACGCCTACATAGAGGAAGAAGAAACACATTATTGGTGGAAAATTAATTAAAGAAATTCGGGATTGGCTAGATCCAAAATAAGGGGAAAAAGAGGGGTATACAGCCAACTTAAACAATGACAGAAAGAAATTTAACCAAGAACAAACTCTTGAAATAAAAATTTCTCCAACAAAATAGTTCTTTGACTCCGCACTAGGTCGCACTATTGTTGATCTTCAGTAGTGTCCTCTAGAAGAGAAAGTTCACACTTCTTACTTCAAGCGAAACAAAAACACATCAAAAATGACACAGTTCACAAACTCAAAAATTTCCAGGTAGTGACATCTTCTGAGAAATTAGTAGATTAATAGTGTAGATAAAGTTCAGACTTCCTCCAGAAGAGGAGTTTCAACTGGCGCAACTTTTAAATAAACAGAGTAGAGGTGTACCGCCCGGTACAGACCTCCCCCCCCAAAAGTTCCTCCAGGGGTGACACATGAAATCAGTTTGAAACAAGTTCCAAGTTATAAAGTGAATATGAAAATAGATTACAAGATTTTCAGAATGTTGTGTGATTCAGTTTCACAATTTGTTGTTGCAGGTGAAGTAAAGTCTTTCTGTTTTTAGAATTTGAATTTCTGAAGATAAACTTTTAATACTTAAAGGTGAAGAAAAATTTTGCAATGTCCACCAAATATTGTTGTTGAATTCCCAAGTGTAGTTATTGCTTATGGTGACTGTCCATGTAGTTGATGTAGATTGAGTCGGATGGCCAGACCGGCCGTTGCAGCTTGCGTCCAACGGAGGCCGCTCGGACCCCTCAAGTACCCTGAGATACCGCTCGCCCGCACTATGAGGGGAGCAGAGGTGTTGAAGTACGCCGCGCCCGCGGTGAACAGATACAGGCTGCGGGCATGTAGCAGGTCGTGCGCCGCACATCAGCCTTGGCCGGGAGGTGAGCTCCGGCTCGCCGTGCACATGTCGTCCTCGCTGGAGAGGAGGGGGCCCATCCCCCTCCCCAGTCGCTGCACGGCGCTGCGCGGCTGCGGGGGCGCTGAAACATTAAAGCTAGGCGGCAGAATTGTGTTGGACAATCATTTTCTTTGAGGGTACAGGCTTGTGGAGAGGTTGAGGGGCCAGCGGCGTGTAGATATTCATGGCATTTACTATTATGAAGCCACAGTGTAAGGTGGAGCAGGAGACGGGAGCGTGGTAATGGCCGTGGCAAGAACAGGATGGCAGTTTAACGGGTCGGGGCATGTTTTACACAAGGCTTACATCTAAAACCAAAATATTACAGAAGGGGCAGAATGCCTTAAAGTGAAACTCAAAAAAAATATAACCTTCATATCCTTTCAAAATAATATGAAGCAAGTTAACACAGAAATTACACCGGTTTCACCTGGGACAGGTGAACTCTAAATATCCTCTCGGTGGCTGGATTACTTAGCAATAAGGTAACCGGCGTAAGAAAATCGAGAATGATACAAGGCCCATGAAATCTGGGGGCAAGCTTGCCCGCGGGAACAAAATTTTTGACCATAACCTGGTCACCTACCTTCAAAGTGGTGGGTCTCCGTCCACGATCATACCTTTCCCTAACCTTTTCATGAGATACTTTAAGATTAGCTTTAGCCTTCTTCCAAAGATCTTTAATGTTGTCCGGATCTATTGTCTCGGGCAGAATGTCATTCAGAGACCAGAGGTTAGAGAGCGGCGAGTTGGGAACAAACTTGAACATTAAAGAAGCTGGAGTAAATTTGTGTGATTCATGGACCGCCGAATTCAAAGCAAAAGCTAACCAATGCAGGGACGTGTCCCACCTAGAATGATCTTCATGATGATAGGCAATAAGTGCGGACCTGAGATTACGGTTAACCCGTTCAGCCAGAGATGGTTGAGGGTAATAAGCGGAAGTAGTTACATGAGAGATGGACAAGTCAAAACAGAATTTACGAAATAAATTAGATGTAAAAGCCTTAGCATTATCAGATACAATGTATTGGCACGGACCAAAAGAAGCGAAAATAGAATTTAGGCAAGTAATGGTGGACTGAGCGGTAGCCAGCTTAGTCGGAAATAACCAAGAAAATCTAGTAAAGCCATCTACGCACACAAAGATGAACTTGTTAGCATTACCCTTTGACTGGGGGAAGGGTCCTACATAATCGATATACAGGCGTTCCATGGGGCGCGACGCTTGATGCGAAGACAACAGGCCTACCTTGGTGGACATGGTGGGTTTACTAAGCAAACAAGATTTACAAGCTTTTACAAGTTCACGGATTTCACCGTCCATACCTTTCCAGATGAACATTTCACGAATCTTTTCACGAGTTTTAAAGATACCCAGGTGCCCCCCCAATGGGGTCTCATGATAGTATTTGAAGATCATAGGTACAAGAACCGCTGGAACTACAACTTTCATCAACTTATCATGCCTCGAAGGGCAACATAGAACACCATTCCTCAGAACATAAGGGACAGCATGTTCCCCAGAAGAAAGGGTTTCCATTATCGGAGCCAGCGTCGGATCTTCACGTTGGTATTTCTCAATATCCCTAAAACGCATGGGAGCATCTGTTAGGATGGCATTAACCTCAGATAGTATGGACTCGGAAGGTGATGAACTGTCGACAGGTTCATGGGTCTCGACGTCGTTAGAAAACATACGGCTGAGTCCATCAGCAACAACATTTTCAGTACCTCTGATATGTCGTACATCGAATTGGAAGGCAGAAATACGGATGGCCCAACGGGCTATACGACCTGTACGACGCGGCCTACCTAAGACCCAGCTTAAGGCTTGATTATCTGTCTCCAGATCGAATTTGACGTGTTCCAGATAGAGACGGAACTTTTCTAAGGCGAATAAGACTGCCAAACCTTCAAGCTCATATATGGAGTACTTTGCTTCTTGAGCTGACAATGTCCTAGACGCATAGGCGATGGGTCGCCTCCCTAGTTCAGTCTCTTGAAGAAGAACTGCAGCTACTGCTGACGACGATGCGTCGGTTTGGACGATGAATTTCTTCGAGAAATCAGGCATAGCAAGTACAGGGGCATTACAGAGAGCTAATTTCAGATCTTCAAAAGCAGCTTGTTGAGAAGGTCCCCACTCGAATTTGATGCCTTTCCTACGAAGAAGGTTTAAGGGCGCCGCTCTATTAGCGAAGTTAGGAATGAACTTCCTGAAGAAATTCACCATGCCAATGAACCTGGCGATACCTTTGATGTCCTTGGGAGGTTTAAAATCACGGATGGCCTGTGTTCTAGAATGATCGACTGCTACTCCATCGGGTGACACAATATGCCCTAGGAATGACATAGAGGGCTTAGCAAAGGCAACCTTGGACAACTTAACAGTTAACCCAGCCTTACGAAGGCGATCGAGAACTTCTCGCAGATGATCTAGATGTTCTTCAAAGGTCTCTGAAAATACGACGACATCATCTAAGTAGTGATATAAGTACTCAAATTTGATGTCGGAAAAGACCCTATCTAGTAGCCTAGTGAGCACAGCTGCTCCCGTAGGGAGCCCGAAAGGCACGCGGTTGTATTCATATAAATTCCAGTCCGTGGCAAACGCTGTAAGATGTTTAGACTCTTCGGCTAGGGGAATTTGATTATAGGCCTGATTCAAATCCAAGATCGTGAAGAACTTGGCCTTACGAAACCATGAAAAACAAGAATGAAGGTCGGGAAGGGGCACAGATTGTAACACCACCTTCCGATTGAGAGCCCTGTAATCAATGACAGGCCTGAAGCCTCCTTGGGGTTTCGGGACTAGAAAAATAGGCGAAGAATACGCTGACTTAGAGGGCCTAATAATACCATCCTTCAACATCTGATCGATGATTTCTTTCAGAGCCTTCATTTTAGGTGGAGATAGCCTATACGGTGGAAAGCGAACAGGAATCGAATCCGTGACCTCAATTTTGTATTCAATAAGGTCAGTAACACCAAGAGTATCAGAGAACACCTCGGGAAACGACTGACACAATTTGCGAATACTATCAGCCTGCTCCTCAGGTAGATGTCTAAGGTCTAACAACATCTCATCCTGGGTAGGCGAAATAGATGAACATGATGCAGAATTACACTTTAATAGAGGGATTTTACAATTAGAGGCAAATTTGAATGTGCACGACTTACTCTGAAGATCGAGCACCAGACCAGTGTGAGACATGAAGTCCGCTCCCAGTATGATGGGGCAAGACAAATGCTTGGCCACAAACAATTTGATTTTCCATGTAAATTTAAAAACACGAATTTTGACATGTAAGGAACCTAGAATTTCTAATGGAGATGAATTAGCCGAAACATATTTAACAGGAGATGAGTCATAGTCAGGGAGTTTACAAACAGATTTCAATTTAGAATACCAATCAGCCGAAATAATGGAACAAACACTGCCTGAATCTAAGAGAGCTGTTATAGGCTCGTTATTCAACTCAATCCTAAGAAAAGGAACAGGTGCGGGGGTATCCGCCGCAATCCTAAGACACTCTCTGGGGCATTCAAAAAAAGAATTTGAAGATTGCTCATTCCCTGAATTCTCGACCCTTTTGCCCGGGGCTGAGCCTTGGAAAGCAGAATTAGTCGACTCAGCCGAAGCCGCTAGTCACTTTTTATTATTGGCATGGGTGGAATTTGCACCAGAGCAGGAGGGGGTGCTATTTGAGTTTGGGCAATTCTTGGCGATATGTGAGAAAGCCCCACATTTAAAGCAGCCTTGTGATGAACCAGCTCCATTCCTAGTCCCACTTGGCTTGATCAGTGGACACTTGTTGCGCAGATGGTCAGGCGACCCGCAAGCATAACATTTACGGAGATTGACTGGTCGGCGAGGTGGAGGCCGAGTGTTACTAAAGGAAGGCGGGGGTTCTTTCGCGACACGCAAAGAATCGGCGTATCTAACTCCTTCCGCTGAGACGGCCAATGCTTCAAGTTCAGAGAAGGTTTGCGGACACGCCGCGAAACACAAATATGACCTGTAGGATGGTGAAATACCTTCCACAATAGCTTGTACAATTTGATCCTCAGGGAAGTGAAGAGCAAACACCCTAGTGTAGAATTTGATATCTTGTATGAAATCAGCCAAGTTTTCATCCAAGCGCTGTACACGGTAATAGTACTTCTGAATCAGGGAGGACCTGGCCCTAGCCGGGATGAAGTTAGCTAGCAAATGGGCATGGAAATCCTCAATAGATGATTGCTCGGCAATGGCTCTTACGATTTTATCAGAGAGAATACCAATAGCATACGGATAGATAATTTGCAAAATTTGACATGGCGAAAGAGAAAAAACAAGAGCATGATCCTGAAATTCCACTAGAAATCTTAAAAATGAAATTACATCACTGGTGGTGTTGACGGAAAACTTAGAGATACCTCTAAGCAACATTGCCAATGGATGAGGCAAGCTACTGAACCCAGGTGACATAGTCGTTAAAGGTTTCAATGGCAAAGAAGTTAATTCAGAGCGGATGTTACCCAATGACGCACGGCGTTCAGATTCGTTGTTCGATGGGGCAGAGATAGTTTGAGCAGCAACGGTTATCCTATTGACTTCTCCCTGAGGAGGCTCTTCATCACTACCTACGTTCACTGTGGCGGGTTGATCAGTTTTGGGAGGAACTTCGCCGGTTAGCAATTGAGTGACCTTATTAGACAATTCAGAGATAGTTTCAAGGAGCTTATTAGCGTCCTTCCTCTGAACGTCATTCACCTTTAGAGACAACAGATCATTAACTCTATTTGCAAAGTGATACAGCCTGCCTTGCACACGCTTAATTTGATTAGGAGACGGATCGTTTTCATCAAAAAAGCTGACTACAGATGCTAGCCCAGTAATATTCTCGACGATCGTGGAAAGAGAATCATCAATTTCTTTCTCTCCCAAATTGGGGATGGAAATGGGCAAATCAAGGGACTCTCTAAGCTTGTTGGTGTCGATTGCAACCGTGCCTCCAGATTGCACATTTCTGATAGTTAACTCGTATATCAACTCCTCTTTGCGCAAATAGTTAAGGAGGAGAACATCGCGAGGGCCGGGCATGATGACAGAACAATTTTGAAAAACTCAAAAAAATCCAGCAACTGAGACAATTGTTAGAGTTCGAATCAAAGCAATGTTTAGCCGTCAAAAGGGGCTAAATTGAGACCCATTCAACCACGCTCTGCTACCACTTGTTACCGTGTTTTAGCGGTAGTTATGCGTAAAAGAATGTGCGGGTGTGAATGGGTTTCAAGCTACGAAATTATAGTGCATGTAAAATTAATTTAAAATTTAACAAGGTTATATTTTCTTTTCAAAAACAAAGCAATAACAGACATGGCAGGTACAATGTAGCAAAACAAGGGGAGTTACAATATTTACAGGTTTTGGGCTTCACGCCCTGACTTCAGCGATCAGCTCAGTTTTACCACAAACACAAGTTTTAACAGAGGGGCAGAAAACCCCATTCATCCCTAGGAGCCCCTGGCTCCGAATTACACAGAAAAGCCTCCACGAGGCATATGACACTCTATTTCAAAAGAGCGATCCGCTCTCAAAATTTAAGCCTCTCAAAGGCCACACCAAACTCTACCTTCAAGCTGTCCTCTAAGGACGTATTCACAGGGGTAAAATACCCAACCTACTGAGGTCTATTACATGAAAAGGAGGTTGATTACATGACCTCTAAAATAACAATTTGAGAGGAGGCTAACCGCACTCCTGATACACTTTGATTTTTTAAAACCTACTTTGGCACTAGGCCGTTATTACAAGGGCTAATCCCATACTACAGAGGTGACTTAATAGCAATTTACATTACATTACGGAAGAATTGGTTGAGAAAATAAGTTCACCTTAAGACGATGTGAGTGGGAGCTCGAGAGGGTTAAGCACTCTCTATCCCGATATGTCGTTTTAAAATAGAATAGCTACCGGTTGTTTTACATTTTAGGAAAAGGTTACATGGTTGAACGCTTAGAACCCGCCCCGAAAGTTAAACTGCTGAGCAAGAAAAGAAAGAATTTATTAATCGGCCATTACCTTATTGTTGACCGCCGCCGAGGAAAGAGGCGCTCCCCGCCTCCTGCTATGTACTTAATACACTGAAAGATGGAACAGAAGTGGCCCGGAGACCCCAAAATCAGCAGTTTATATCCTCTCACGGAAGATTCTAGGCGTTAGGGGAAAGAAAACACCCTCCCACAAAATTTTATTGGCTAGGGAAAAGAAACCCCTACATAGAGGAAGAAGAAACACATTATTGGTGGAAAATTAATTAAAGAAATTCGGGATTGGCTAGATCCAAAATAAGGGGAAAAAGAGGGGTATACAGCCAACTTAAACAATGACAGAAAGAAATTTAACCAAGAACAAACTCTTGAAATAAAAATTTCTCCAACAAAATAGTTCTTTGACTCCGCACTAGGTCGCACTATTGTTGATCTTCAGTAGTGTCCTCTAGAAGAGAAAGTTCACACTTCTTACTTCAAGCGAAACAAAAACACATCAAAAATGACACAGTTCACAAACTCAAAAATTTCCAGGTAGTGACATCTTCTGAGAAATTAGTAGATTAATAGTGTAGATAAAGTTCAGACTTCCTCCAGAAGAGGAGTTTCAACTGGCGCAACTTTTAAATAAACAGAGTAGAGGTGTACCGCCCGGTACAATATATTTAATCAAGTACTTCACAAATGCTGTATTTATTCACAATTTAAGAATTGCATAATGCTTGTAATATACAATGCAAGAATATAAATTAGCAAAACCTAGCATATGACTGGAAACAAACAAAGGTAATTGTTTCTATTTATATCTTGTATTCTTGAACACACAATTTTTTTAGGAAAAATGTTTGGAAGGAGCTATTGGTCCATATACTTCACATGTTCAAGTCACAAAATAAAATTTCAAAAAAATCATTGTTACATTCAAGCTGAAGGACATAATGATTTTCTTTGTGCGTTTCAATATTCAGCAGTTGAAGTAGAAGAAAGTATTTCAGGACGTCCTTCACGTACACCCAGTCTATCGAGGAGGCTCTTAATATCCTTGTCTTTATCTTTTTTTTACGCATTGCCCAATGGTCCTTGCTCTATTTAATGAAATTACCATTTCCTAGCCTGAGCGGAAGAGCTGAGTCTCATCACAACTGGTAAACGGTCATGTGATAAGTGTGCACCGGGCTATTGTCAGTGGCGGCCGGTCAGTACGTGCTACCGGGCTCCAGCACGTAGCGTGGAACTGTAAGGAATTAATTGTTATCAGTACAATTATCCTGGTGCCTTTTCTTTGTTTTGAGTACGGTATGAATTTGTGTTTTGTGTAAATCAGGACGAGATCTGTCGAACACCTAGCTCTATTCTCCCGGGGAACTCCTCTCGTGCTCATGTGAAATGAGCTCTGGCCTGTAGCCTGGAGGAAGCAATACACAGGCGCAGCAAAGCTTGCAACACTCCCCGTAGCCGGTGGAGTATACAATCAACCGGGATCAACTATCACTGATCCCATCTATAGTTACTTGTCCTCCCGCAAGTGGGTAGAAGTGCTCGATGTCTCCTGCTACCCTGATGTTGAACGTGATAAGCGATTTTGCCACTAGAAAGCAGCATCATCTGGGCTCAAATGTACAGCGTAACTGGGGGCAATCTATCGCAAACATAACGTTGTTATTAGGGTAACCAACCAATATCCATCTTCCTCTTGTGTCAAAAATAAGGAATTCATACGTGAGTCAAAGAATCTTGGTCTGACCCTAAATGTTATCCCGCATTAGAAGGTAAATTATGCTGGTAATAGAGGAGGTCTCAATGATTCTGTTGGTTGGCAGCACTTTCAGTTGCTTTCTGCGGTGTTTGATCTCGCGGTTATATTGTTGGTGCGTGTTTTTCTATCACTGTGTTAGTGTTAAAGTTCATACGGAGATTTATCCAATTATTTATCCACTACAGTGTATATCAAGTGAAATTAAACTAGTGTTCTTAGTGAGGATCTATATTTCCAAGATCCTGTTTGCACTGAAGATTGAAAACAGCATTTTAGCGTTTTTTGTAGCACGTAGGACGATTTCTTCACGAGCCGCCACTGGCTATTGGTCATGTGGAGTTGCGACACTTTGGAAATAAAAACAGCAAGGAGTTATGTCACTTCGGAATTATATACAACTTTTGGATGTCATTTTATCCACCGTATACTCCATTTTGGAAATAAATATATTTCCATATGATAAAGTACTATTGTGGGAAAATATATATGTACGTTTTGCTTGAAATCCGAATAAAGTGCAGTTGCGTCACTTTGAAAATAAGCCTTTCAATTGGGGTCCTACCACAGATTTCTATGCTCTCTCAGTAGGGAAGTAAGGCCGGTGCTGGCTCAAGTACCGTTATTTTTCAAGGTCATTGACCCCGGAAGTCCCGTTAAGGTCATTGACCATGACTTCATCGATGCCGCTATTAGGTCAAAGACCCTTAATGACATCATTGTGCTCATACTCGACTAAGTCATTGACTATGACCTAGAGGTTTTTAGCACAACCCGTGGTCAACGGTCGTTACAACCCGTGGTCAGTGGCTGAGACTATTGACCAAAAGGTTGTTGGCACAACCCGTGGTCGATGGCTAAGACTATTGACCACGAGGTTGGTGACACAACCCCTGGTCTGCTCGTTAATCAGACTGCAGCGAACTGAACGTGCGCGCTTCTTTTATAGACTACGAGTAGAGGAAAGAGACTGAGCAGGGAGGAGAGAACGCGGTGAAAACGATGTGGGTAGGGGGTGAACAGAGAGAGTAGCACCTGGTAGAGGGGTGACGGTGCGGGAATTTAGATGGTAGGACGAAGAAGTTCTAGCAGAGAGTAGTACTATGAGGTAGAGTGTATGGAAGTAGGCGAGTTAGGTCCTTATATTAAAGGTAGAGCGTTGAATGGCGGGGTAGCGGGAATGTTGAAGAGGTTGTGTAGTGAATAAAGAGGTTACTTAACATTATTTTACGGGAAACATTGTAAAGGAAGAGAAATAAAATTCAAGCGTGAGTGTGTAAACATTTATTGTACAAATTCTTGACAATGTTGATTTGAAATTTCGTCAAGAAAAGCATACATTTTTAGGGGGATAAACCAACACATTCTATCATTACATCACCAGCACAAACTGTGATTATGAATACAAGAAGACGTTGTTACACCTTATAATGACCTATAGGTAAGCTGTAGATACCATTCCACATTCTCTTATCATCATACATGACTAAAGATTTTTTGTTCTGTTGAACAGTAAACACACAATGATTTTTAGCGCGAATGCGCGTCTGTAGAAGTAAGCAAGAGGTTTTAGTGTACAGCACACTCCGATACTTATTAACATCTAAAAATGTTGTTACACTTTTTAAAACACCTTTTGCTTTACAATGTTGATTTGAATTTTGACAAGAAAAAGCATACATCTTTGGGGATAAACCAACAAATTCTATCATTACATCTCCAGCACATTCGTCTTTCATTAAACCAGTACATTTTTTATTCATTGGTATAATTCCAATCTTATTCTTCGAATCATAATTAGAGGTATCAAAATAACTCGAATGATTTCGCATTACAGAGTAAACATCTTTATGATATATAAGATAGATTAAACTATCTGTGTCCATGTATAAAAGTCTCACATCGGCAAAATTGACTTTAGCAAACTCATAACGATACTGATACATAACTAGTTTAGAAAAGTCTAGTACCACCATTCCTAAAGAGATCGGTTTGTTGTAGAGAATTTTTGTCTCATTCATCTCAATAGTGACTAGATCTTTGTCAATAACTTTTACACAATGAAAATTTGGCATTGCAATATATTTGCGGGCACCGTAACGACCGTCCCAACTGTTGACTAGGTGAATCTGCCTGTGTTTCCTAATATCCTCCATGGATTTGCCGTAGCAACAGTTATTCATTAATTTGAAAAATTTTACTTCAAAGTCAGTTGTGGCACATAGTCGGTGGTGAGTATTTAATACCATGTATGGTTTTAACCAAGGTTTTGATCAAATAAAATTGCGCGATGGATGCATTGCAGCTGCAGACCATGACGTAAACACTGTACCAAATCTTCAATGTGTAGCACATAGCGCTGCTTTGAATTTAATGTCGCTAGTAATTTTTTATTTCCAGACCGCGAACTCGGAGGTGCTAGTTTTTCTACACAGAATGGGAGGTCTGAATGATAATCATGAATCTTATCAGGGTAAAATAGACTAACTTCCAACACGTAACCGTGATGAACGTCAGTTGCAGCTTGTTCTAAATTAAAACTTGAAATTTCATCTTCGGTTAACCAGCGAAAGTTTCTGTAGGGAAGTGATTTTTCCATGGCATAACCGTACAGATTATTACAATCAAAGTAGGCTAAGTAGGATGTAGGTCGATTCGGTTTAAATGTACTCATGTAGGGATTATTAGCTTTTGCATGCTTTTGCACGAGTGAAACAAGACCGCCTCGTATACCACGTTCAAAGAACAACAACAACATGTCAATGTCAGTGAGTAACTCCAGTTCAGTTTGTGTGTATAGTAACATAGCGTCCCATGTAAGGCGCGCAGATGTGTAATAATGCGCAGGATTTAGATTATAGATATTGTGACACAGCTCACGAAACTTTTCAAACACGTCTGTTAGTAATAGTGTGTCGATTTTAAGATACAGGTCAGAATATTCACCTAAAGTGTTTATACTAAACTCAGTCCACACCTGATGAGCGTGGGAGTAGTCTTCATCCGAAATATGACTTTTTTATTTACTGCAAAAATTTTCTTTCGTTGGTAATGCAAGTTCATCTAAATGCGACCATTCACACAAATAATCGTACGGCAGGACCCCTTTCTGAATAGATAAACTAAAATGTGTACTATCTGGAAAATGTTGTCGAATAAAATTTAGATCCTCCGGAAGAAGACCCTTAACAAATTCATCTAAAGAAAATGTCATAAATCTGAATGAATCTAAAAATCGAATGCACACACTTCCCCTCCATTTTGTAAAAGCAATGAAGTTTTCATGATTTTGGGCGATTAGAGAAAATTTATTTGTACTTATATTACTAAATTCTCTAATTAAGTAGTGTGAGTCATAACCAGAAAGATTGTGAAAAAAGCAGCTAATATAGTTTACCTTTTTAAAAGCTAAATTGCAGGATTGGTGTGCAGCACCTCGATACTGACCGGAGAAATGATTATGATCTCGCACCTTAATGTCACTATGTGAAAAATGTTTCCGACAAATGTGGCAGAGAGTAGACGTGTTATAATGTAGCACATCAGCGTCTGACATTTTAAGTTGAAACGGATTCTTTAAAAGATCATACGCACGGTCTGCTAAGACGTCTACTTCGTGTAGGAACCAAGCTGCACAGTCGTGACCACGATACGATTTGAAATAAGACAGTGTTGAATCATAGGAACATACGACGTTAAACGCACAACTGTACGGTATATGACGCTGAGTTTCTAAAGTGTACGGCTCTGAGTTATCTGGCGCACATATTTGAATAGGAACCGTCAAACATTCAAAATCAGCATATACTACAAAAGGAAGAGAATCTTGCCGAAAATAATTTCTAAATTTCATAATACTATCTTCACCTTCAGGAAAAACAACTTTTACCGCAGGTTGTGTAGAACAGTCAACATAATGGGAATTTAATTTTACTCGACTCGAAAAATATTGAAGACAGCGGTCACATACATATACTCTGTGCTCATGATTATACAGGTGTGAACTAACTAACTTAGACAGGTCTTTGATTAAACAGTAATGGTTACAAGCCTCACCGGAAATGTAAAGCATGTTAACATGATACTATTTATTTTCTTTTGTAATATACAGAGGTCCAACAATCTTATTATTTTCTACACCATACACATTAAAAGAGTAGAGTGGATTTTGACGTTCATATCGTGTAATGCTGCAAATATTCAGTGGGAAATTAATGTTGGCTAAATTTAAAGAAGACATTAACTCGTAAAATTTTATATGATACTGAGAAGGTCTCGTTACATTATGTTGGACAGGAGAGAGGGCCGCGGCTAACGTCCAGATAATTATTGGCTACGTTAATGACTGCATGACGCTCCTCTATCTGCTTAGGAAGAGTAACGTGTTTCGATCCTGAATTTATGGGGTCAAATCTACAAATATTTACTTGTAAATGTAAAATCTTTTCAAGTGATTTTCCAGAGTCTCTTTCTTGAAGTTCAGAAAATCTAGTTAATCATTTTTGTACAACATTTAAGTGATACCACTCATACAAATTGTTACTACGGCATAATTCCTTCATTGGAGTGATTAAATAGATATTTTCACGAATTTCTTTTCCATCTTTCCAGATAGAAAACGTACACACAAGTTCTGTATTTACTTTAAGAGATACATGCTCGTGCAAACATTGATGAATTTTATTTTCAAAAAGAGGAAAAGATGATTCAAGGAATAAATCAGGATTTATAACAGTAGAACTGTTATTTACAATTGTACCAGAACATATTCTATTCCGAAAACAATGATTATTTTCTTGCCAAAATAGATATTCAGCTATGTAAGCCATAACAGAGTGTAAATAAAAACAAGTCTGAGTTACTTAAAGTACATTACTGTTAACGAAACGGAAAAAGTAGTATTTCAACTCTGTGTTACATGCAGAGTGAACACAAAATTTAAAAATGCTAAGTAGCAAAAATATTAGACTTGAGAGATCTAGATACTTGTTAGAGTACGTTAGCCTCTGCAAATTCAACAATACAGCGTTTATTTTCCAAACTTAAATATTTTAAATAAAGCTGTGTTTCATTTAATTTGGACAGAATATCTTCTGATAACTCGTTAAAACGGTTCGGAAGAAAAACATTAAAGTCTTCTAATAAACATAAAATTCTAGGTCCCTACTGTGTCTTAATCTTCTCTATTTTCTTTACTCGAAATGGTGTATTCAATTCTAGGTCTTGTAAGCGTCGAGTCTCAACTCCATGCAAACGGCCAATTTCATTCACTGTAGAGATAGCGTCCATGTTAATGATCTATGAATAAAAATACATAAATGCTAACAATAGTTGAAAATAAACTATTTAAGAGTACGTTCCTTAACAATAGTTAAAATATACTTACAAGAGTAGTATAGGTGTGTACTGCAGAGAGATGTGTAGAACAGTAGGTTGACGAAATTAGAAGGCTTGCTAGATAATAGTAAGCAGTGATGTACTAGGCGGTAGGCAGAATTGTATACTAAAGCAAAATAATACATAAATTGTGAATAGATAATTACATAGTACGTTTCTTTTAACAGAGAAGAACGTCCTTTAATACTCACCAACAGAGAAGATGTACGATGTTTGGAGAATGTTAGCACACTGAAGAATACCATCAAATATACGGGCTATCTATACTCCGAAATGTCCGGGATGTAATTAGATATTCACCTTGAATTTAAGGCGAATAGAGAGAGGTATGTTACTATAAAAGAAATGCAATTTTGCATGGACATTACAGTAGCAGTATGGACCCAAGAGACATACCTTACTGGTAAGTATACTCTCTTAGCACGTCTAAGATTAAAAATAATCTGTAACTCTTTGAAATTATATGTTGTAATATAGAACATAATTCTTACAGGCTGAGCCCCGGAGAAGTGGAGGAGTTAATTTATTTAGCTGAGAGGATGCTTGAAGATCCGCTTATGGATTTATTTGAATGGTAAAATAATCTTCAATTTTCTTCTTAGGTTACGAGATATATATGCACATACATAGCTGTATTTATTTATACACCGAAATGTTAAAAGTATATTGTCGGATGGGGGTAATAATTAATGTGTTTGACATAACATACTAAAAATCCTATAACGCAACAGCTTCGATGACTATAGCCTACTAGCGAGAACTGCTCAGCCTTGAAGTTCTACGCATTACGAGATGATGTGTGATCAGCACGGCTTACTCTTAGTTCTTTAGACCGAGCTTACTACCTTACCGTTTAATTGTAATCACGTAAGCTAAGTGAACCATGGAATATCCTTAGATACAGGTAAAAATATACTTTACCTGGCCTGAAATCGAACCCGGAACCTACTAGTAAGAGATAGGTATGAAATCGACTCCAGCTCTACGCATGAAAATTTTCTGCATACCCCGAGCATACAGCAGCCGTTTTCTGACTTGAATAACTAATATTCAGTTCTATTCTATAGCTAAATGGTTAGCGTGCTGGCCTTTAGTTACAGGGCCTCGGGTTCGATTCCCGACAGGGTTGGGAAAATTTGACTACAGTTAATTCCCCTGGCCCTGGGACTGGGAGTATGTATCTGCTCCTTGCAGGTCAACATTTTTCTCTCGCGGGCATTATTTAGAGATTGATACCTTCAGCCACAAACACCAGTCTATACCGAAACTTCCTGGTGTGAATTCTGTATTTACTATTGTGTGCTGTAATGGAGTTGACAGTTTCTAATCAGGGAAATCGTTGTGCACTTTACAAAGGGTATATGTACAGAAAGTATAGGGAGAGTCAACCTGGTATCGTCCCCTGGGTGTGTCTGAAGGAGAAGAACAAGTGTAAAGGACGGCTCAGTACAAGAGGCGAAGAAATACTTCCTTCCTTAGGGTGTTAACTCCGCCTCTAGTTGTAGAGTCGGTCTCAAGCCCGGATAAAGAGAGCAGAGGCACCCTAGCCCTTTAGCCTTTAGCCCATTAGCCCTTTAGCCCATTAGCCCTTTAGCCCTTTTGCCCATTAGCCCTTTAGCCTATTAGCCCTACAAGGAATGTGCGGTAACCTAATCTTCTTAGAACAAAGGTATCCGCTGACATGTTCTAAACACATGTTGTATCGAGTACAGTGTTCTATTTTAGTCTTGATCACTTATTTAGTGTTCTAAACACTTCAATCAATGTTCCGATCACATGATAAAGTTAACGGCATAGAGTGCAGTGTTCGATTCTAGTCTTGTTATGTTTCTTTAGTGATTTGCAAATCTAAACATGCATAATGACGTCATCACTGCAGCACGTGCTTACTCTAGCTATCCCGATGCAGGTTTAAACTTGTTCGATAGAGCTATGCCTTGACATAAGAGGAGGCCTTAACAGCTTATGTATAGCCGCTATTGTTTAAAGATAGCTGCTGTTAAGAGAAAAGCACGTAGAATTTTTCAAATTACTCGCCACCACATTTCAAAGGTATGAGGTTTAGTGATGTAAAGATACCTGCACGATGCAAAGCTAGCTTTCTTCATCAGAGCAGCCACTATCTTGTGTCAGCACCTCTAGGCCGTATCATAAGGAGCTGTGTATAGTCACCGTCTTGTCGCTGCTACCTTGCGCAAGCACCCCTAGGGCATCTCATAAGAGCAGCAGCCATCTTGTGCAAGAGCTCTTAAGCTGTCTCATAAGAAGCTATGTATAGCCGTCATCTTGTAGAATTAGATAGCTGCCAATGCCAAAGGGCCTAAGTAGGGATCGAACCGTCGATCTCATCATTAGACTATGTTTTTCTTATGCCATCATGTTCCTGATACTGCAAACCTAGGTATCAGGTGGAAATTGTTTTGTCCGTTTTCGAGATATTTAACATTTTGCATTTAAGCCCAAAATTTAATGAATCGAACCTGCACGGCACGTTATACTCTCTACCATAGTTAGACCTGATCATGTTACGAAGACTTGCTTCAATACAAGCGAAAACAGAGCGAATGCCAAAGGGCCTAAGTAGGAACCGAACCGTTGATCTCATCATTAGACTATGTTTTTCTTATGCTATCATGTTCCTCATACTGCGAACCGAGGTATTGGGCAGAAAAATTTTACCCGTTTTGCTCTACGATGCACCGTTTTCGAGATATTTAACATTTTGGATTTAAGCCCCAAATTTACTGAATCGAACTAGCACGACCTGTTAGCCTCTAAGCTAGCTTTCTTCATAAGAGCAGCAGCCATCTTGCGCAAGCATCCCGAGGGAGTCTCATAAGGAGCCTTGTATAACCGCCATCTTGCGCAAGCATCCCAAGGGCGTCTCATAAGAACCTATGTAAAGCGGCCATCGTGCATAAGCACCTTTGTGGAGTCATGTACAGCCACCATCTTGTGCAATTAGCGCCGAGAGATGACTGCTGTAGAATTTTTCTTTCTAAATTATCTGCCACCATATTTCAAAGGTATGTACCTAAAGAGTGTAGCACTGATGTTTGCGATGTAAGATGGCGGATGACAGCTGACAAAATAGCGCGTGAGTTTGTTTACTAAACAAGAGCACGTGGAATTTTTCAATTTGCCGCCACCACATTTCAAAGGTATCTAGCTAAAGATGGCAGCACGGTGCTCTCTTGATTAAAGATGGCGGATGACAGCTAACAGAACTTTTCAAATTGCCCGCTACTACATGTCATAAAGAGGGCAGCACGGTGCTCTGTGGATTAAAGATTGCGGATGACAGCTGAAGAAATTGCCCGCATGATAGCAGCACAGTGCTCTATTGATTAAAGATGGTGGATGACAGCTGTCAAAAAAGCACGTGGCTTTGTTTACTAAACAAGAGCACATAGAATTTTTCAAATTGCCGCCACCACATTTCAAAGATATCTAGCTAAAGATGGCAGCACGGTGCTCTCTTGATTAAAGATGGTGGATGACAGCTAACAGAACTTTTCAAATTGCCCGCTACTACATGTCATAAAGAGGGCAGCATGGTGCTCTGTAGATTAAAGATGGCGGATGACAGCTGACGAAATTGCCCGCTTGATAGCAGCACAGTGCTCTATTGATTAAAGATGGTGGATGACAGCTGTCAAAAAGCACGTGGCTTTGTTTCCAAACAAGAGCACATAGAATTTTTCAAATTGCCGCCACCACATTTCAAAGGTAACTAGCTAAAGAGTGCAGCACTGAGGTTTGTGATGCAAGATGGCGGATGACAGCTGTCAGAAAAAAACACGTGAGTTTGTTTCTAAACAAGAGCACGTGGAATTTCCCGCCACCACAAAGAGGGCAGCACGGTGCTGTCTTGATTAAAGATGGCTGCTGTCACGTGGAATTGCCTGCCACCACAGGTATCTAGCTGAAGAGGGCAGCACGGTGCTCAAAGATGGCTGCTGTCAAAAAGCTTTTTTCAAATTATCCGCCACCACATTTCAAAGGTAAGTAGCTAAAGAGGGCAGCACTGTGCTCTGTTGATAAAAGATGGCGGATGTCAGCTGTCAAAAAAGCACGTGGATTTGTTTATCTCGCGCTAGTGAGGTTAAGTTGGTAGCACTAAGGTTTAGGCCCGCCAAGATGGCAGCATTGCCGATGACAGGTGACGAATTTACAGCTACTGCGATAAAGAGGGCAGCACGGTGCTCTGTAGTTTAAAGATGGCGGATGACAGCTGTCAAAAAAGCACGTGGCTGTCAAAAAACACGTGGATTTGTTTATCTCGCGCTAGTTAGGTTAAGTTGGTACTACTGAGTTTTAGGCCCGTCAAGATGGCAGTACTGAGGTTAGCGATGCGTTGTTGTCTGTCAAAAAGCACGTGGCTGTCAAAAAACACGTGGATTTGTTTACCTCGCGCTAGTTAGGTTAAGTTGGTACTACTGAGGTTTAGGCCCGTCAAGATGGCAGCAGTGAGGTTAGCGATGCGTTGTTGTCGATGACAGCTGTCAAAAAGCACGTGGCTTTGTTTACCAATTCAAATTTCCCGCGGGAGGCGGAGGAGGCCTCTGGGAAGGCCCCTCGGGAGGTGGAGGCGGAGGCGGAGGAGGCCGCTGGGAGGGCCTCCCGTGAGGCGGAGGCGGAGGGGCCCCTGGGAGCCCTGAGTCGGAGGCGGCACCCGAATCCGCCTATTATACTATTCACTGGATCTTGAGTCCATTCCCAGGGAACGTCTTGCCAGATTTCTTTGCCGCCACATAGAGAAGAAACGCTTTCAGTAACGCTTTTAACTCTTTTTTCGTAAAACTTGCAGGCGAAATACTTGACAATAGCACGTTCAGTAGGATTATTGTCGAGCCCTTCAATATCAGTCCACAGACTGATTATACTACAATATCCTCTTCCTCACTAACGTCACTTCCAACACTATTATTCGGTTTACAGCAAACGATACCAACTTCCCGGCATGCATTGCAACACAGCCAATCAAACAGCTTCCAGACATGTAGAAGGCAGTTATTTTTTATTTCCAAGAAGAGTAGACAGTGACGAGCAGCCTAACTCGTGAAGGTCTACGAGTTGGCAGCTCGGCGAGACAAAGTCGCGTAACCAAACACTTTTCTCCAAGCCTTTTACGAAGGTAAGATCGGCGCCTGACAGATGAGCATTCATAACCAGTGAGAGGTAGTGGTATGGAATCTCCCCTTCTTCCCACTTCAGAGCCAAACGTCGTCTTATCCATGCAGTTTGCTTACGATCTTCCTCCACTTGCCAGTGAAGTGGGTATGGCGGTTTAAAACTGAAACTAGTTACTTTTGGCCACCACAGTCTAGTACAATCGAGGACAGCAACGTCCTTGTAGACAAACTTGTTCCCGTCTACCTTAAAACCCTGCACGTCCACAATCAAGATCCTCGGCATAGTAGAAACAGGTTACAACACGTTCACACCTCTTTAGCGACTACTCGCTATTACGACTGTGACGAATACTTAAAGATCTTCCCCTCCTCCTCGCTTGTCTTTCGTGTGCGCCACTGACAAAATGAACATTTTTTCTTCATTAAACCTTCGCAATCGTAAACTACATTTGAGCTTGAATTGTGTTGATGCTCAGTGCAGTCTTTTATTTCGGACAGTAATTTTAGATACTCTGGAAGTCTATGCCATACAATTGCAAACTGGTGGGAAGCGTAGTGCAAAAGGAACTCTTTAGGCAGGCAGAGTAGTTCATAAAAATCCGGTCCTGTAGAACTTGCCAATAGCCTGACCAATGATTTTACGAGCTTGAGGAAATAAATCAGGATCTAGTTGAGTTACTACTATGTCTTCTTCTTCGATGACGAAAGGATGACAACATGATTCTCTAGGAATATTCCAGTCGCGGAAGGCTGCAACTTGAGGTGACGACTTGAGATGAGGAGGTAATCGATCCCATGCTGATGCTATAGCACAGAATGCGTAGTGGACTACGTACTCGGTAGGTAAACACTCCAACTGGTGATCGGATAATGCCAATAGAGAACGATGATTCAAATAAGCATTTATAGCTTGACTAACAGCGTCTAGGTAGTACAGAAATGTATGCTGAGACATGATGCTCTCTCGATACCGAGATTACTATCTCGAGAATTGTACTTTTTACATAGTGTTATATTACACTTAAATTACAATAAACACAACTTTTTATCATGGGCGTTGGACCGTCAAAGTCTGTTTATCACCTCTATCCTTGTAGTGGCTTTGACATTGGCGACAGGCGACAACTGCAGGTAATACCTTTAGATGGAGTGGTAGATACTTCCAGGCATATTCTACATCGTGTGCTGCATATTCAGTTACATATGAAGCTGGTAAGTAGTTTAGTAATTGTCTTGGCATACTTAACAAGGAGCCATGCTTCTTATGGCTAGCAATAGCTTTACTCACGAGATGCCTGTATAGTGTTAATAAATCGTCGACATTTCCTATACACTGTACACTTTGTTCTTCCCAAGTAGACTCCATAGCGTGGACTGACGCTCTCGATGTAATAGTACGTCTATTTACATTCTCGTTACCATGTTCGAAAGACGGTAATAGGTCACGTTAGACTCGTGAATTATAAGACAATAGGCGGTAGTATTTGGTGGAATATTTTCAGCCGTTTCAAATTCGAGACGATTATCTACAGATAAGTCTTTTACCTATTCTTCATGGTGTGAGCAGTCGATGAACACAAGAGGTGCAGTGTCCTAGAAATCTGTTGGTGTGGAGAGAGGCGATCCTTCCTTCTGATAGCACGAAGACTGGAACTTGCAGAACATCTCGTACAATGTGCTGAATTTACTTTTTGTAAAGACCAGTTCCATGTTTTCGTACCGATACGTTATACTATTAAGATAGGCACGAATATTTCTCAGTTGACTGATCGAATTTCGAAGCATCTTCAGCATGTTGAAATTTTTTATTAGTTTGGAAGCCAAAGATTATGTAGAGAGGCTTTTCAGTGAATCGTGAGGTTTTTACTGCCCAGATGTGTCTATCTGTTGTCGGCAGTGTTGGATACTCGTGCAGGTTCCAACTGCAAAAATGGATAGGAAGTGGTGTGTCATTTTCTACAATTTTCAGTAAACGAAGTTTCATCTGATCGGAAGGTGTTACTTGAGGCACTCGCCACAGTATACGATTGAGCAAAATCTTACAATCTTCGGGCGTTACTGCCGCCTTCAGTGCATTGTAGTCGCTACGGTCGCGTACTTCTATACTTATATACTTCTCCTGTGATCCTCGGCAAAGCCGAGAATTTTCTTTAATTTCAACATGCCTGCAAATGATCCATCCGTTTGTACCATCCAATCGTTGTTGGAACCTGGACACCAGGCACCCGTTCCAAATGGTTTACATTCTTCACTCCCGTACGATGCATACATTTTCATGCTACTCGTAATACCAACATTCTTTGTAGAATATACCTCTACACCGTTAACTTCATAACGTGCTTCCGAAAACAAGAAAGCGAGTGCATTATTGTTCAGTTTGGATGTGTGTGCCAATGTTCCATCTGAAGCTTTTACTACTTTACCCTCGATGTAGAGGTGAATCAAGTGAGGGAGTGTACAGACATCTTGTTGATTGATTACTAGTCGTATTTCGTCGTTGTTACCGATCCCATAAGTGAATGGTACTCAACTCTGACGACTCCCTCCTGCGTCTCAGCTGTGTAGTGCAGCGTACCGCCCTCTTAGAAAATCCCAGCAGAGGACCGATAGAATCTTCCTCTGTTTCGAAATCAATTTTAAATGAAGATCGTATACTACACTTGTGAGTAACGTTGCTCGCCGTAAGATCAAAGTATCGCTTCTTACTAATAAAATCGTCGATTTTAAACTGCCGGACCAGAACCTCTTGAATTCTGTCGTTAATATCTTCTACGGAGTAGGTTCCTGGAGGAAACGTTAACACATATCCGTCATAGTAGAATTTACTTTTTCCGTCGTAAACGTTGTAAATCTTGTTGTGTGCTTCGAATGCAATAAGACCTAGTTCGTAGGGTTGACGTCCTAGTTGAATAGGCGGATTAAAGTATACTGTTGTTTCCGCTCCTTTTCCTCTTACTGTGAATATTCTAGCCACACCTGACATCACGTGTACACTAACAGTCCTATTGTCGGCGCTGGGCTTCATACAGAAACCTAAGACAGAGACGGCCACATTCAGAGGAGTTGAAGCGTTGCACACGATCCACGTTGTACTATATATTCGCACTGCTCCCAAAATAGCGGACGAGTTCAGCAGGAGGAGGCAGGTTTCCATAACTGTCAAAATAGCGCACTCTATGTCCCCGCCTAACATAGGCTACATAATGC
This sequence comes from Anabrus simplex, assembly GCF_040414725.1. Lineage (NCBI taxonomy): Eukaryota > Metazoa > Arthropoda > Insecta > Orthoptera > Tettigoniidae > Anabrus > Anabrus simplex. The sequence goes on along the minus strand of NC_090265.1, from coordinate 93,371,330 downwards.
GTTCCTGGTCCTGAACTTTTGTCCAGGTTGATGATGCCACTTTCGTTCTTATGCACACGTTTCGGTAGAGCATCACGTATGAATACACCCCGAAAGAATCTTATTTTTAAACGTTTTGCAAACTTTTCCACCTCCTCGTGGCTTAGTGCCCTACGGGGCAGTGCGCGTATTAGTTTTTTGGTGTCATGTAAATACCTAAACATTTTTTGTAGGGGGCTAGACGCATGTTCACCCCTTTACCTCTTAATGCAATCGCCTCCATCGTCTTGTCATGCCTTTCATTTTCCTTTAATTGCTGTTTAGCCTCTTCAACGGCTTTTACTGTTCTTGATACAGCACTCGCTCCTGCCAGTAGTGAGCCTAGAGCGGCGAGTCCGGCAAAAAGAGCGGGTAGAAATCCTCCTCGTTTTGGTACCGGAATAATTCGAGCACGTTTTCGGAAAAGTAATTTTCTCTTTGGATTTACGCGAGCTTTTCTTAGCACTACTTGTTGATTTTTTCACCTTGGTAGGCGATACGTGCTGCATGCACAATATCGCGAAGTCCTCCCCTCTTCTTCTTCGTAAAGCGTTGCTTCCCCATAATGCTCTTTACACGTTGACACAACACTATCAACTGATGCTACACACTCTAGCATACATCTATTTATCTAAATTGTTCCTCCTGCGTTAGCTTACAGGAATAACCGCTGAATATTCCATCATAATGTACAAGGGAAAATCGTTAATATTTTTTTCCTTCACTTACCTCCTCCTCCGTCAGCTTAAGGAGAAATGTAAATTTATCTCCTCCTTTAACAGCTCCATCGATAAATTTAAATAACCTTTCCTCATTCTGCCTAATTATCAGATGTTTGTCGTCCGGTTGATATATAACAATATGCGAATAGATCCATCGTGCGGCATTATAAATTCGCTAAGTCTACTTGCTACTACATACTTTCTTGCAGTCTTATCTTCTACTTGTCTACTCATTAGTTGCACGAGAAAAATAGACGGCAAGGATTTAATGTAAAGAGATAATCTGCTATCTACAAATCGTTTCGTTGCAACATCATGGGAATTGACAGGGTCTCCAACATTAGTCAACCTTCTTCTTTTTGTCATTTCAACTACTTATTCCGTAATTGTACACACGTTATTGATCTCACTCGTAAGAAAATGTTTTCTGCATACATCCTGGGCATCAACCGGATCTGCTACATCTGCTAATCTTAACGCATTCATATAAAGGGCTTTGTCTCTAAGGTTCCCTATCTTGCTTATTTTTCCAGAAACAAAGTGTTTTGTGCAAGCGTCTTGATCATTCACGGGATCGGCCACGTTGATGATGCGTTTCCTTTTTACATCATATCCTTCACTATCTAACTGTGGTAGCAGCTGAAGATTTCTGTCCACATAGCTTTTATTAGCAGCATCATTACTATTCACAGGTATTCCCACATTTTTATGCGACCATTCTTTGCAACATAGTGTCCATCGTTACTTTGGAATAGAGTCTTTTGTGCTACATAAGCTTATGTACACACATCTTGTTCATCAACAGGGTTAGCGACATTGACTAGACGTTTAGATTGAGCATCATAGTTTCCCTTTATTCGTTTTAATCGGAACCAGTCAACATATTTTTTTGTACACGCGTCGCTAGGTAGTTGCGGATCTTCTACATTCATTAAACGCCTTTTATTAGAATTATAATGACCGTCCGAAGTACGTTGGATTGTTTGCCTAACGACATGCCCCTTATTCGTCGGATCGGTTTCATTTACAGGGTCTTCAACAGTTTTCTTATAGCGATATGTTCTTCCGAAAGCGTCCATCGCGGCACTGCTCAATAGTGTGTCTATTACGTGAGTATTTAACTAGATTCATTCCTCTCCCACCGTCAGTCTTTATAAATATTATAAAACAGAAAGAGACGCTTCCCGTTACGAATGTCGTCTCACAACTAGTCCCGTGTACATCAGTGCAGCTGCATCGTCATGGTACACTATTACCATCCTCTATTCGATGTATCGTAGGGAGTCCGTCTGGCTGCGGAAAGAGCAACCTCTTAATCACACTTATTACTTCACGTCAGGGATTACGCTTCCAGAATATTTACATCTTCGCGAAGTCCCTTTATCAACCACTCTATCAATATCTAAAACAGGTTATGGATGGATTAAGTGACATTGGTATACAATATTTTCCTTTCTCCGCGAACCAGGATGTAATACCTCCAGATGAAGTACTACCATATTCTCTCATGATTTTCGACGATGTTATAACAGAGCAGCAAAACGTAATTCAATCCTACTTTTGCATGGGACGACATAAGAACGTTGGCTGCTTTTATTTTTGTCAGACCTATTCACGTGTACCGAAGCAGCTTATCCATGATAATAGTAACGTCATAGTGTTATTCAAAATGGACGAGTGTAATATGCGTCACGTCTATGATGATCATGTGAATACTGACATGACCTTCCAAGACTTTAAGAAGATCTGTGCTAAGTGCTGGGATAACATTTCATTATCATCGATAAAAATCGTCCCCGGAACGAAGGACGGTATCGTATGGAGTTTGATCACTTTATCACTATTTCATTGACTCCTTCACCGGGCGAGCGTTTACTTGTATCCCTGCCGACGTCATGAGTAGACATTTAACGCAGGAGATAATCCGTGCACGAAACAATATTCGTCAAAAGTATCGAGAACTTAAACGCTACCGTGCAGGTAGTGATCTACTCTTGCAAAAACTTATTGCCGAACCACTTCAAGCTATACTTAGGACACCTTCAAAGAAGAGTCTCCAGTCTGTTGGAATGCAGACGACACCTTCAAAGAAGAGTCTCCAGTCCGTTGGAACGCAGACCGTTGAAGAAGAAGAAGAAGAAGAAAAAGATGATCAGATGTTTATTCCAGCCAGGTCGAAAACACCTCAGTTTCTACGTACGACAGTTCTCGCAGAAACGCCAACGCGGCAGTCTGATTTGTCTGCTGTTACCTCTACACCAGAGTTCAAGAGCTACTTGAAAGAGACGTACGGTGAACTCGCAGCCAAGTATGTTAAGAGATTATTTATGGGAAGAACGGATCGAACGTATGGCGTTCGTTACGAAAATGATCGTTTCTACATTGGCAACACTGAAGTAACACTGGACAGTAAAACAATAGTTGTAAAAAGAGTTCGCTATGCAGTAAGTGAAGGTCTTCTCGAACTACTTTTTTCCTACATTCCTAATTCTGAGGTGTATATAGACAGTGATATTGAGAAGTATAAAGCCATCCTACGAGCGACAAATGCGTACAGACGAAATTACTATTCTTCGGTGGCAGTAAATGCTAAGAAGAGTTTCAAGTACCGAGAAGTTATTTCTAAATTGTTCCCAACCCAGCAAAATATTCGTCACCTTTCGGCTAGTGGGTTGCGCACAAACATGTGGATGCCTCGTGTAGACTATACCTACTGGAACGATCCTAACAAGTTAGTTGAGCGATTGCTCTTGCTCGATGCATCTCGCAGCGCGGGACATACGGGACATGAAGGTGAGATTCGTGAAATAGAAGAAGAACTACGCCGTGCTAACTTTATCATGTAATGTCTCCGCGGAAGAAGAAAACATCTCCTCGTGTAAAAGCAGGGATTGCTCGTGAGTTGCACAAGACAGCCCGTCGACACTATCGTAGTAGACGAGTCATCACACGGGGAAAGGATGACCTTTGGCAAGCACATCTCATAGAAATGATTCCCTACGCAACCAATAACAGCGGTATGAAATATCTCCTGACTGTCATCGATGTCCATTCCAAGTTTTCCTTTGCAGAGCCTGTAAGTACTAAAACAGCAAGCGTTGTCACAGCCGCGTTCAAGGCCATTATGAAGCGAGCGGGACGCTACCCACGTCTTCTTCAGACAAATTAAGGTAGAGAGTTTTATAATAAGGAATTTTCTACTTACCTGAATTCGCTTAACATTCATCACTATTCTACGTACAGCAACATTAAAGCGACTGTTGTAGAGAGGTTCAACAGAACGCTTGAGACTATCATGTGGCGAGAATTTACTGCATGTGGTTCCTATCGCTGGTTAGATATTCTTCAAAACATTGTCGACCGGTATAATAACACCGTTCATCGAACAACTGTGATGAAACCTCGCGATGTTCGAGACAACCGCCTGCTCAAGACTGTGTACAGTAGAGTAAAAATAGCAGACCCGAAACGACTTCGATTCAAAACACATGATTTTGTACGCATTAGCAAGCATAAATCGCTTTTTGATAAGGGTTACACTCCAAACTGGAGTACCGAAATCTTCCAGATTGATAAAGTGCAACTTACAAATCCAGCTACGTACTTATTCCGCGATCTAGCAGGACAGCCCATCAAAGGAGGTTTCTATGCTGAAGAACTTCAAAAAAACACAGTATCCCAATAGTTACCTAGTGGAAAAGGTTCTGCGTAAACGTGGAAATAAACTGTATGTAAAATGGCTAGGGTTCAATAACACTTTTAATTCTAGGATTAATAAATCAGATGTGTTGTAACTCTCAGCTCAGTACTGCTCTCTGCCAAAACTAACTCACCCGATTCTCCTCCCGACATCGTTCCCACGCCTCTACCCGTAAAAGGAAGCACACACGTTCAGTCTATTTGCTCTTTAGACGTTCTAATGACCGCTTCGCTGACATATTACTGTCAAAACGGAGGCTTGCTTGTTAATGTCGTAACTGAAAATGAAATTGACGTAGTTGCTGTCGGTATATTAGTAGAACTATGTAGGAGAAACAAGAAATAAGAAAATGTATTATATGAAGAAGAAACAACTGTATTTTATGAATTATAAATCTGACTGTAATGTATTTGATACAACTTTAAATTTTCTATCGTTGTTAGGATTTATTATCAGGAAAAAAAAGACTGATGAAATTGACGTTTTTGTAAAATGTGAGAGGACTGAATTAAATAGTTTAGAACTTAATTATCATATATCCTATCTATTTAAATTAACAGAACATGTGCCAGAAGCTAGCTAAACTAGCTTAAGGCAACGTCTTTCTAATTGTCCTCAGAATAAATATATTGCGCACACCCCCTCGAGTTTTTTTTTAATTTCAGTACCGCGCTATCCCCTCTCCACATAGTCATCCCCTCTCCCACATCGTTCCCCATCGTATCACATCCATCCGTAGTCTATAAAAGAAGCGCGCACGTTCAGTTAGCATAAAGAGGACGAGTTCGACTGCGCTAGCGAGAACACGTATGTGCTTCTCTCTCCGCACTCACTCTCCTCTCACCGGGAACCTCTAGAACTTCAAGTGGATACACTACCTGTCCTAATCGGTTACTGCCTCTCAGTACCTAGGGTTAGATAGGGATTCTGTGGCTCAGGGACCCCCGTAACAAGGGATAATCCCGCGTCCACTAGTTCGTATTAGATGCCCCCACATACAAACACACGGCTCCGGGCTCGAGAACTTCAAAAGAGCAATACGCTTAGTGAAGAGCAAATTGTCAGCGAGCCCGGTGCTAATACAGACACCAGCGACGATCCGGAAGAACTGACGGAGAGTGAAGGGCTGCCGTTATTACGGCAAGCCACTCACTCCACGGCCGTCAGCCCACCAGCGGAGGGTATAGCGCTGTTATTACAGCGCACCCCCCCGCCAACCATCATCAGTAGACATGGACTGACCAGTCCTATCTTTATGGGCCTAACCCATAACACGTCTACCAGGAGCCCAGCCCAGGCGGCCAACGGCCATGCTATGCTGAACACTTCGATGAAAATCCCATCATCGCAGTTAAGCAACATAGGCCTTGGTCAGCACTTGGATGGCCGACCGTTAGCGCGCAGCTCAGAGCTAACGGCCCCCGCTACGGCCAAGGACCCGGCCGAGCGGGGACCGGTGGCTACCCAACACAGCGTGCCCCCCGTGAGCAGTGAGCGAAATGCGCCAGAGGAGCACAGAACAGTCACCCCTGATTCTGTGCAAGTAAACCTGGCGCACGAAACTCACGTAACGGAGTGCGCCATGCAATACTTTGCGCTAACAACCACCACGAACACAACAACCACCACCACTACCAGGACAACCCCCATAGCCACCCCGTCAGTAGCCGCTGGCAAGCACATACCTGTGCAGCTGCTGCCCACTCGGCCGGCCGGCTCTACTCGAGCTGAGCCCCGAGAAAGGAGCGCGCAGCGCGGGGAAAGCGAACCATGCAGCCTGACGTTATGTGCGAGTGAACGGGAACCGGGGTTCGACCCTGAAGTGCCGGAACTCGCACTTGGGAAAGTGACTGGGGAGATACCTGAAAACAAACAGGAGACTACTTCTCCCCCCAACACAAACCTTGCCCTGAAGCCCAACCTAGTGGCAAGCCAGCTGGACGCCGGGAAAGCGGGACCCAGTTCCGCCTACCCGAGCGAAGAGGCGGCGCCCAAGGGAAGGAAAGAGGGCAAGAAAAGACGGGCTCGGCGGAAGGCGCCACGTAAAGTCCAACCCCCCCCCCCGGGCAAGCCGGCGAATCGGACTCCGACCAAGATGAGGCAAGACTGGTGATAGATGTATCAAGTACATCCCAGGATGCCGACTCTGAAGGCACGGAGGGAGAGGAGCCGAGCGAGCGCGGGGTGACCGAAACCTTGGACCCAGCCACCCTGCCGGGAAACCAGGATGACGGTTTTAGGGAGGCCAAGAGTGGGAGAAGGAGAAAAGGCGAGGAGAAAGGAAAAGACACCAAGCCCATGAGCCGCAAGGCCCAACAGGGCGGGAGTCGGAATCCGAATACCCGAGCCGAAAGCTCCACCGACACCTCATACAGCTCGATCATGCCACCACCAAACACTAACACGAGACAGGCACAACAGATAAGACCTCAGCACACACAAACAAGTAAACCAGCCACCCGTAAGGGGTCGACCCCCCCACCCCTTACGGTCTACAGTAACAACATTAAACTAATCGAAATTGAGCTTCTCAAAAAGCTGACACATGAGCAGAGAAATTATTATTTCTCCAAGCCGAGAATAAACGCACATGAAGCGATCCGGCTACATATGTCCAGCTTCGAAAGCTACGAAATCGCTATGAAAGTGCTGAAAGGGCTTAATATCAAGTTTGTACAGATATTGCCCAACTCAGCAGTAAAGCGATTTGTAGTGAGAACGCCCAATAATACGTATGTGCCATATGATATCGGGTTTGCCATGAGAGCCCAAGGTATCCAAGCACTTTCTGTACACAGGATGCGAACAGGAAACAGGCCAGCCAAGGGCTGCCTCTACCTAGTTGCCGTGGCGGATACCCCGGGAGCGGACAGCCTGCGGAAAATGCGGATGCTGAAAAACATGCTGGTGACAGTCGAACCGTACCGCCCGCAAACCACTGGCCCACAATGTGGGGTGTGCCAGAGGCATGGGCACTCAGGGGCGACATGTCAGCTGGATCCCAGATGTCGCAGATGCGCCGCCTCCCACCTGTCCCGCGACTGCCCCCACGGCAATGACCCAGCGTACTCAAAGTGCGCCAACTGCGAGGGGAAACACGCGGCTAATTATAGAGAATGCCCCCGCCGCAGGGACTACGAAGCCGCCTTTCAAGGCAAAGGGCCTAAGGGTAATAAGCGTGGCAACCCTAAAGCCCCAGCAGGCCCATCAGGCACAGACGCTTCACGTGGACAACAACAACAAATAGGCCCCTCAGGCAAAAAGGACCCATCAGGACCTACAGGCCATTCAGGCACCAAGGGCCGAAAACAAGGCCCATCAGGCAAATTAGACCCTTCAGGTGGAGGCAAAGTAACCTTGCAACCCCCAAGGACGGAGGGTACACACAAAACCGGGCCCTCAGCCCAAGCACCCGCCACCTCCGTCCAAAGTAAGACCTCCGAAAATAAAAACAGGAAGAAGGCCCTACCCCAAAGACCCAACCTAAGGCAGGTCAAGTCCACGCACCCTCCCCCGGAGCAGCCTCAGGGCCCGCCCCAGAGCAGCTCCACCCCCCGCAAGGAACCTGCCGCTAATAAAACAGCATCCGACCCACCCCCCCCCCCAACCCCCAAACCCCACACAACAACAGTCACACCCATCTCACCTCCTGCACATGTAACACTAGCACAGGCTCAACAGCCAGAGGGAAACATGGCAGTAAAGGCGTTCAGGGAAAGGATAGAAGAAATCCTGAAAACATTCTTTCCGAACCTGAACCTCACGGCAGCCATTACCACTGGGGTAATGATGGCCAACATGCTCCCATTTTCCTGGCTAAGGGATCTGGTTAATGCGATCGCTGACCTCCTGTCCCAAGATGCCTGAACAACACGGCGAAGACCACAATAATAATAATAACACGCAGGAGCTTCGAGTTCTAATATGGAACTGCCAAGGCGTCAGATCCAGGAAATATGAGCTCGAAGCCTTCCTAGCCGCGAACACCATACACATAGCTCTCCTAACAGAAACCTTCCTCCCACCGGGGAAGAAGTTCACCATAAGAGGCTATAAAATACACCGAAGCGACAAGGCCAACAGAGTCGGAGGAGTGGCAGTTCTGGTAAGGAAGGACATTAAACATATGGAAATTGACTTACCAGAACTGGTCGAGCTGGAGGCATGCGGAATTGCCATGCCAGTGCGAGGAACACTCGTCAATGTAATATCGGCATACTCCAGACCTAAACACCTTAACACACAAGATATAGAATCGGTATTAAGGCAAAATAGAAACACGATCCTAGGAGGCGACCTAAATTCGAAACACGCCAGCTGGGGGTGCCTGAAACCTAACCCAGACGGCGAAAGGCTGTACAACCACATGCTATCCCAGGACTATGTGGTAACAGCCCCCAGCGAACCCACGTTCCTGGCACCAAACGAACAGGTCGACGATATATTGGACATCGCCCTACTGCGAAATATTCCTCAAAGACACACTATAAAGGTCATTAATGACCTAGGGTCGAGGCATCAACCAGTAATATTTACACTGGAAGCGAATCCGGAGGAATACGAGAATAACCCCAAGCGCCGCCTAAACTATAAAGCAGCCAATTGGAGTAAATTTGAAAGAAAACTCGATTCACTCCTACAGGGGACTGAGGACATACAAATAGTAAACCCAGCCCAAACGGATGAGTCCCTTAAAACGCTAATAAATGCGATCCAGGCAGCCACAACTGCGAGCATCCCGGTACACAAACCTAGACGAAACACCAACATCGAAATACCGGCCCACATTAAAGATCTAATACGCCAGCGCAACAGACACAAGCGCAATTGGGCCCGACACCACCGCGATGAAGACCGGATACGCAAAAATGAACTCAGGGTCGAAATCGAAACCGAAATAATGGAGTATAGGTCTCGGATCTGGAATGACAAACTCAGTACGTTTGACACAAATACCAGACCGGTGTGGAACTTAGCAAGATATTTCACGCGAGAACCACACGTGATCCCAACAATTAAGGGACCTAACGGACCAGTATATGAAAATCAAGACAAAGCAGAGGTGATAGCCGACTCACTCGAAGAGGCCTTTAAGCCCAATGATGAACCGTCGGACCCCGCCTTCATTAGGCAAACAGAGGCCAAGGTAGCGGAATTCCTAACAAACGCACCCAAGCCCGAGGTTAAGAAGACTAATATCCACGAAATTAAGTGGATAATAGATCACCTTAACCCGAAGAAAGCACCCGGCCCAGATGAGATTCAGAACATAGTACTCAAAAAGCTAACCCCGAAAGCCCTCGCACTACTCACTAAAATATACAATGCAATGTTCCAATTGCAGTATTATCCCGAACAGTGGAAAAAGGCGAGAATCCTTGTATTCGGCAAACCAGGCAAGGACAAATCTAACCCCAATAATTACAGGCCCATCAGTCTCCTGGACGCCCTCAGCAAAGTATTTGAGAAAATACTGCTGAAAAGGCTCATAGCACATATCAAGGAAAGAGGACTCATTCGGAACGAACAATTCGGTTTCAGAAACGGCCACTCCGCCCCGCAACTGCTTACCCGGGTCCTAGAACAAGCGACCATCGGACTAAACAAGCGCAGAGACACAGGCGCAGTATTCCTTGATATCCAGAAGGCATTCGATAAAGTCTGGCACGAAGGCCTATTAGCGAAATTAATAGACCTCGAATTCCACCCAGGGTACATAAGATTAATTAAATCATACCTGGAAGGCCGAGAGTTCCAAGTAGATGTTCATAACACACTGTCAAGCACGCGACCAATTAGGGCGGGCGTAGCCCAGGGGTCACTAATAGGGCCAATCCTGTTCATTCTATTTACGAATGACATGCCGACAGCGGAACTTACTACCACGCACCTCTACGCGGATGACACTGCTATCACAGTACAACACTTTCAGCTAGCATGCGCCCGAAAGAGACTACAAGAAGCACTGCGAACTCTCGAGCCCTGGCTAACCAAATGGCGTATCAAGGTCAACGTTGACAAATGCCAAGCTGTGATGTTTACTAGGAAGAACAGACGCACACGCATGCCAGCCAATATAAAACCGCTCAAACTGTTCAATCGAGATATAGCATGGCACGACAAGGTCAAATATCTAGGAGTAGTCCTAGATAGAAAACTAACCATGCTATATCACGTCAAAGACATCCAGCGGAAAACAAACGCACGACTGGCACAGCTCTATCCGATACTGAATAAAAGATCCAGTATTAACAAGCGAGTAGCAATAAACATGTACAAGGCCCTAATTAGGCCGATAATAACGTACGCAGCTCCCGCCTGGGGCTACACTGCTATGACGAACCTGGATAAGCTGGAACTAATACAAAACAAATGCATTCGAGCAGCGGCTAGACTCCCGTATGACACACCAATTCGCCACCTACGCGCAATTGCGAAAGTCACCTCCATAAGGCAACACATACGTAAGCAAACACTCCGAATGTACAAGAAGTCATGGGGTAGTAAGGTCAACCCACTAGTCAGTGGAATAGGACGCTATGACGTCGACCTATACACCAAATACCCCACACCGAAACACATTCTGTTCAGGCACAGGGCCAGGAGGCCGGGGGCCCAAAACCGCCCTCGCTCCTAAACTGACACCAACGCAATAAACCGCACCACTTAACAATATGCACACACACCACAAAACCTGTATATATGTACATGCTTGTCTACTACCTACATCCTTGTCCTAGATTATGTTATTAATATGTTACAGATTTAGTCAAGCGAGGGAGGATTGAGAGAAGAAATACAACACGACGAAGGCAACACAGCCATGAAAGAGACGATCCAATCCAACCTCGCCCCCACCAGCGACAAAGGAGTGGACGAAACACCCACGCCTGCTAATACCACTAACTATTAATCTACTAATTGTAATTGTACTTGTTATACAGGACACGAGAGCGGAAAAGCGGCCCGCACTCTACAGAAGAAAAGGAATAATGTATATATAATAGGATGTGTGTATATATGTGTATATATTTACAGAGACAAGGGTGTGACACCAACACCGCAAAGAAGGGACGTCATCAGGCGGGAAAGAAGATGCCCCTTACAACAAGTAAGGCTTGGCACTACTCCCCTTCTCCTTAAAAGGAGACTTGGCACCAGGGACTGCTGGCTGCTGGACCAAGGGACTAACCTGTGGCCCAAAGCCCAGACGCCAGCGGACCCGAGCCGCACCAGGCAGTGACAAGTAGGACTGATCCCCCATAATAATTGACAAAAGCTAGGTAAATGGTTATGATTGCATGACACATATTCCTAACTAACACAACCTCTGGTCTTTTTCCAGCCCACATCCTTGCATGTGCTATCAAAAGATGTCAGGTTTTACATGTAGGCTCTTTCTTCTTTCTGCCTATGTGGTTTTTCCCTGACCCTTCAATACCATACACCAATACCATATACCTAACACAATCTCGCCTGGTAACGTGTCCGACATGGAAACAGGCAGATACTCCTTGTATCACTTCCCACTCTACCCAGCTATCTCTTTTCTACTTAGAAATTAATAGCATGTCGGAGGCCATGTAGATTGAGTCGATGGTCACGACGGGGGAGCGGGCTACGGGGGCCCCCCCGTAAAAAAAAAAAAAAAAAAAAAAAACAGTTAGCATAAAAAGGAGCAGCTGACTGTCGTCGCGAGAGGTCGTACGTGCCTGTCGCTCCACTTTCTCTCTCCTTGACAGGCGCTCAGTACTTTCAAGTGCTAACCAGGCAGCTGTACTTATTAGTACGACTTCGAAAGAGCTTTTGTCTGAGCTGAGCACTTCTCAGTGCTCGCTTATTCTCTTTCAGGAGGACCAGGATGAAGAAGACGGACGTGTGGCGATCGCCGCACTACTGCTGGGCAGCGGAGGACAACGAGCCGCCTGCACCCGAGCCGGAGCCGCAACAGGGGGAGCCGGAGACCGAGGTGGAGACGGAGCCGTACAGGGACGGGTGCGACCCCCCTGACGGCTTTCTCTTCTCCGAAGGCCACACCGACCCGGAGTACGAGGCGCTGCTCGTGTACTACAGGCCAGGGCGCCCTGTAACTTCTGAACGGGGCCTCGTCCTGGACAGAATGCGGCGCCCTCGCCGAGGAGGCAGGATCATCTCGACAACCATGGCCGTCGAGAGCTTCTTACCAGGAGGCCTCATTATCCGGCATCACGACCAGGAGCGGATGCGCGACGCAGAGAGGGAGCTTTCTTCTCTGTTCCAGGTCATCCGTCTACCAGGGAGGGACGGAGTGCCAGGGATGAACGCCGGCGCAGTCAGGGCCGCGACGGAGACCAGGGAGACGCCGAAGAGGCTAAGGAATAGGGCGGTTAACACCGACCTAGTCCTGGCCACCCAGCCGGCGACCAACGACGCCATCACGGAGGTGGGGCATGACGCCCTCTGGCGCCGCGACTGTGCGAATTCAGTGGAGGAGGACGCCCCCTGGCGTTCTGAGGCTGCTGTTCAGGCCCAGCCTGCCAGCACATCTATCGAGCTGCAGACCTCGATGAGCGCCCCACAGGACAGGGAACGCAGTCAAGCGTTAGCATCCACCGACGTCATCGCCGCCGCCAGCCAGGAGAAGGAAGGAGACGGCGACGCAGCGGAGCCATCAGCCACCCTGGGGTCACCAGGCCGGGAGGAGGGTCACCAGGACGAGGACTCTTCCCCCGCCGAGAGGACACGCCCGGGAAGAAGAAGAAGAAGAAGAAGACGACGCCAGACCACGAAGCAGAAGGCGACGCCGGCCCCCCAGGGGAGGGCCGCCCAGCCGCAACCCAGGACTGCTCCCAGGACAGCAGTCAACCGAGGAGCCAATCAGGAGAGGAGCTCAGCGGGTAGCGGCAGTCAGGTGAGAGTAAAACGTCCCCCTCAGCAGCTCTTGCAGTGTTTCCGCTGTCTGAGGTGGGGCCACCGTCAGGTTAGCTGTGGACTCCAAGTGAAGTGCAACCGCTGTGGTGGTGATCACCACTACACGGCCTGCGCAACACTTAAGGAGGCGCCGGTGTGCGCCAATTGCGCGGGGGGCCACCCGGCCTCCCACCGCAGTTGCCCAGTCTACAGGGCCATGGCGCGGGCAGAGAGGAGGGAGGCCCGGCGCCATGACCCAGCCCCTTCCAGGAGGCCCCCGCCTCGGCGGGCTTGGCCTCATTCTCCGGGATCGGAGACTGGGTACGAGGTACCCCAAGGAGGTGGAGTCGTGCGGCGGGCCCTAGTGGTACTTGACGCATGGGTCCGCAGTCGGCAACGACCGTGCTAGTCACAGCAGTGCCCAGACAGACTGATCCCCAGACGATGGAACGGCAAGGAATTGGTTTATGTTTTGTGCATGTTACCTGTTCCTAACTAACACAACCTCTGGTCTTTTTCCAGCCCACATCCTTGCATGTGCTATCAAAAGATGTCAGGTTTTACATGTAGGCTCTTTCTTCTTTCTGCCTATGTGGTTTTTCCCTGACCCTTCAATACCAAACTTCAATACCATATACCTAATACAATATCGCCTGGTAGCGTGTCTGACATGGAAACAGGCAGATACTCCTTGTATCACTTCCCACTCTTCCCTGCTATCTCTTTTTTCTTCTTAGAAATAATAGCATGTCGGAGGCCATGTAGATTGAGTCGTTGGTCACGCGGGGGGAGCGGGCTTCGCCCCCCCCCCCCGAAGAAGAAAAACAAAAACAAAACAAAAAACAGTTAGCATAAGGAGCAGCTGACTGTCGAAGCGAGAGGTCGTACGTGCCTGTCGCTCCGCTTTCTCTCTCCTTTCAGCGAGAACTTCGAGATACTACACTACCTGCCCCAGCCGGTTACCGCCTCTCGGTACCTAGGGTTAGATAGGGATTCTGTGGCCCAGGGACCCCCGTAACAAGGGATAATCCCGCGTCCACTAGTTCGATTTAGATGTCCCTACATACAAACGCACGGCTCCAGACTCATCTCCAAAAGAGCAAAAATGCACTTAGGAAAGAGCAAATTGTCAGTGAGTCTGGAGCCACTACAGACAACGACGACGATCTGCAAGAATTGACGGAGAGTGAGGGGCAGCCGTTATCACGGCAAGTCCACTCACTCCACGGCCGTCAGCCCACCAGCGGAGGGTATAGCGCAGTTGTCACAGCGCACCCCTCCGCCAACCCCTCTCAGTAGGCCAGGGCTGACCAGCCCTATATCATCACACAGGGTCTTCCTCAAGGGCTTACTCCTTAACATGTCTCCAGTAAGCCCATCCCAAGCTGCCAACGGCCATACTATGCTGTGTACTTCGGTGAAAATCCCATCACCGCAGTTAAGCAACATAGGCCTTGGTCAGTACATGGATGGCCGACCGCAAGCGCGCAGCTCAGAGCTAACGGCCCCCGCTACGGCCAAGGACCCGGCCGAGCGGGGACCGGTGGCGACCCAACACAGCGTGCCCCCCGTGAGCAGTGAGCGAAATGCGCCAGAGGAGCACAGAACAGACCTCACCCCTGATTCTGTGCAAGTAAACCTGACGCACGAACCTCACGTAACGGGGTGCGCCACGCAGTACTTTGCGCTTACCACCACCACGAACACGACCACCACCACCACCACCACCACCACCAGGACAAACCCCATAACCACCCCGTCAGTAGCCGCTGGCCAGCACATACCTGTGCAGCTGCTGCCCACTCGGCCGGCTGGCTCTACTCGAGCTGAGCCCCGAGAAAGGAGCGCG
Organism: Anabrus simplex; assembly: GCF_040414725.1. Classification (NCBI taxonomy): domain Eukaryota; kingdom Metazoa; phylum Arthropoda; class Insecta; order Orthoptera; family Tettigoniidae; genus Anabrus; species Anabrus simplex. Next base: position 93,356,152 of record NC_090265.1, on the reverse strand, counting down.
CAGCGCGGGGAAAGCGAACCAGGAGGCCTGACGTTATGTGCGAGTGAACGGGAACCGGGGTTCGACCCTGAAGTGCCGGAACTCGCACTTGGGAAAGTGACTGGGGAGATACCTGAACACAAACAGGAGACTACTTCTCCCCCCAACACAAACCTAGCCCTCAAACCCAACCTAGTTGCAAGTCAGCTGGACGCCGGGAAAGCGGGACCCAGTTCCGCCAACCCGAGCGATGAGGCGGCGCCCAAGGGAAGGAAAGAGGGCACGAAAAGACGGACTCGGCGGAAGGCGCCACGTAAAGTCCTACCCCCCCGCCCCCAGGCAAGCCGGTGAATCGGACTCAGACTCAGATAAGGCACGACTGGTGATAGATGTATCAAGTACATCCCAGGATGCCGACTCTGAAGGCACGGAGGGAGAGGAGCCGTGCGAGCACGTGGTGACCGAAACCTTGGACCCAGCCACCCAGCCGGGAAACCAGGATGACGGTTTTAGGGAGGCCAAGAGTGGGAGAAGGAGAAAAGGCGAGGAGAAAGGGAAAGACACCAAGCCTATGAGCCGCAAGGCCCAACAGGGCGGGAGACGGAAACCGAGTACCCGAGCCGAAAGCTCCACAGACACATCATACAGCTCGATCATGCCACCACCAGACACTAACACGAGACAGGCACAACAGATAAGACCTCAGCAGACACAAACAAGTAAACCAGCCACCCGTAAGGGGTCGACCCCGCCCCCCACCCCTTACGGTCTACAGTAACAACATTAAACTTATCGAAATGGAGCTTCTCAAAAAGCTGACACATGAGCAGAGAAATTATTATTTCTCCAAGCCGAGAATAAACGCACATGAAGCGATCCGGCTACATATGTCCAGCTTCGAAAGCTATGAAATCGCTATGAAAGTGCTGAAAGGGCTTAATATCAAGTTTGTACAGATATTGCCCAACTCAACAGTAAAGCGATTTGTGGTGAGAACGCCCAATAACACGTATGTGCCAGGTGATATCGGGTTTGCCATGCAAGCCCAGGGTATCAAAGCACTTACTGTACACAGGATGCGAACAGGAAACAGGCCAGCCAAGGGCTGCCTCTTCCTAGTTGCCGTGGCGGATACCCCGGGAGCGGTCAGTCTGCGGAAAATGCGGATGCTGAAGAACATGCTGGTGACAGTCGAACCGTACCGCCCGCAAACCACTGGCCCACAATGTGAGGTGTGCCAGAGGCATGGGCACTCAAGGGCGACATGTCAGCTGGATCCCAGATGTCGCAGATGCGCCGCCTCCCACCTGTCCCGCGACTGCCCCCACGGCAATGATCCAGCGTACTCAAAGTGCGCCAACTGCGAGGGGAAACACGCGGCTAATTATAGAGAATGTCCCCGCCGCAGGGACTACGAAGCCGCCTTTCAAGGCAAAGGGCCTAAGGGTAATAAGCGTGGCAACCCTAAAGCCCCAGCAGGCCCATCAGGCATAGACGCTTCACGTAGACAACAACAACAAGTAGGTCCCTTAGGCAAAAAGGACCCATCAGGACCTACAGGCCATTCAGGCACCAAGGGCCGAAAGCAAGGCCAATCAGGCAATTTAGACCCTTCAGGTGGAGGCAAAGTAACCTTGCAACCCCCAAGGACGGAGGGTACACACAAAACCGGGCCCTCAGCCCAAGCACCCGCCACCTCCGTTCAAAGTAAGACCTCCGAAAATAAAAGGAGGAAGAAGGCCCTACCCCAAAGACCCAACCTAAGGCAGGTTAAGTCCACGCACGCTCCCCCGGAGCAGCCCCAGGGCAGCTCCACCCCCCGCAAGGTACCTGCCGCTAATAAAACATCATCCGACCCACCCCCAACCCCCAAAAACTGCACAACAACAGTCACACCCATCTCACCACCTGCACCTGCACCAGTAACACTAACACAGGCTCAACAGCCAGAGGGAAACATGGCAGTAAAGGCGTTCAGGGAAAGGATAGAAGAAATCCTGAAAAACTTCTTTCCGAACCTGAACCTCACGGCAGCCATTACCACTGGGGTAATGATGGCCAACATGCTCCCATTTTCCTGGCTAAGGGATCTGGTTAATGCGATCGCTGACCTCCTATCCCAAGATGCCTGAACAACACGACGAAGACAACAATAATAATAACAATAACACGCAGGAGCTTCGAGTTCTAATATGGAACTGCCAAGGCGTCAGATCCAGGAAATATGAGCTCGAAGCCTTCCTAGCCGCGAACACCATACACATAGCTCTCCTAACAGAAACCTTCCTCCCACCGGGAAGAAGTTCACCATAAGAGGCTATAAAATACACCGAAGCGACAAGGCTAATAAAGTCGGAGGAGTGGCAGTTCTGGTAAGGAAGGACATTAAACATATGGAAATAGACTTACCAGAACTGGTCGAGCTCGAAGCGTGTGGAATTGCCATACCAGTGCGAGGAACACTCGTCAATGTAATATCGGCATACTCCAGACCTAAACACCTTAACACACAAGATATAGAATCGGTATTAAAGCAAAATCGAAACACGATCCTAGGAGACGACCTAAATTCGAAACACGCCAGCTGGGGGTGCCTGAAACCTAACGCAGACGGCGAAAGGCTGTACAACCACATGCTATCCCAGGACTATGTGGTAACAGCCCCCAGCGAACCCACGTTCCTGGCACCAAACGAACAGGTCGACGATATATTGGACATCGCCCTACTGCGAAATATTCCTCAAAGACACACCATAAAGGTCATTAACGACCTAGGGTCGAGGCATCAACCAGTAACATTTACACTGGAAGCGAACCCGGAGGAATGTGAGAATAACCCCAAGCGCCGACTCAACTATAAAGCAGCCAAATGGGGTAAATTTGAAAGAAAACTCGATTCACTCCTACAGGGGACTGAGGACATACAAATAGTAAACCCAGCCCAAACGGATGAATCCCTAAAAACACTCGTAAATGCGATCCAGGCAGCCACAACTGCGAGCATCCCGGTACACAAACCTAGACAAAACACTAACATTGAAATACCGGCCCACATTAAAGATCTAATACGCCAGCGCAACAGACACAAGCGCAACTGGGCCCGACACAACCGCGATGAAGACCGGATACGTAAAAATGAACTCAGGGTCGAAATCGAAACCGAAATAATGGAGTATAGGTCTCGGATCTGGAATAACAAACTGAGCACGTTTGACACAAATACCAGACCGGTGTGGAACTTAGCGAGATATTTCACGCGAGAACCACACATGATCCGAACAATTAAGGGACCTAACGGACCAGTATATGAAAATCAAGATAAAGCAGAGGTGATAGCCGACTCACTCGAAGAGGCCTTTAAGCCCAATGACGAACCGTCGGACCCCGCCTTCAGTAGGCAAACAGAGGCCAAGGTAGCGGAATTCCTAACAAACGCACCTAAGCCCGAGGTTAAGAAGACTAATATCCACGAAATTAAGTGGATAATAGGTCACCTTAACCCGAAGAAGGCACCCGGCCCAGATGAGATTCAGAACATAATACTCCAAAAGCTAACCCCGAAAGCCCTCGCACTACTCACTAAAATATACAATGCAATGTTCCAATTGCAGTATTATCCCGAACAGTGAAAAAAGGCGAGAATCCTTGTATTCGGCAAACCAGGCAAGGACAAATCTAACCCTAATAATTACAGGCCCATCAGTCTCCTGGACGCCCTCAGCAAAGTGTTCGAGAAAATACTGCTGAAAAGGCTCATAGCACATATCAAGGAAAGAGGAATCATTCGGAACGAACAATTCGGTTTTAGAAACGGCCACTCCGCCCCGCAACTGCTTACCCGGGTCCTCGAACAAGCGACCATCGGACTAAACAAGCGAAGAGACACAGGCACGGTATTCCTTGATATCCAGAAGGCATTCGATAAAGTCTGGCACGAAGGCCTATTAGCGAAATTAATAGACCTCGAATTCCACCCAGGGTACATAAGATTAATTAAATCATACCTGGAAGGCCGAGAATTCCAAGTAGATGTTCATAACACACTGTCAAGCACACGACCAATCAGGGCGGGCGTAGCCCAGGGGTCACTAATAGGGCCAATCCTGTTCATTCTATTTACGAATGACATGCCGACAGCGGAACTCACTACCACGCACCTCTACGCGGATGACATTGCTATCACAGTACAACACTTTCAGCTAGCATGCGCCCGAAAGAGACTACAAGTAGCACTGCGAACTCTCGAGCCCTGGCTAACCAAATGGCGTATCAAGGTCAACGTTGACAAATGCCAAGCTGTGATGTTTACTAGGAAGAACAGACGCACACATAGGCCAGCCAACATAAAACCGCTCAAACTATTTAATCAAGATATAGCATGGCACGACAAGGTAAAATATCTAGGAGTAGTCCTAGATAGAAAACTAACCATGCTATATCACATTAAAGCGCACAGCTCTATCCGATACTGAATAAAAGATCCAGTATTAACAAGCGAGTAGCAATAAACATATACAAGGCCCTAATTAGGCCGATAATAACGTACGCAGCTCCCGCCTGGGGCTACACTGCTATGACGAACCTGGATAAGCTGGAACTAATACAAAACAAATGCATTCGAGCAGCAGCTAGACTCCCGTATGACCCACCAATACGCCACCTACGCGCAATTGCGAAAGTCACCTCCATAAGGCAACACATACGAAAGCAAACACACCGAATGTACAAGAAGTCATGGGGTAGTAAGGTCAACCCACTAGTCAGTGGAATAGGACGCTATGACGTCGACCTATACACCAAATACCCCACACCGAAACACATTCTGTTCAGACACAGGGCCAGGAGGCCGGGGGCCCAAAACCGCCCTCGCTCTTAAACTGACACCAACTCACTACACCGCACCACTTAACAATATGCACACACACCACTTCACCTGTATATATGTGCATGCTTGTTTACTACCTACATCCTTGTCCTAGATTATGTTATTACTATGTTACAGATTTAGCCAAGCGAGGGAGGATTGAGAGAAGAAATACAACACGACGAAGGCAACACAGCCATGAAAGAGACGATCCAATCCAACCCCGCCCCCACCAGCGACAAAGGAGTGGACGAAAAACCCACCCCTGCTAATACCACTAACTATTAATCTACTAATTGTAATTGTACTTGTTCTACAGGACACGAGAGCGGAAAAGCGGCCCGCACTCTACAGAAGAAAAGTAATAATGTATATATAATAGGATGTGTGTATATATGTGTATATATTTACAGAGACAAGTGCGTGACACCAACACCGCAAAGAAGGGACGTCATCAGGCGGGAAAGAAGATGCCCCTTACAACAAGTAAGGCTTGGCACTACTCCCCTTCTCCTTAAAAGGAGACTTGGCACCAGGGACTGCTGGCTGCTGGACCAAGGGACTAACCTGTGGCCCAAAGCCCAGACGCCAGCGGACCCGAGCCGCACCAGGCAGTGACAAGTAGGACTGATCCCCCATAATAATTGACAAAAGCTAGGTAAATGGTTATGATTGCATGACACATATTCCTAACTAACACAACCTCTGGTCTTTATCCAGCCCACATCCTTGCATGTGCTATCAAAAGATGTCAGGTTTTACATGTAGGCTCTTTCTTCTTTCTGCCTATGTGGTTTTTCCCTGACCCTTCAATACCATATACCAATACCATATACCTAACACAATCTCGCCTGGTAACGTGTCTGACATGGAAACAGGCAGATACTCCTTGTATCACTTCCCACTCTACCCAGCTATCTCTTTTCTACTTAGAAATTAATAGCATGTCGGAGGCCATGTAGATTGAGTCGATGGTCACGGCGGGGGAGCGGACTACGGGGGCCCCCCGTATAAAAAAAAACAGTTAGCATGGCCAAGGAGAAGGCGTAACCTTCTAGGTGGCTCGCCCTTCCCTTCGGGAAGGGGAATGAAAACTTTCCCGTTGGTCAGTTCGCTGCAGTCTGCTTAGCGAGCAGACTGTCAACTAAGCTGGTCTTAGGGGAAGGGGTTAGGAGGGGGCTTAGCCTCATCCAAACACCTCTCCCCCGACCAGGGGTTGTGTCAACAACCTCGAGGTCAATAATCTCAGCCATTCACCACGGGTTGTGCCAACAACCTTTTGGTCAATAGTATCAGCCATTGACCACGGGTTGTAACGGCCATTGACCACGAGTTGTGCTAACAACCTCTAGGTCATAGTCAATGACCTAGGCGAGTGTTAGCACAATGACGTCATTAAGGGACTTTGACCTAATAGCGTCTTCGATGACGTCATGCTCAATGACCTTAACGGGACTTCCGGGGTCAATGACCTTGAAAAATAACGGTACTTGAGCCAGCACCGGCCTTACTTCCCTACTCCTCTCCTTTTACATCCTTATTACAACGCCTGAATAACTTTACAATACATGAAGAGATCTGTAACTTCTTAACAAACTCGTTAATATTGTACCCGGGTGATATAGCTCATAATTTAATCAGGATTTGATATCCGAAGGAGAATATTTTACGCATATTGAAATGGGAAGAATCGGTTAACGATATTCATGCCCAAGGAAATGTGGACATAAGCGAGCAGGCTGAGTGACGGATTGGAGCCGTAGAGATTATTCTGTCACGATAGCCAGAGTTCTCTATCCCAGTAGGGTGCCTATTAGTTTACCGACTGGAAGATTTGGATGTCCCCAATATGCCTCGTACAGAAAGAGAAAGGAGAGTCAGAAACAATGCCAGAGGTTACAACATTAGCGCTGCGAAGATGTATTTCTGTCAGGCAGAAGTTTCCACTACGTCACGAATTCTCGGAAACTGGAGATTGGAAAGACCAGCGCCTTATGGTGAATGTGTGTTGTCACGGAGTGAGATTCAAATAAACCGCTCGCTCTAGCCCAGTCACAAAATTCATTTGGCCAGCCAGGAATACCATCTTGTAAGAATTGAATTGAAACATCAGTTTTTTCCGAAAGTAATCAGTAATCAAATATTACAATTATATGAATTAAATTAAGGAACATTTTTAGATGTCATGCATAAAAGTATCAGTTGTAAATTTAATAAATTGAAGAATGAAATTCCTGGAACGTGGGCATCTCGAACGCCATTGGCCGGAAAGTTACCACGTTATGAGAGACACCGTTTAACCCGCGAAATACTGAAGAGCGATATCTGCTAATATCCCTGAGATCTACGATCGTTAGGAGATCATATTAAAGCAAGTGTATGTTCCAGACGAGGGGATTAATTTGGTATCAATTATAACCTTCTATTCGGACTCTGCCGATCTGAGATAAACACCCCCCTCTCTCCAAGGCGTGACGTCAGGTAATCCAGCAGTAAGGCCCTCCATCCACAAAAAATGTGAAAGGAACAAACCACATTCTAAGTCGTATTCTGATCTCGGGCGAAGTGACGTGTCATTCTGATTCACATAGTTGCGTCCCAGTCATCCGCATTCGAGTGAACTTTAGATCCAGCCAGATCTTGTTACGATATGAGCTGACTATTCGCATAATATGAATTCAAGCAGATGTGTAGTAGTCAGAGAGTGATAAACTGTCTTCTATGAAATTAACAGTGAGAGCAGAAATAGCAAGCTGTGTGACGGACAATCAGTAGAAGTTATAGTGAAGAATGTTAGTAGTCTGTAATTAAGCCAGTACCGTAGGACGGTGAGATAAGCCATACGGACCGCCGGAAACATGAACACATCAAGAGTGCGGCTTGATAATATTTCGACCGTGCTCGATAGCTGCAATCGCTTAAGTGCGGCCAGTATCCAGTATTCGGGAGATAGTAGGTTCGAACCCCACTGTCGGCAGCCCTGAAGATGGTTTTCCGTGGTTTCCCATTTTCACACCAGGCAAATGCTGGGGCTATACCTTAATTAAGGCCACGGCCGCTTCCTTCCCACTCCTAGCCTTTCCCTGTCCCATCGTTGCCATAAAACCTATCTGTGTCGGTGCGACGTAAAGCAACTAGCAAATAATAATAATAATAATAATAATAATAACCGTGCCCGGTCAGCTTGCGTGGGGGTCTAGCTCTGAACTGAGTAGGAGTTAGGCATAACTCTATGCAAGACACTGGGGTGGGGGCCCTCAACCCCGACACGGCGCGTCCCAATGGCTGATAGGGAAAGTTCCTGTAGATATGCAGGACAGGTGCGAATAAGGCATAGCCAAATAAGCACCCGCGGATCAACTGAGGGAACAAGGAAAATGGTCAACGGCCTCGACGGCATAAGAGGATTCATCCCGATGGCGGAGAGGGCGGAAGAACCGACTGAAATCCACTTCGCGTCTGACTTGCAGCAAGCGGCAAAGTGGTCAGCGTCTGTTCACCAGAGGTGCGGCTGGAAATGTATGTTCTGGAACTATCCACTCCAGTCCTATGAAACTGGACTACGGTCCAATACTTGGATAATCAAGTACCATGAGGCGTGGCAGAAAACAAATTTGTACCCCAGGTGGTAACCAATCCACTGCTGACATTAGCAGCACAACCAGACTATCGGATTCTGGGGAGTCTGGCTGGACACGCAAACAGAGGGAGTCGGAGACCTCTGGCCAACTTCGCCCAAACAGCAAAACATTTTTCGGAACACTGAACATAAATTCTCTCTTGCGGGCAGGGAAGTTGTACGAACTAGAGCAAACCCTAAATGATCAAAAAACAGAAATACTGGCACTCCAAGAAACGAGGCTGACTGACGAACACGCAATGGATTTCGGGAATTACAGACTCTTCAAAAGTAAAACAGACAAACGGATTCTCAAAAACACACCCCATTTAGGAGTTGCATTTGCAGTCAAGAAGAGCATACTTAACTCAGTAATAGGTGTGAAATGTGTAAACAATAGGCTAATGACAATCACCCTAAAGTGTGCAAACAAATCATACACACTGATCAATGCACATATGCCAGTCAATGAAGACAATAAAACAGATCGCGAGAAGGTAGACAAATCCTGGGAAATACTAGAAGAAACAGCATCAAAAATTCCTCAAAACCACGTCAAAATTCTGTTAGGAGATTTCAATGCTCAGCTAGGCAAGGAAAGGAAATACAGGAAAACAGTTGGAAAATTCCCAGCACATAAATGGACGAACCAAAATGGACGGAGATTAGTCGAATTCTGCAGGGCATTCAACCTTAAAGTCATGTCGACTCACTTCAGGAAGAAACCTTCTAAACAAATGACATGGAGATCACCCAACTCCCTCTTGGGCGAGTTTCAAATTGACCACGTGGCAATTTCGTACCCAAACCACAGAGAAATTATGAATGTCCAAGTAAGGAAGGGTGCAAACATAGACTCAGACCACTATCTGACAAGAGTCAAACTACAGTTGATACCCCAAAGGTTCAGAAGAAGGAAGCAAATAATTCCGAAATTTGATACCAGTCGGATCCAGCCATCTCTCACCGAAGAATTAGAGAAAAAGCAGTCCAACAATTGGCAGCAACTCAAGACCAAACTAATTGAAACAGCACAAACACTGATTCCTCTGCAGAAAAGAAAAAAACACCCTTGGTGGAACGCAGACTGTGAACAAGCCATCCAATCCCGGCAGAATGCATACAATAAGTGGAACAGCAAAAAGACCGATAAGAATCACAAAATGTTTTTGGCAGTCAGGAAAGAGGCAGCGAAATTAATCCGACAGACCAAAAGGAAATTCGAGAAAGATCAACTACTGGAAATTGAAAAGGACTTCGAAAAAAACCACACACGAAATTTCTACAAGAACCTCAAAACAAAGCTAACAGGGTATCAGCCACAAAACCTTTGCTTTAAGAAAGTAAATGGGCAATTTGCACTGAACAATCAAGAAAACTGCACCGAACTTGCAAGGTATTTTGAAGAACTGCTTAACTGCCCAGAGCCAACACAAAGATTTCCACCGCAGGAACCTGACTTCACAAACCCAAATTCAGTGCCACCGGATGAAGAAGAAATTACCAGACAGATAAAACGACTTAAAATGAATAAAGCTGCAGGTGAGGATGGGATCATAGCAGAAATTCTCAAATCAGCAGGCCCAAATACTATAAAAGAATTCACCGGTATCATCCAAGAGATTTGGGAAACAGAACAAATTCCAGAAGATTGGAAAAGTGCACTAATTCATCCTTTACATAAGAAAGGAGACAGAACAGATGTAAATAACTACAGAGGAATCTCATTGGTATCTGTTGCCTACAAAATTTTATCTCAGTGCCTTCTCGATAGAGCCCAACAGCAACTAGAACCAAAAATTGGAGAATATCAAGCAGGTTTCAGACCAGGCCGTTCATGTCCAGAGCAAATTTTGAACCTAAAGTTAATCCTAAGGCATCAGAGAATTTGTAGCAAAAATGTAGTTTGTACTTTTGTTGATTTCAAAAAGGCCTATGATTCAGTTGATCGTCAATCACTGTTTCAGATATTAAAAGAACAGGGTCTAGACCGGAAAACACTCGCAATTGTAAAAGAGACATTGACAGACACAAAATCTAAGGTTAAATTCATGGGGGAAATCTCAGACCCTTTTCCGATCAAAACAGGAGTAAGACAGGGAGATGGGCTCTCTCCACTACTCTTCAACTGCGTCCTTGAAAAGGTAATACAGGAATGGCGCAAACAGAAGTCTGCCCTCAAGATTGACCAACCAATCACTCTTGGTAGGGGCAAATTAGCAGTAGACTGCCTGGCATTTGCGGACGATCTGGCAATCTTAACTCGTGACGTTTCAACAGCCATAAACCAGATCGAACTCCTGAAAGAAACAGCGGAAAAAGTCGGCCTCCAAATATCGTTTGAAAAAACTGAATACATGACCTGCAGCAAAGAAGCCCCTAAATTCATGGAGACAAAATATGGCAAAATAAAACGGGTCCGGCAATTCAAATATCTCGGTGAAATAATTCAGGAGAATGGAATGGAAACAAAAGCCAATGAAGTTAGATGCCAAAAAATGGAAACTGCGTATAGACTCACCCAAAACATCTATAACAAAAAGTGTCTCTCCAAGCATGCTAAACTACGACACTATAATACAGTTATTAAACCAGAATGCCTCTATGGATCAGAGACACTAATTTTGAACAGGAAAACTGATCTAGAAAATATTCAGAAAAAGGAACGCAAGATCATTAGAAAAATTTTAGGCCCAAAACTCGTAGATGAACAGTACCGCCTTAGAGGGAAACAGGAAATCAAACAATTTTCTAACATTCACAGCGACATCAGAAAGCGCAGATTAAGATTCTTTGGACATATAAAAAGGATGAACCCAGATAGACTTACCAAGCAAATAGTTGAATTTTATGAAAACCGAAGTAAAGCTAAAACGGACACAATAAAATGGATTGGCGAAATTAAAACAGATCTCAAACTGGCAGGAATTACACCTGAAGACATCCAAAGCCGGGTTATCTTCAGAACCAAAGTTCATAAGTGGCAAGTTGACCAAGAGGAAAAACCAAAGAAGAAGACCGGAACAACATGGTCTCAAGAGAGAAAAGAAGCACACAGCAAACGAATGAAGGAAGTGTGGGCACAAAGAAAGGCAAATGCCTGTCTCTAAGTACTTTGCGTAGTCCTAATGGGCTCATTCGCAATATATATATATAATAATAATAATAATAATAATATTTAGGACGCTCCATATCGGGACTCGTGAAACGCGCCGGGCGATGTATTCGACCCTACGTCGTTTGTACCCCAGTCCTTTGTGCGGGAAAGGACGAAGAGTAATTAGTGTAAATAAAATTTTGGGTCTTAGGTACCTCAGTGTGATCTGGTGTTAAAATAAAATCTCAATATGTAAGTGTTAAAATGTCAACATATCAAATCAGTGTCATAATGGCGGAACGCCGTGATATAAAATGTAAATGTGAAATGGAATCAGCCACCCTGGAAAAGTAAACAGATGAGGGCCGATGGGACCTCTCGTCCGTAATATGCCGACCAAGGATATCAACCAAAGAGATGAGGACTAATCTGTAAATTATTTGGGAATGTTACCGTGATTAGGAGGAAACAGTATTGTTTTGACTTGGCTACTTCGTTACTTCGAGTCCATTCTAAATTTAGGATAAACGGACGGAGTTAAAATTTGATGTTGTAAATGTTGGTTCAGATTCAGTAGTATATTTCCTTTGTTGTACACAGTTTATCGTAGGTGTGGGATAGTAATTTAAGTGATGCATATATTATAATTTTAATCGATTCGAGCTTTTCTCGATATTGATGTTGTGTTTAGTGTTTATACTGACCCATAGTTTGCTTTTTATATTAGTTATTTGATGAAAAGTTGTGTGAAAATTTCTATGGCAAATCCAGCCACATGCAATGCCAGTGTTTTCCGTTGTGTTGATTTTTTAAAATGATAGTTACGAATTTGTAGGGAAGATCACATAATAATAATAATAATAATAATAATAATAATAATAATAATAATAATAATAATAATAATAATAATTGTACCAGGCGGTACACCTCCATGCCGCTAGTTCAAATATTGCGCCAATTGAAACTCCTCTACAGGAGAAAGCCTGAACTTTAAAAAACTGTATTAACTCAACAGTTTCTCCGAAGGTGGCTCTGTGTGAATTTTGATGTGTTTTTCTTTGTAATTGATCAAGAAGTGTGGACGTTCTCTACCAGATGTCTCTACAAAAAAAAAACTATGATCATGCACTCTGGTGCAAAGGAATGAACCTTCTTCAAGAAATTTTGTATTCAAAAGTTGTTGTCTTTACTAAATTTTTGTTCTTTTATTTTTGGGTTGGCAATATTAATCCTTCCTTCCGCCAGGTTTGAACTTAGCCAATCCCGAATTTATTTAATTAATTCTCAGCCAATCATGTATGTCTTCTTCGATATGGATATGTAGTTCTAAGCTATCCAATAAAGTTGAGGGGGTGTGTCTACTCATTCTTGAAAGGTCTCGAATTTTCCACGAGGGTATAAAAACTACTGATTTTCTTGTCTCCGGGCCACTAGTATAACATCTAACTCAGTGTGTGGATATGTAGCAGGGGGCGGGAAGCGCCCCGTTCTTCAGGCACCAGTTCTTCATCAAGGTAATGGCCTCTTAACATCTTTATCTCTTGCTAGCTCAGCAGTTTAACTCTCGGGGAAGGTTCGAAACCTTTAATATGTAACCTACCACTTTAAAATGTAAATTCCTTTTTAGTCTATGTAAAAACTACAAATCTCTTTTACTGTAAAGCGGGGATAGAGAGTGCTTTACCCTCTCGAACTCCATCTTGAAATTGAGGTGACTACGTTTTCATAACCGTTTCTACGCTTCCTTAATGTGTTAAGTTTCCTCACACGTGTCATCTCCATAGATTGGGATTAGTCCCTGTATTATCGGCCAAGTGCCTCTTAGGTTTTAATAACTTTTGTGTAGGAGTGCATGTATTCACCTCCATTCAATTTTGTATTTTGGGCCATTTAATTAACCCGATGTTTTGTTTTCTTCATGTGAAGGTCCTGTAGGTTGGGTATTAAATGCCCCTGCTTCTTTGTGTGCCTTGAGGGCAGTTAGTAGTAAGGGTTGTTGTGGCCTTTGATAGGCTTGTAAAAATCGAGGGCAGGTCAGCTCTTTCTGGTATTTTGGAAAGTGTCTCTAGGAGGCCTGACATTATTAAGCGGGAGCAAGAGCTCCATGTAATGAAGGGGTTTTCTGCCCTTTGTTAAATTATGGGTGTGAGCTGAGAGCTCAGACTTTGGGGCTTGTAGCCTAGAATTTGTAAAGTTGCTGTGTACCTGATTTAACTGTTGTTATTTGTTGTACGCTCAAAATTCTATGTTACCATTGTTAAGTTTTGAAAATATAACCTTGTTGAAATTTTAATTCATCTTTCGAACTTTTGTAGTTGAGACCTATTCCAGCCCGCACCTTCTTTCACCTCTAACTACCACGGATATCTCCGTATCAATAATAATAATTCATGATGCTGAGATTGCCGGTGATTATAAAGGAGATTAAATTGTCGGGATGTAAATATAATATTCAAATGTAAACAGTGCTAAACCTTAAATTTTAAATGGATAATATTCTAAAATAAGCGGGAATCGTTAATGATGGACTAGCTCTTCTAATTGGACTTTAAAATGTGTTAATTAAAATTTGTGAAATAATGGTTTTGAATGCTAATACTGGTGATTATAAAACCTAAATACTAGTTAAAGGCGTTGTTTAAATCACGGTTCTAATCTACTATAAATAAACGTCAGATAGTTAATGTACAATATTGGCAGGACCACTTAGGCCTAATAATTACGAATTCATGATTGTCAAATTTAGGGGAATAGAAAATCACGCCCTTGCGATTATTTGTGGAGAATTACCTCAGAAGTAGATCAAGTGTGAAGAGAGACGTTGCAAAAAATCATGCGGTCATGAGATAGATATATCGTACTACGTCGTCGCTGAGATATAAGTCACTCGAAAACTCTGTGATTAATCTATATATATAAAATAACTTGTCCTGACTGACTGACTGACTGACTGACTGACTGACTGAATGACTGAATGAATGATTCATCATCGCCGAGCCAAAACTACTGGACATAAAGAAATGAAATTTTGGGGATACATTCATATTAAGATGTAGGTGCTCCCTAAGAGAGGATTTTTGGAAATTCCATCGCTAAAAAGGTGAAAAGGGGGGTGAAATTTTAAAATGAGTGTATCTATATCTCAAAACTTTGAAAGTTTACAGATGTAAAAATTGGTATTTAGAATCTTCTTTAAAAATAAGGAAAAACGTATTTTTTGTTCTCAGAAAATCCCAATAGCGGGGTGAAAAAGGGTGAAATAGGGGTTGAATGCCTTTAATCAGGATACCGGTACTTATATATCAGAAACTGAAGATATTACAGACCTAAAAATTGGTACTTTTGTTTACTTTTAAATATAAAGAAACACGTATTTTTTTGTCTTTGGAAAATCCAATTAATGGGAGGGTGAAAAGGGGGGTGATTCTTTAAATGAGTGCATCTATATCTCAAAACTCTTAAAGTTTACAGATGTAAAAATTGGTATTTAGAATCTTCATTAAAAATAAAGGAACACGTATTTTTTGTTTTCGAGAAATCCCAATAGAAGGGGTGAAAAGGGTCGAAAGAGGGATTTAATGAGGATACTTATACCTCAGATACTGAAGATATTACAGACCTGAAAATTGGTGTTTGGGATCTCCTTTAAAAATAAAGAAACACGTAATTTTTTGTTTTTGGAAAATCCAACTATTGGGGGTGAAAAGGGGGTGAAGTTTTAAAATGAGTGTATCTATATCTCAAAACTTTTAAAGTTTATACATGTAAAAATTGGTATTTAGAATCTCCTTTAAAAATAAAGAAAGGCGTATTTTTTTGTTTTCGGAAAATCCCAATAGGAAGGTTCGAAAAGCGTGAAAAGGGGGTTGAATGACTTTAATGAGGCTACTTATATTTCAGAACCTGAAGATATTACAGACCTGAAAATTGGTAATTGGGATCTACTTTAAAAATAAAGAAACATGATTTTTTTTGGAAAATCCAAATAATTGGGGGTGAAAATGGGGGTGAATTTTTAAAATGAGTGTGTCTACATCTTAAAACTTTAAAAGTTTACAGATGTAAAAAAATGGTATTTAGAATTCCTTTAAAAATAAAGGAACAAGTATTTTTTTGTTTTCTGTAAATCCCAATAGGAGGGGTGTAAAAGGATAATAATGGGTTGAATGCCTTTAATGAGGGTACATATATCTCAGAAACTGAAGATATTACAGAACTGAAAATTTGTATATGGGATCTTCTTTAAAAATAAAGAAACACTACTTTTCGTTTTTTGAAAATACAATTAATGGCGGTTAAACAGGAGTGACAAATTGGGGTGAATTTTTTGAAAGATTATATCTACAGAATATCTGAGAAACGTAAAATGTTACAGACGTAAAAAGTGGGTACTTGGAATCTCCTGTAAATGTAAAGAAACATAGATGATTTGTTTTTGGAAACTCCACATAAGGGGAACTAAAAAGGGGTGAATTTTTAAAATGAGAATTTCTACAGTATACCTAAAAAAACTTAGCATGTTACAGAGTGAAAAATTGCATTTTTTATATCTATTAAAAATAAAGGAACGTGTATTTTCAGTTATCGGAAATACCACTTGGGTGGATTGGGGGGGGGGTGTAAATGTGACTGAAAATGGTGTTGAATTCTTTTAATTAGGATACCGACATCTCAAAAATGAAGATGTTACAGACGTGAAATTTGATATTTGGAATCTGTTTTAGAAGTAAAGAAACACGTATTCTCTGAAAATCCAATGAAAGGAGGGGGGGGGGCGTATGAATTGAAAAATTAATTGACTTAATTGTATGAGAATACATCTAATAAAAACTAAAGTTGTTACAGACGTGAAAATTGGTATTTGGATCTCCTTTAAAACAAAGAAAAACGCGTTTTTGAGGGGAAACCATCTTGGGGGCCGGGAGTGAAAAGGAGTTGAATTCCTTTAATGAGGACACAGAAATCAAAAACTGAAGAAGTTATAGTCGTGATAATTGGTAGTTAGAAGATCCTTTACTATTAAATAAACAAGTATTTTTTGCCGGAAAATTCACTTAGGGAGGGGGGAGGAGTGTGAAAGGAAGTAAAAAAAAATATTTTTATGGGGGTACTCATATCTCAAAACTGAAGGTAATAGACGTGAACATTGGTGTTTGGAATCTCCTTTAAAGATAAACACGCCTTCTTTTAATTTTTGGTGGGGGGGGGGGCAAGTAAACTTAACGGCGGTTGGGTGTAAAAGGAGGTGAGACTAAATAATTTTACTGTTCACAATGTACATATAAGGAGCCTCGTTGCTCAGGCGGCAGCGCGCTGGCCTCTCACAGCTAGGTTCCGTGGTTCAAATCCCGGTCACCCCATGTGACATTCGTGCTGGACAAAACGGAGGCGGGACAGGTTTTTCTCCGGATACTCCGGTTTTCCCTGTCATCATTCATTCCAGCAACACTGTCCAATATTTCATTTCATTTGTCATTCATCGATCATTGCCCCAGAGGAGTGCTTCGGCAGCCGGCACAGTACCTATTGTGGCCGCTAGATGGGGCTTTATTCATTCCATTCCTTACCTTGTCGAATGACTGGAAACAGGCTGTAGAATTTCGATGTACTTATTCTGATCATAAACCGGTCATTTTTAATCTTTCCTGGGTTCGTTTTCAACAGCCATCTTTTCCTTCGGAAAACGTTCTTAGATTACAGTAGATTTTCCTGGCATATAAATAAAAAATTAAACACATTTGAAATAAACGATAGGAATGAGATTGACCGTCAAATTGTTTACCTCTGTAATAAGGTCAATAATGCACGGAAGTATGTCATTCGTATCGCCAGAAATCCCGCACACTTGCCTACGCGCGACAATGGTGCTGGTCACATGGTCAACATTGACAATGGCAGCAGATGTAATTTACCGCCAAGTAGCGGTCTTGCATCTTGCTGTGGGGTCCAGAACATTATTATTATTATTATTATTATTATTATTATTATTATTATTATTATTATTATTATTATTATTATTATTATTATTATTATTATTGGAGCAGGAGGTACACCTCTACGCTGCACATATAAATCTTGCGCCTAAAAGAACTCCTCGACTGGAGAAACCGTGAACTTGAAACTAGACCTACTTAAAACTTTACGCTGAAGATGTCACCACTAAAATCTGATATAATTTTGTCATTGTGAAGTTCCCTGTACTGTGTGAATTTCTACTTGTTTTGTTTGCCCTTCATAAAGAAGTTTGAACATTCTTCCACAAATGTCACTGCTGATAAACTATGATCATGCACCCTGGTGCGAAGTGGACGAACTTTTGATTTGCAGAAGTTTTGTATTCATAAGTCCTTTTTACTAATTGTTGTTCCTTATTTTTGGGTTGGCCATATTTATCTTTTCTTTCCGCCAGTTTTGAATTTAGACAATCAATAATTTCTGTAATTAATTTTCCGCCTATCACAGGCTTCTTCCTCGATTTTGAGTGTAACCTTTAAATTCGCCAATAAAGCGAGAGAGTGTGGCTGGTTTATTCATGAAAGGTTTCGAACTTTCCCCTAGGGGTTATAAACTGCGCATTTTTACGTTTCTTGGCCATTTGATCGTCATCTAACTAAGGGTATGTGTCAAGCAGGAGGCGGGAGGCGCCTCTTTCATCAGGCAGCAGTACACCGACAAGGTAATGGCCAATTAACACCTTTATTTCTTGCTAGCTCTGCAGTTCAACCCGAGGGAGAGGTCCGAAACTTTAACTATGCAACCTACTGCTCTGAAAATGTAACTTCTGCCGGCTTATGTAAACATAAAATCTTTAACTGTAAATCGGAGATAGAGAGTGATGTACTGTACCGGGAACTGTTCCAGCCCTGTACATTGTTTTATTGTTGCCGAAACATATGAAAAAGGGACGGCAATAATATCTGTTCGTGCGTCCGACATCTTGTGCTAGCGCAAGGCGAAGTTCCTTGTAGCGAGCTCAACGAGCTAGAATAACATAGAGAGGCGGAAGCGCTGCCTGGGTGAACCTAATAGAACGAACGTCCGCCATGTTTCCTGTTGTCACACAAGCAAGAGGGCATGGCCTTTAAATGACGAAAAGTGTGGAAAATGCGCATTTTAGAATCGCTGGGGGAGAATTAAAGTCCGTTGCCGAAAGCTTGAAGCATGAAAGCGAATACCGCCACTTCATCATATTGCGGCACGAGGCCAACATCACGATCAGTTGATTGTAGGGCAGTTCGAAATCATCGCACAGTGACATACGAATAGGCCTCGAAATCGGAACAAGAGCGTTACCCTGCTTGGCTGTTGTGGTTAAGTGTAAATTAGAATAAAAACGATGGACATAAATATTTATGACAGGAAACCTTAAAATCATAGGGACCTATAATAGGTTACAACCTCATTCTGTTAATATTTTAAAAATTATTGCATCCTCATGAGTACTGTGTTCCTTTCTTAATCTGTTTACCCTTCCGGGTTGGTTTTTCCCACGGACTCAGCGACGGATCCCACCTCTACCACCTCAAGGACAGTGTTCTGAAGCGTGAGACATTGGGTCGGGAGATACAACTGTGAGGGAGGGCTGCACCTGCTATGCTGAACAGGGGCCTTGTGGGGGGGAGAAGGAAGCGGCCGTGGCCTTAAGTTAGGTACCATCCCGGCATTTGCCTGGAGGAGAAGTGGGAAACCACGGAAAATCACTTCGAGGATGGCTGAGGTGGGAGTCGAACCCACTTCTATTCAGTTGACCTCCCCAGGCTAATAGAATCCCGTTACAGCCCTCGTGCCCCTTTTCAAATTTCGTGGCGGAGCTGGGAATCGAACCCGGGCTTCCAGGGGTGGCAGCTGCTCACGTTAACCAGTGCACCACAGAGGCGGCCCATGAATACTTTACTACAATAATCGTTTAGTGTAATTATTTATTATAATATAGTGGGGATATCATGTTTCTCCCATTACCATATCATACTGGGATTACTAGCTTGAAAGTTGTCCATTATGAAGTGTGGCGTAGTTTTAAAAACCAAGGCAACAGACATCTACAATAAAGGCTGTATACATTTCAAAAATAGCAGTAAAATGCTGTATTTATCATACTTGGTGTACGTTTGAACGAAATAAGTGATTTTTTGTGGTTACGTTTTCTTGGTGGTGGGCGTTCCATTTCCTTTATTTGTAAATGTGAATGAAAATTAAATAGGTCTGGAAATGTACAGAGCATAAGCAACTGAATTGAGTGGGATACCATTTATCTCTTTTCGCCCTCACAACGCATTGTTCAGTTAATTCCTTGTTCTTTAAACGAAATCTGAAACAAAATTCGACAAATAATTACCGTGGCTATCCGTACTTTCGCTAAGTAAACAATAAAATGGATTTAATTACAAACAGAAATTACAAAAAGGAATCTCGGCTATAATTCAGTAATACTTACTTAAAGTACGATATATCCTTGGTTTTATTACTCTGATTAGTACAACCATACGCTGAGCTTACGGCTGGCATTCTTGAAAGCGAGAATCTATCTTTTCACTTCTTAAAACTCAGGGAATTGGCATGCACGATCTCCCTGTCACCTCAACATATGCTCTCGCGCCAATTCGCTTTGTTTTGACAACCGTTAACATGGCTGCCCCTTATCAACTTGCTTCAAGCAGGGAGCGCTGATGTCAGGTATACAGCCCCTCTATGTTATTCTAGCTCGTTGAGCAAGCTGGACACGTCACGAGCAACGAGTCTGCAGGTGACGTCAATATCACATGTTACATGCCTCTCCATCGAAGGTACTAGAAGGAAAAGGCCTAACTTTTCAGCCGCTTAAGTTTCGGACATGAGACATGTATCATCATGTAGCTCATGTTCCAAATGCAAACATATATTATTTTCAGTAAATTCCGTCAAGGCATTCTAAAGATATACCGGTAAGCCAATTTCATCTCTGTAACGTAGCAAGCAGCCTTGAGCCGTACTGAATATAAGCAGAGAGCCAGGCCGCAGCAATTCAGTTCACGTCGAGTTCGCACCAAGTTCGCACCAATTTCACATCGAGTTCGCGTCAAGTCTACATTCTTTCACAGCTGGCTAGTATATCACGCTGCGCGCGTCGAACCAAGTATTCCTGCGACCGGACCTCGCACTACTTAGAAAGTTTCGATGGCTAGTTGATACTTAGTCTCTGCGATACCAGTGAGTAACCTGTACATCGTGGGACTTGTAAATCGTCTGATATTCAGACTTAGAAAATGAACGTGTGTAATTTCAAAGTCTTAAAAACTTATAGTATTCAGCAACAGTGGTACTTGACACTTAGTAAATATCTTAGTTGACGTGTGAATAACCGTAACCAACTTGGGGTTAACATAAATACTTCGCATGGTAATGATCTTGGACTATTTGAACTTTGAATTTCATGAGTGTAGGTTATAACACTTTGATTGTCTTGGGAGCCTAGAACACTGTCATTAGTGTAGAAGAACTGTTCGCGCGTCATCATAACAGGCTGTGCTATTTAAAATTAATGCATGTGGACTAACTGTGTACCCAGTGTTATCGTGAAGTATAGGACTTACACTTGAAGAATTGAGGTATTACAAGAGAGAGTCGCTTATTTATTTTGCTGTGAAGTTGAGCAATTACAAACTGTGTTCCAAATGTAAGTTAATTTAACCCTACGAACAGTGAGCAGTAAGTGGTTAGATGAACTGTGCCGTGAACGATATGTCTCATGATCGTGATAGACGATAAAAGACTCGCTCCGACGTATTTCTCATCGAAGTGAATGGTGATAAATTGTGAAACAGTCACCAGTGATAACTGTGCAAAATCAAATAGTGCACGTTTTCGACGTAGAACGACGGAGATCGACGTAAAACGACGGAGATCGACGGAGATTTGGTACTACGCGGGAATGGTTCCAGGGGTGTGGTACCATGGATCAGCTTGGGGCCTGCTGACAGCCGAATCCCAGATTGCTGTTCGCAGAGTGGTTTTCCACTGTTCGAGAAGGCGCATATCAGGTGATGTCAGTGCTTTTCCATTAAATTCTGACTTTAAGCAGGAACTTTATGAACTATGTCATTACGGACAAAGAACTTTAAAGAGTTTACTTAATTAATATTCTACTTGAACAGTATTAACGTTTTCCAAGTCAAGGAAGACTTTCAACAACAAAGTGCTCCCATATACTTCCATTTATTAGAACTCTGAGGTATCAATTAAGTGCACTATTCGTGGTGAAAGTATAACACAAACTCCAAATTTGCCATATTTTTCATAACGTGTGCTCAGAACTTTAAAAGACTAGATTTGATTTCAAGTTTAACGTATTCTCGAGAAGAAATTTGCTTTACTCAATTTATGTAGGAAGTGTAAATATGAAATCGCAAATACCCCTAGAGAGAGAGACTTTAGGATTTCTCATTTATTTACAACATTCTTGATTTATGACATGAAGAATATGATGGACATATCAAATTGGGAAATATTATTCAGTTAAATTTCATTTGAATTAATTTCGATGTTCTGTTGTTAAAAAAGGAGAATGAGGATTTATTTTCAATTAAATATTCATTATTTGGCGACACAATAGGAGGGCATTCCAAAGAATGAAATAAAGGAATTAAAGACGTAATATCTCTTATTTCGCCTTGCCATCCTCTCTCTGTACCATCTCCTAAGGACTCAGTACCCTTTAGAAAGACCTCATGCCATTAACAGTCAACTTTTCCTGGTACAGTACCCTCTCGAGCTCCCCTTCATATTGGTTTGAGGTGACTATGTTTTGTAACTGGTTTTTTCCTTTCGGAAATGTCTTAAATTTTTTCTTATACGAGTCACCTCCATAGTTTGGGAATAGCCCCTGTTTAATCGGCCTAGTGCCCTTTAGGTTTTAAGAATCATATCTAGGAGTGCAAGCATTCGCCTCCTTTCATATTGTGTTCGGGCTATTTATATAACTGCTATTTCTTTTACACGAAGGCTCTATCGGTTGGGTACGAGATACCCCTGTTTCAATTTGTAAGCCGGGCCATGGAAGGCCAAAAGATTTAAGATATTTTTGGTGTTGCCTTGAGTAGGCTTGATTAAGATTACTGAATGCCTTTTGAAGGCTGGATATTGTATGTTGTGAGCAAGCGCTCCATATATTGAGGGATTTCTGCCCTTGTGTAAATTTGTGTCTTTTGTAAATTTGAGCTAGGAGCTCAGGAACTGTAAAATGAGGGCTTGAAGCCCAAGATATGTGTATACCACCAATTTTGTCTTTCCTAGACTTGTTTATGAAGTACCGGTATTACTTGTACCTGTTACATTGATATTTGTTGATTTTGAAATTCTAAAGAAATATAACCTTTATTAAAGTTTTAAATCAATTCGTGACATTTTAGTTAGACCCATTCACCCCGGCACCTTCTTTCACCTCTGCTGGTCCACGGGTAAGTCCGTAACAATAATAATAATATAGATTATTCCCCCCGCCCACCATCCCTGATGCGCCTCTGACTTCTGGCCAGGATGTAATAGTGTCGAGGATAGTAACAAAAGTATGTTCCTGCAACGGTACAAATTACTCGCATATAGGCTATAAAATACTGTTGCCGCAACTTTGTACGAAGAACTTGTGACGCGTCGTCTTTATACTGTACATTCAAATGACGTTCTGGAGGCAGTCTGTATATTCTGGGGAGGCATTTGCAATGGATCGTCGCACATACATAGATTTTGGCTGTCTCTAAATTGCAGATACAATTTGAAGGGATTATACGCTCAAAATATACAGAAGTGCACAGCAAACCTAGGCCGAGGCGTTATCGCTTAGCTCAGTAATCTAACACGGCCTTCTTGAGCTTTCTGGCTGATAACAAGCACGTCGCACGCCCAAAAGCTCGAGCAAAGCTCGAACTTGTTCGAACTGTGACGTCATCTGTTAGAGCAGCTCGAGCCGGGCTCAAACACATCGCTACTAGCTGAAGCCCGAGGCAGACTCCGCCTTCGGTCACGTGACTGCTCGAGCTTGCTTCGAACAGGCTCGAACCTCGGCGCGTATCGGGTCGGCTCGATCCCGCTCAAACACGGGTATCGTTTCCACATCACTAGCTGTAGCCCGAGGCAGACGCCGCCTACAGTCATCACGTGACTGCTCGAGTCTGCTTCGAACAGGCTGGAACCTCGGCGCGTATCGGGTCGGCTCGATCCCGCTCAAACAAGGGTATCGTTTGCCCATCACTAGCTGTAGCCCGTGGCAGACTCCGCCTTCGGTCACGTGACTGCTCGAGCTTGCTTCGAACAGGCTCGAACCTCGGCGCGTATCGGGTCGGCTCGAACCCGCTCGAACACGGGTATCGTTTGCCCATCACTAGCTGTAGCCCGAGTCAGACTCCACCTTCGGTCGCGTGACTGCTCGAGCTTGCTTCGGGTATTGTACTTACAATTCAATACGGATCAAAACCATGAAGTTTATAACCTATGATTATAACGGGTATCGTTTGCCCATCACTAGCTGTAGCCTGAGTCAGACTCCGCTTTCGGTCACGTGACTGCTCGAGCTTACTTCGAAAAGGCTCGAACCTCGGCGCGTATCGGGTCGGCTCGATCCCGCTCGAACACAAGTATCGTTTGCCCATCACTATAGTCCCGGGCGTGTAAGGACGTACACTAAGGGTGCAACCTTACCCTTTCTCCCCTGTAATATTAAGGTATTGATTTATAGGTACTTTTCTTGCTGTTGGGTCTTTTTCAGTGTCGGTAACCATACAGTTTAGGGACCCTACTTGCCGATACGACGTCTTACTGTTACCGTTAATCTGGCACGTTGGCAACGTTCAGTCACTG
This sequence comes from Anabrus simplex, assembly GCF_040414725.1. Classification (NCBI taxonomy): domain Eukaryota; kingdom Metazoa; phylum Arthropoda; class Insecta; order Orthoptera; family Tettigoniidae; genus Anabrus; species Anabrus simplex. The sequence goes on along the minus strand of NC_090265.1, from coordinate 93,331,765 downwards.
TTCTAGCGTGAATTGCGTGTTGCCACCGCATTGCCTCTAAAGTCACTAGCGATACATTTGCGAGAATATTTAAAGCATATTTTCTTTTTCTGTGGGATTGTAAATCTATTTGGCTAATACCAGGTAAGTAGAATTGTGGCATGTTCGGATAATGCATTTAATAACATAGTTTGTGTGAAATGATGAGCACATCATTTTATTAATTACGTTCCTATTTCGTCCCATACTTCTACGAACAGAATTCGATTGGGATGTCTAAGAAGGAAGAAAAATCTGCAAAAACTCCTCCGAAAAGGAAACCAAGGTTACGTCCTTTACAAGCTTCAGGTCAAGAAATGCTTGTACATTGCTACGAGCAATTGAAACAGGAAGACGACGAAGAAGGTATCAGTCGTAGTGATACGAAGCTAATGGCAAGAGTTGCATTATTAAATGGGGTAAGTGTTCGTTTTTATCTTGTTTCTATGATAAGTTTCTGGCATAATGGCAATCAGTTGAAATGGAGCAGTATTTCATTCTGAACCTAACCTAACCTAACCTGATCATGTAGGCCTAGGCCTATACCATGTCTTGTGTCGACTTCGATACGGTTTGTAGACTTAACCTTTGTGTATTCATGTTGACTTACGGTATATGTGTATGTAATATATTTCTGTGTGTGTATTCTTACAGTGTAGTTTCGGTTTAGTCCGAAAAGTAATAGGAAATTTCAAGAAGGGAGTTGAATTTTCTACACCAGGTAAACGCCGAAAGCGTGAACATCCAGTGACCGGCATAGACAGTTTTTCTAAGGAAGCGATAGCAAGGTTTATTTATGATAAATCACATAAAGGTAAGGTGACTTCATAAGGAATCTATTGCAACATTATTTATAGAAATTGGCACGCAGGTGAGATAAGCTCCCAGAAATGTTTTGTGCATGTATTGTCATACAGCTCTTTTGAGTCCCTTGTAACTCTCTTTTTTCTTCCCACAGGAGAAGTCGTAACTGTAAGAAAGGTTTTCGACCACATGAAAGCAAATTATGACACTTATTTGTACAAGGGCTCCGAAACATCATTAAGAAGAATTTTGAAGGCCATGGGGTTTGTGTGGAGTAAAGGTGATCCCTATGCGTATGTTAGAGAAAATGAAGACATTTGTTTTAAGAGATCCTGTTTTCTGAGGGAATACATGCGTGATAAGGACAGTGAGAAACCAAAACCTGTTGTTTTCTTGGATGAGACTTGGATTTTTATGAATGGTGAATATATATGTTATACATTACATTTTATATTAAAAAAACTTGGAATAATTTATCTTCATCAGGTGTCTTTGGTTTCAATTGTGAATTTGTCTTTCAGGGTCACCCACATACTCCTGGAATAAACCACACAAATCTGGACATGATGTTCAAGGAGTAATTCGTCGACCAGTGTCTGAGGGAGGAAGACTGGTTATTGTTCATGCTGGAACAAAGGATGGCTTTGTACCTGGTATGTTCTTACTTTATTTTACTTCATTTTATTGTAGTGAGGTGATCTCTCTTTACATAGTTATGAGGGTATTTAGGGTTTGTAGTACGGATGTAGGGGGGGGCACATAAGTCTCTGATAAGACCCCAACTTAAGTACAGTTCCTGTGTATGAGACCCTCACTGGGATTACTTGGTTTGAGAATTGGAAAAGTTCAAAAGACAGAAGCACGATTTGTTGTGGGTGATTTCTGACAAAAGAGTAGCGTTACAAAAATTTTGTCGGGTTTGGGCTGGGAAGACGGGTGAAAGGAGACAAGTTCCTGGACTAAGTGGTATATTCCGAGCTGTCGGTGGATAGGTGGTGTGGAATGACATTGGTAGACGAATACGTTTCAGTGGTATTTTAAAAGTAGGTAAGATCACAGTACAGTGATAAAGTTGATGAAAAGTGGGGCAAATATTTGGTTTTTTTAAGAAGGGAATTAGGGATTGGAATAATTTACCAAGGGAGATGTTCAATAAATTTCCAAATTCTTTGCAATTATTGAAGAAAATACTAGGCCTATCCCTGAAACTACATCTTCCACCTGGACGACTGTCCTAAGTGCAGATCAGTGGTGACTGATTGATTGAAATTGACTGGCACTAGGTCGGAAGTGGCATTATAACTTACCGCTCATTGAGCTCTGTACGTGGTTTTTGATTTTGACTTCTCCACTGTTATTAAAAAGACTTGCAAGTATTCACTTTAGGCCAATGATTAACCTTAGAGAGGTATTTCAATCAAAACTTACTCAGTGTATTTTCATATAATATTACTGGATATTTGTATCAGTAAATTACTTGTATTGTAGGCCTATTTATTATGTTTATTCTGCATTCGACAATCTCCACCTGAATCAGTGCTTGATACCTGACTGTTAAACACCTTCCAAGCTTCTTATTTCTTACTGCCTGATATAGGTTCAGTGTTCGCAGCAATTACATTTGTTCTAAGGTATTGAAATGGGTGTTTATACTTATATCTTTAATGCAAGTGATCGTGGACTTCTAATCCAGATATAGGCCTACTAATGGAGATACATTCATGAGAGATGTTACGATAAAGTACTGTAAGTAGTAGTTCATTGACTTCATCATCAGGTGACTTTGCTACACAGTAGTTGGTTTCACTTAAAATCAGACAGCTTTTTGTATCATTCAACAGAAATCACATTTTGTATTAATAGGCCTATCCTTGAAGAGGGGTGATCTCATTTTTAGGGAATACTTTTTTTAGAAGAAATAACTTCATACTAAAACTTAAAATTCTTACAGGTGCTGATTTGATATTTGCTACAAACTTGAAGAGAAATCAGGATTACCATGGTGCTATGAACAGCGAGAAATTTCAGATGTGGATGAAGACGCAATTAATCGTAGGATTAAGAAATATAGGACCCTGTGTTATTGTAATGGATAATGCACCATATCACTGTAAGCTTGTTGAGCATCAACCAACAACGAAATGGAGGAAGGATCAATTAGTGGTAATTATACTTAATTGAATATTTCCTTCTACTGAATGATGTTTAATGATGTTACAGAAATTAATTTTTATTTTTCCTTTAATTTACAGTCATGGTTAAGGCAGAATGGAGTTTCTCCACCAAAAAATGCTACAAAAGATGAGCTGCAAAGGTTGTGTAATATGAATCGAAGTCACTTAAAGAGGTACAGAAGCACGTAAACATAAGTTTACATAATGTTGTTTACACTCGTGTATTTGACTTTCATGTATGCATAACAATATTTCTCTGTTCCTTTAAAACCAGGTACATTATTGACGAGATGCTGCACAGTGAAGGCCATACTGTCTTACGACTTCCTCCATACCACTCATTTTTCAATGCCATCGAATTTGTATGGTCTGTGGCAAAACAGTATTATAACAAAACAGTGGCTTCAAGACCTGGTCACGGATTGGACAGAGCTACAGCTGTGTGGAAAGAATCTCTTGATCAGGTAGGCCAAGTGGAAATGTTATTTATTGGATATAGGCAAGTGGAGTTTATAATATACTTGTCAGGTTGTGATACTTCAATATATCTTATAGGTGACAGCAGAGATGTGGAGAAATGAAGTGAAACACACTGAGAAGAAGATTGTCGAGTTCTACAGTAATGAGGTGAGAGGTCTTCCTGAAGTGGAGGAACTAGTCATTCATCATGGAAGCAGTGAATCAGAGGAGGAAGATGAAGAAGATGAAGAAGAAGAAGAAGAAAGAAGAGAAGCCCAGGAGTTAGCTGTACCACTGTAAGAGCCATTCCATGAGATTAAGAATGTTATAACTTTGCTGGGAAATAATACATTTCTGATTGCCCCGTCCTTTCTGATATAACGAAGTTACATTTCAAAATTGTGGGAATTGTGTATCTACAAGTTACAGGGCGGTATAGATGTGCAGGTGGGGATCAGTGTCCAATCGGAGTGGAATTATCTAGAACTGCTGTGGCGCAATGTGAGGAGGGGGGGAGAGAGAGAGGGAGACAGCACTCTGTCACCAATACACGATGTAAACATTGTACGCCTGTTAAAATACTGACATAACTCAAATTTTATACACTATCTAATGGTTTTCCACAGTTCTCTGAAAGTCACAACTCACATATACTGTATATATAGAGAGAGAATTACATATAAAAATACCTGTGTCCACAATAAGTAGCCCACATATTAAATATAAATCAATTTGCTTTACGTCGCACCAACACAGATAGGTCTTATGGCGACAAAGAGGATAGAAGAGATAGGAAAGGGCTAGAAGTGGGAAGGAAGCGGCCGTGGTCTTAATTAAGGTACAGCACAAGCATGTGTCTGGTGTGAAAATGGGAAACCACCGAAAACCATTTTAACGGCTGCCGACGGTAGGATTTGAACCCACCATTCCCCGAATGCAAGCTCATAGCTACGCGACCCTAAACGCACGGCCAGCTAACTCGGTCATCTTTGAAAATGTATTTTTCTATCAGCAGAGGCTTTTTTTAAATCGTCATATTTTGTATAGGCTACAGGAGATGTACAGTAGCCCACTGGTTTTCTGATTAAACATCATTTATTTAAGCTATTGCATCAGTCTACTTACATACTCACTGTCCACGTACATCGGTAACCTCGTGATTCGATTATTGAAGTATTGTGCAATGATGCGACATACAAACTAAGAGAATACCGAGTGGTTCTTCCAAATATAAAACAGACAATTTCGAGTGGTCATGAGCATGACTCATAGTCATAAGGTAGGCTAAATAATAATGTTATTGGCTTTATGTCCCACTATCAACTTTTAGGGTTTTTTTGAGACGTCGAGGTGCTGCAATTTAGTCCTGCAGGAGCTCTTTTATGTGTCAGTAAATCTACTGACATGAGGCTGAGCACCTTCAAATACCACCGCACTGAGCTCGGCCCTGCCAAGTTGGGTTCAGAAGGCCAGCGCCTCGACCGTCTGAGCCACTCAGCCAGGTGTGGAGGCTAGAGAGCTGAGTTTAAGTAATTGTCGAACGTCAACTAGTTATAAAGATACTGATTGATTAAACTAATACAGTAATTAGAATAACCTAATTGACTACCTACTTACAACCTAGGTACTTTGGAATTGTGTTCTATCTTTTTAACACTGCAAATAAATCCATGTATTGTTTAAAACTCCCTGTAAGAAGAGGACAGTGGATGCGAATAGGTATTATTTTCAAATGAGCTGAGCTCGAGAGTCCATTATAGCATGCGATTTTTTCAGTGTACCATGACTCTGTATGTATTGCTTCAGAGGAAGTTCGGCTCCCCGCCAATGTCCAGTGTACCGATAATGAACCGTGTGTGTGTTGTGTCTCACTGATCTATGACTGCGTACGATTCTTTCAGTGTGCCATGATTCACTGTGGCTCGCTGCAGCGAAAGCTCGACTCCCCGCCAGTGTCCAGTGTGCCTATAAGGAGCCGTGTGTGTCGTGTGGCTCACTGAGCCGTGATTGTGCATGATTTGTGTGCCGTGAGCTTGCCGTTCCTGTGAATCGATTCACTCGGACACTTGAATGAATCGATACACTGCTTCGAATCATGCACTCAGTAGCCTACACTAGTAGAGGTACATAGTACATTACCATTAAGATAGATAGCATTGCAAAGTAATTCGTCTTTACCATAATAATAATAATAATAATAATAATAATAATAATAATAATAATAATAATAATAATAATAATCGTATGGCCTCAGCTACCATGTGCAGACATTTCAAGTTGACGCCATCTGGCTGTCTGCTCGTCAATTTTGACGTTCCGTTATACTCTAGGCCCACTAGATGGCAGACCGAGTAAACCGAAACTCTCTTGGGCGTCTGTGGCTGAGATTTAATGAATTTTGTCGGGTAAACACCAAATGTGTCACCAGAGATCTTTTACATGCCGACATCGTACGACATGAAGTGTCGAATGGACTTTTTTCTGCCCTTCAAAAATCCGACTACCTCTGCCGGGTTTGAACCCGCTATCTTGGAATTCGGAGGCCGTCACTCTACCACTGATCCACAGAGGCAGCTGTCTTTACCATGAAATACATCGTCGTCATACATGACTGAATCACTATCAATATATCTTAGAGAAACTGTAATGTACATGAAACCGAAATTGAGTTTAATTTCCACGATACATTCTTCCTATATAAAGGAGACCATGTAGCTTATCCACCTTCATTTCAGCCACATAAATATTCAGCAAAAATTGCAAAATCACATTAAAGGACAAATACAATTTTTTAAGTAGAAATAGTCTGGAACATAGATTAGTGAGGTTGGACATCCTGCCCGTCATCATTCAGGAGTCGCTGTTGAACATACTGTACTTGTCAAAACTAGTAAGTTTCTATTTTACACAATAATAGTGAAATGTTGATGAAGACGACATACACCCAGTCCCCGTGCCAGAGAAATTAACCAACGGTGGTTCAAATTCCCCACCCTGTCGAGAATCAAACCCACACCCTGTGACCAAAGGCCAGCACGCTAACCATTTAGCCATGGGGCCAGACAATAATAGTGAAAAAGCATGTTCACTGCAGCTATTGTTGACTGGATATTTCTTCTCTTTAAAGAACAGTGAGTACCACGAATTAATATCCTGTTTTGTTGATTCCTGTAAACTTTGTATGTACGGTTTTGGTTCGCCAGTTCCTAGCGTATCTACTGAATGAAAACTTTGTAGACCAATGGATTCAGTTTTATGTTTATTGCCTTCAGTCGTCACGACAGTTTTTTCAATGACAACAGTCGCTCAATTACAAATCCTGTCGAACCTAACCTAACCCTGTGACAATCAGTGGTTTTCGATGGATCACTACCTAACCGGTCATTATAATTTGTTTTCGGTGGATCACAACCAAACCTGTCCCTATCAGTGGTTTTCGGAAGAATACAGTGGTTTTGTCACAAGTCATTACAGACTCTTGAATCAATGTGTGAAAATGGGAAAGTGTAGAAAACCCTCTTCAGGAATGCCAATCTCTAAGTCCATAGTCTTTTTAGCGTTGTCACACAGCTGAAATTCACTTTAGAAGTAATTGTAAAAAGTCGTATATAGGCTCTACAGATACATAGTACATTACCAATTCCATCTCGATTGCTATGAAACGCACACTGCATAGCGGTTTTGCTCTATAGATAAATCATATTATAGTGAAAAAAAATTGTTAAAAAAATATATATATCTGCCTGGCATGAAGGTCCAGAAGGAAAATACTTTCATTGGAATTCTTATTTATGTGCTCACCACCCTAGTAGGTTTAAATAAACCTTATAAATACGTTGTAAGACCCATTCTCGAATATGGATCTGCATGTTGGTTTAATAAATTTCCTAGAGAAAGTTCAAAGAAGAGCGATGCGTTTCGTAACTGGGAATAGGAGGAATACCATTAATTGGGAAAGTCTTGAATCTAGAAGAACTAGAGCTCGCCTGTGTGGTCTTTATAAGAGCTATACGGAAAGGGCTGCTTGGAGTTGTATTAGGAATAGGTTATAACCTCCCTCATACTTATCGAGAAATTATCATAAGCATAAAATTAGGGCCAGAAACCAGCATACGGATGTGGGCAAGTTTTCCTTCGTCAACAGGACCATAAGGGATTGGAATAAATTACCTGCGGTCATGCGTTGAGCTAACCACTCCACCCCACCCCACCAAGTGCCAACGTCATGGATAGTGGAAGCCTTCACCTTCCCCCCTTCCAATGGCTTTCATGGTTTGTACGGAGATGACTTTGCTTTTTAAATATTAGTATTCATGTTTATTATGTTTGTTTATTCATACCCCTGCTTTGTAATTCAGTGACCATGGAATGGCTCTAAATGTTGTAAATTATATTTATATTTACTTGTATTTATTTCCTTTTTCCTTATTGCACACGTTTGTTGTTGTTATTATTATTACTACATATCGCTTAACATGTAAATAAACTAATATTTAATGCAGTAAATAATGCTTATCTCTTCGGATTCATTTCTTCGTTGCATATTCGTTTTGCTATGACAAAATGACTTCTTTATGATATAAATAAATATAAAATAAAAGTATTTCTTCCCAAACATATTTGTTATACGTGCACCAATCAGAGAACCAACTAGGGAAGTACCTCTTACTAAGGTGCATAATGTTTTTGCATACATGTATAATTGAAGAATTGAAGATCCATATACAGGTAAGTGGGTCGCCCATGTGGTAGGCCTATTACGCGTCATAGGAAACTGAGTGAACTGGCTGTGCAGTTTGATCACATTGCTGTGAGCTTGGTTTCAGGATATGATGTATTCGAACCCCACAGTTGGCAGGTCTGAAGTTTTTTTTGCCCGTCATTTTCATTTCAGGCTAGTGCTGTGTCTGTACGCTTATTTACATTTTAAAGCCTAGCCCTTTTTCCTATCCAATTCTTGCATCACAACCTGTCTTCATGTGATTTAAGCCAATATATATGTAAAAATCTGGTAATGTTGTTTGACTCATAGTGCTCCTGTACATTGGTTTCCGTAATGTTGAAAGCTTGAGATACACCAACTTGTACGCTGAAAATATGTTTAAAATGCCAAATGCCGAAAACCGTAAAAGTTCTTAGTGGGATGTAAAGCTGTTAGCATTATTATTAAAAGGAAGGACATATGTCTTATGTGGTAAGTCCTTGAACTTGCAGAAATCTCAATGAATTATTCAATCTATATTCCCTCCCCCCTTCCTTTAAGAATGCAGTTATAGTAATGCATACGTCAGAATAAAGGCAGGAAATGTTTAACATTATTTTAAGCAAGTGAAGGAGAGAATGTATGACTAGCTCAGGTTGGCGGATTCGAGTTCGGCGGTATTTGAAAGTGCTCAAATACTCCAGCCTCATGTCTAGATCTTACTGGTACATAAAGAACTCTTGCGGGACGAAATACTGGCACCTCGGTGTATGTGAAAACGATAGAAGTAGATAGTAGAACTAATATTCAATTCTGCAGTGAGCTTGAAAGCTGACCTAATTTCCATTCACGTAGCTTGGCACATTAGTATTCCTATATGTTTCCTGATAACCGTGAAGATATAACCAGCCTGCAGGCTGAAAATATGCCCAATCTCTCTCCTTAGGCTACTGGTTACCGGTATTGAAGAGAGAAGGAAATGTTCGCGCAAAAGAAAGGGAAGTCATTGGACTTTCGAAAATCACACTGCAAAGACTTATTAAACAAATTGCATCGTTTAACACGCCCCTATTTTCAAGAATATGGTTATAGTACGCCTACTGCATATCAAAATAAAGACAGATATATGTAACATTAATTTGAGTGAGAAAGGGTGTTTATTTCCTAAATTTCTCATCGAGCGTGGAAACCGACTTAATTATGAATATCTTGATTTATTTCATCTTAACTTTTATCATTTACTAGGGTAGGGAAACATTTATTATCGGTGTTTACATTGAGGTTAGTTTGTTATGGTTATGTCTGGTGATTTTAATATGTAACCAGGCAGGTTGGCAGCAGTGATCAGCCATTACAAAAAAAGAGAAAAGAAGAGCATCGGGCGGCGATATTTACTTTCTGGGGTATTTCGTTACGTGGCGATTACTATAGCTGTAGCCCGAGGCAGACTCCGCCTTCGGTCACGTGACTGCTCGAGCTTGCTTCGAACAGGCTCAAACCTCGGCGCGTATCGGGTCGGCTCGATCCCGCTCGAACACGGGTATCATTTGCCCATCACTAGCTGTAGCCCGAGGCAGACTCAACCTTAGAGAGCGGGATCGAGCCGACCCGATACGCGCCGAGGTTCGAGCCTGTTCGAAGCAAGCTCGAGCAGTTACGTGACCGAAGGCGGAGTCTGACTTGGGCTACAGCGCGAACGTGCAGATAAGCAAACAGCATATGAAATGAAGCACCGTTCACGCAGGTGTGTGTATGATATTGATAACGAAGGTGCGTGCTTTCACATATTACTACATTCAGTCATTGACGTATATCTTATGGGGAATAAAGATAGCCCATAAAATTAGAAGGCTTATAGTATGATAATATGTAATGAAAAGGAGAAAGCATGTATCCGTAATATTCTTCGCGTATTAACAGGAGTATTTCCTCCCAAGGCAGTACTTGTGTGCCTTGTAACAACTGTACGTTTGACGCAACATCATGAATAAAAATCCAAACCAAAGCCCATGGCGCAACAGCCCCGAAGGGCCATGGCCTACCAAGCGACCGCTGCTCAGCCCAAAGGTCTGCAGATTACGAGGTGTCGTGTGGTCAGCACGACAGATCCCCTCGTCTGCTATTCTTGGATTTCTAGACCGTGCAAAATTATGAATACGTTAATATTATTCTTACAATGTCATGCTTTGGGTGGCTAAGACAGCTGTGCAGCGCGGCAGGCGAGGTTATCCGTCTGTTCTCAATGTTGGGGGGTTTGAATCCACTCCTTGGGAGAAAATGACCCTTTTTGCTCGTATAGAAGAATTTGTGTAAGAAAGGTTTACATCTCATCAGTCGTATACACGTATAAATAATATGATACAAGAATGTTAATGTCTGATTGCGTGAAATATGTATGAAAATCAAAAGTGACTTGAGATTTCAAGCTGTAGGCCTATCCTTTACCATAATTCAGATCAATCGGTCCAGTAGTTTTCGAGCCCATCTGGAACAAATAAAATAAGACATCATCTTATGGTGTTAAAAATCCTGACCCTGCAGGGTATCGAACCCGGGACCCATGTGACCAAAGGTCAACACGCTAACCATTGAGCCATGCACCCGAGCGAGAAGTGTGTCAACAACTGCAGATAAAATATCATACATTTTTAGTCTTATAACCATTCAAATGTGTAACTATTACGACACGTGAATGGTTTCCTTTTTCTGTCTTTATACGGCCCAAACAACACATTTTAGTGGAGAATTGGTTTATTCGGATGGAGGCATTTGTAACGAATCATCGCACAAACACAAATTTTGACTGTCTCCAATATATATATAACAGTAAAGAGGACGAACCGGTACTGTCCAGCATAATACTCTTACATATCCTTCTCAAATTTGCTGCGTGTTAGTAACAGCAAGGCGCTAGGTTGAGACGCGCACAAAATCTCGAGCAAAGCTTGAACTTGCTCGAAATCTGACGTCATCTGCTCGAGCAGCTCGAGCCGGGTTCATGCACATCACTAGATAGGTTAGGTGAACTCACTGAGCTATTATGAATTGTTTATGATTTAATTATGATTATTATTATAATGTATTAGTGTAGTGAATACTCCTTTTTGTAAAGTGGGACGAACGTGTAGTGTGCCTGGATGTACATCCAATTACCGTTCAAATAAGGAGGTGGCTATGTCAACATTTGCGGTTCCTAGCGATAAGGAGAAGCGAGCTAAATGGATTCATGCTATACACCGAGGTAATTTTGATCCCAGTAAATATGCCTGTGTCTGTATTAAACATTTTTCCGAAAATCACATAATTCGAATTGACACTGCAAAAAGACCAGACGGTTCTGTTTTAACTGTGCCTAGAGTAAAGCCAAATTTAACTGACGCTGCTGTGACAACTATATTTCTTGGGGAGCCGTCATATATGTCTCAACCAACACTTGCCAAACGAAAATCACCAGAAGAAAGGAAGATATTTTGCAGAATGATGAACAAATCTTCAAGACTATATGCTCAAATAAGCGTAATATAATGGCATTTTAGAGACAGCAACAGTTTGACTAGTGACCATTATACTATTTTTCAAATTGTTGTGGGGAGCTACACGTTAACTGAGACCTTAATACCTGATTCAAAGACACATTTTTAAACAGTGGATATCGTAGGGATGTTTCTTTCAATATTTTGATAACGAAAGTTGAAGAACCTGGTAATTTCTGACAAGTGTGGGTTGTTAGAGTTAATGAGTGTTGTGGACAATATCTAACATATCGTTGCAAATATTTTTTATATTATTCATAAATAATTAATACCACTATGTGCTCAAATAAGTGTAATATAATTACATTTTAGAGACAGCAACATTTTGCCTAGTGACCGTCATACTACTTTTGGAATTGTGGAAAGCTAGGTACACATTAACTCAGACCTTGATATCTGATTCAAAGATGCATTTTTAAACAGTGGAAATCGTAGGGATGTTTCTTTCAATATTTTGATAACGAAAGTTGAAAAACCTCTAGCAAATGTGGGTATGTGCTGTTGAGTTAGTGAGTGTTGTGACCAAATTTGTCCTATTTTGGGAAATACACTTTTAACCGTTATTCATAAATAATTAACAAAATCATGTGCTCAAACAAGCATAAAAGAATGACATTGTTTTGAGAGAAAATAATTTGCCTAGTCCCCATCAGCGTACAGTCAAGGTGAGTACCCTTCAGTCGAAAATTTTACGATATGTAATATACTACCTTGAGTGCATATAGGCTATTTGTGTATTCGTAGGCCTATGTATTCTTTCGATAGTGTTTCTTCGATGTTATGTGTTTATAGGATTATTATTGCATTTCCTTTGTCACACTGTGAGAAAAAGTATCATATCAGCAATATAGGGATTACACGCGACGACGGAGACTGAGCTCTATTCGGGTGACGTCACAACTAATGGTAACAGGCCTCTATGTATCAAGATGGCCGTGTCCAGGCTCTTTCTTGTATTGATATTCATAGAATTGTTAGCTCCATCACTGATAGTCATTACCATTTAAATTGCAAGAGTGGAACTGGTAAATGTTGTTTCTGTAGTCAGATCATCAATCACCATATCTACTTGAGTGGTGTTGGCAATATGCACGCCATTGGATGCCACTGTAAATAACCAACAGCTGACGCAGAACTGCTAGATGGTGTTTCCACATCGACCAACGTGAATAAGGTGACGAAATGTTCCCTTAGTGCTTGTTAAAAACATGTTGAAATGCTCTTGGACATTGTCAGGACGGCACATGAAGATATGGTTAAAACCGACACATTCTTAATTTGTGGCTAGTACAAATTCATAATTCATTACGGTGTCCATGAAGTTAACCTGAATAAATGATAGATAAAATTAATGAATAGAATGAGAGAGAGAGAGAGAGAGAGAGAGAGCGTGTTAGTCAAATGGCATAGGTTATAGGTTATATGAGACCTCTAGTTGCGGCATGTGGTGCGTAGTGTATTGTTGTGTGCCTCATACTAATGGTTGTGAGATTCAAAGGAAAAGGAAGGGGCGGGGCAAGGAGAGAGAGAGAGAGGCGAGGCAAGGGGTGATGAGGGGAGGTACGGGAAAGGAGAGTTGGTGAAGGGAAAGGGGGGAATTAAGGCGGGGCCGAAAGATGTGGGAAAAGAGATGGCTGCTGAGGAAAGTTGCTGTTAATATTATGAAAAACTGAATTATGACTTGTTGGTTTGTCCTTTCTAAAAATGGAAATTAGAAGGTCAAATAGGATATTTGGCTTCTATGAAATGTCAGAATCTTAATCAGAACCTTAATGACATTTCAGGAAAGCCAAATATCCTATTTGACCTTCTAATTTCCATTTCTAGAAACGTCAAACCAGCAAGTCGTAATTCAGTTTTTCATAATATTCACAGCAGCCATCTCTTTTCCTACATCCTTTGGCCATGCGTTAATTCCCCCACTTTCCCTCCACCCCCCCCATCACCTTTCCCTGACCTCCGCCCACCCTAGCCCCTTGCCCGGTCTCTCTCTCCTTGCCCCGCCCCTTCCTTTTCCTCTGAATCTCACAACCGTTAGTATGCGGCACACAACAATACATCATGCACCACATGCCGCAACGAGATGTAAGTCTCATAACCTATGCCATTTGACTAACACGCTCTCTCTCCTTCTTCATTAATTTTATCTATTTCTCTATATAATTTATTCAGGTTAACATGGACACCACAATGAATTATGAATTTATACCAGCCACAAATTAAGAATGTGTCAGTTTTAATCATATCTTCACGTGCCGTCCTGACAATGTCCAACAGCATTTCAGCATGATTTTAACAAGCGCTGCGGGAACATTTCATCATTTTATTCACGTTTGGAAACACCATCTAGCAGTTCTGCGTCAGCTTGTGCTTATTTACAGTGGCATTCAGTGGCTTGCATACTGCTAATACCACTCAAGTAGATTTGTTTCATTGATGATCTTACTACAGAATTAACATTTACCAGTTCTCATTTTGCAATTGAAATTGTAATTATTAGTGTACCGGGCGGTACACCTCCACGCCGCTAGTTCAAATATTGCGCCAATTGAAACTCCTCTACAGGAGAAAGCCTGAACTTTAAAAAAACTGTATTAACTCAACAGTTTCTCCGAAGATGGCTCTATGTGAATTTTGATGTGTTTTTGTTTGTCATTGATCAAGAAGTGTGGACGTTCTCTACCAGATGTCTCTACAAAAAACTATGATCGTGCACTCTGGTGCAAAGGAATGAACCTTCTTCAAGAAATTTTGTATTCAAAAGTTGTTGTCTTTACTAAATTTTGTTCTTTTATTTTTGGGTTGGCAATATTAATCCTTCCTTCCGCCAGGTTTGAACTTAGCCAATCCCGAATTTATTTAATTAATTCCCAGCCAATCATGTATGACTTCTTCGATATGGATATGTAGCTCTAAGCTATCCAATAAAGTTAAGTGGGCGGGTCTTAATTACCCCCGAAAGGTCTCGAATTTTCCGCGAGGGTATAAAAACTGCTGATTTTCTTGTATCCGCGCCACTCGTATAACATCTTACTCAGTGTGTGAATATGTAGCAGGGGCGGGAAGCGCCTCGTTCTTCAGACAGCAGTTCTTCAACAAGGTAATGGCCCTTTAACATCTTTATTTCTTGCTAGCTCAGCAGTCTAACTCTCGGGGAGGGTTCGAAACCTTTAATATGTAACTCATCTCTTTAAAAGGTAAATTCCGTTTCAGTCTATGTAAAAACTACAAATCTCTTTTATTGTAAAGCGGGGATAGAGAGTGCTTTACCCTCTCGAGCTCCCCTTCATTTTGAAATTGAGGTGACTACGTTTCCATAACCGTTTCTTCTCTTCCTTAATGTATTAAAGTTTTCTCATAAGAGTCACCTCCCTAGCTTGGGATTAGCCCCTGTGTATCGGCCTAGAGCCACTTAGGTTTTAAAATGTAGATTTAGGAGTGCAAATTCACGGCTCCATCCTTTTGTTTCGGGCCATTTATATTAGCCTAGTTTTTGCACACTAAGGCCCAGTAGGTTGGGTACATGATACCCTGTTTCTTTGTAAGTGTGCCTTGAGGGCAGTTAGTGTAAAGTCCGTTTATGGCCTCTTAAATAGGCTTGAAAAATTGAGAGCGGGTCAGCTCTTTCTGGTGTGTGAAAGGTGCCTCTGGGAGGCTTGAGGTTAAAAGTTGGGAGCAAGTGCTCCATGCAATTAGGGGTTTTCTGCCCTTTGATAATTTGTGGTTGTGAGCTGAGAGCTCAGAAATGATACTTGGGACTCGAAGCCCAAATCTTGACACAAACTGTAATTTGTAATTTCTTAATTTGTTGATCTGCTACTTGGTACCTGTTATACTCTGTTATTTGTTGATTTTGAAAAGAAAATATAACCTTTGTTAAAGTTTTAAATTAACTTTAATTTTGTAGTTGAGACCTATTCCAGCCCGCACCTTATTTCACCTCCGCCTACCACGGATATCTCCGTAACAATTAGCAGTGATGGAACTGACAATTCTATGAATATCAATACTAAATAGAAAGAATCTGGATGATGAGCATATTCCAGATGCTAAGGATGTAGAGCCTAATTTATTTTTCAGATTTTACACTTAGTTCATCACAGATTTGATTTTTTCATGTCAATTGTGTGTTGTGTGTTATTAGGTGTGTTACATTAAGGCTGCATATGGCCAGTCAATGGCAAAACTAGTCCCTAGTTTAGTAATGTAATTAAATAATATTGCATAATATAGTATTGATAAAGGTGGACCATACGATATTAAGTTTAATTTAACAGTTATTATTGTGATCACAATTCAATACGGATCAGAACCGTGAAGTTTATATCCTATGAATATTATCCAATCGACGTATCTCCTGTACAAGTTCCCGATCTATAATGTTGGGAAAAAAATGAGACCTTTCAACTGTAAAAGAACTTGTCATACTTCTGATAGTAGAAAACGTGGTCACTGCTAGTAGTGTACCTGATTTCTGTACAGTGCTACAACTTCATCTCACTTTACTAGTCACAACAGCATCTGCTGAGCAGTCGTTCAGCAAACTAAAACTTATAAAAACATACCTGCACAGTATCATGTCACAGAGGAGGTTAAGTACATTGTCTTTATTCTCCACTTCAAGTTACCCCAATGGTTGGGGACGGTGGAATAACATCTACGGTATCCCCTGCCTATCGTAAGCGGTGACTAAAAAGGGCCCCAGGGGCTCTTAACTGGGGATGTGGGTTGACGACCAAGGGGCTCTTAGCTGAGTCCTGGTGTTGCTTCCACTTACTTCTGCCAAGCTCCTCAATTTCATCTATCCTATCCGATCTCCCTTGGTCAACTCTTGTTCTTTTCCAAATCTAAGGGTATTAGAGCATTTGAGGCGTAGGGAGTCTTTCATTTTCATACCCTTCGTGGCCATTGTCTCTCTTTTGCCAATACCTTTATTCTTCGAAGTGTCGGACCTCTTCTTTTTCCCCTCTGGTTAGTGTTAATAGAGGATGTTTGCCAAGTTGCACTTCCTCTTAAAATAATAATCACCACCACCACCAATGACTGAAAGTGATGAAACCAGCAGCATCAATTTAATGTGTGTTTAACGAGTTCCTGTTAACGAAACAATGCTTCGAAAAACTATGATGGAAACCACTTCTGGTGAATTTCAGTTCATTTTAATATAGTGGCAGTTAGTGCTTGAAGGGATTTAGGGCGCCGTCCCGCCTCCCTTTCAAAAACACTTAATTTCACTCTGTAACTGATTACACAAATAGATGTATGTAGCGAAGTCGAACTTATGGTGGTGTGCTATTCAGTTTTACAATTTTATCTTTACTATTTTGGCTGTAAATATTTCGCTTTTCTATTTTCAAAAATATGGCAAAGGCTTTCAGACCGTGGCAGTCATTCAGCAAAGCACAATGCTTTCTGTTTAATCTTGAGGCAGTCGGGCTCTGGCAGGAGAGCCCTCAGTAATTTCCTAGAGTTTAGCAAGTGTACGGGAGGAGACCGGAAAGACGATATGAGCTTGTCAGGGGAAGGAAAAGTGCAGGCGGGTGTATGGTCTGTCCGGCAGAGCCCGCAGAAACATCACCAACCACTTTACAATGTACCTAGGCTTTTCCCCCAAATTTCAAAACATTTTACAAAACAAACCTCTGGCTCTCGAGAGAGGCCTCCACCTCATCGATCTCTGGCAAGGTCATTGCTATGCTAGCTAAGACTGCATGCTTAACCTCACATCCACCATCTTGGAGGGGCTTAACCTTACTTTCTACGTGTAAGAGAGCAAGCCTAACCTCATGGAGGGGCCTAACGTCAGTTTTACGAAGAGATATCCTTCCTGACGGCTAAGAGAGCGAGCTTAACCTCACAGGCGCTATTTTGGAGGGACTTAACCTTACTTTTTACGCGCAAGACAGTAAGCCTAACCTCAGAGCCGCTATGGAGAGGATTAACCTCAGTTTTACGGCCAGATGCCCTTCCTGACGTCTAAGAGAGCGAGCTTAACCTCACAGACGCTATCTTGGAGGGGCTTAACCATACTTTTTACGCGCAAGACAGCAAGCCTAACCTCAGAGCCGCTATATTGGAGGGGCCTAACCTCAGTTTTACGGCCAGATGCCCTTTCCGACGCAATCTTGAGTAATAGGGCAATGGGAACACTCGAGACGTTTTGAGTAGTATGGCAATGGAGATTAGCATTAGAGAGAACACCTAACAGCATGGAGGAGCCTAACTTCATTTTACGGCCGGATGCCCTTCCCGACGCCAGTTGCGCAAGATGGCGCCAATACACAGCTCCTTATGAGACGACTTAAGGCCGCTTGCGCAAGATGGCTGCTGCTCTTAGGAGACGGGCAAGGGCACTTGCGCAAGATGGCGGTTATCTAATTCTACAAGATAACTGCTTTAAATAGGCTCTTATGAGACAGCTTAAGGGCGCTTGCGCAAGATGACTGCTATACCTTATGAGACGGCCAAGGGCGCTTGCGCAAGATGGCGGCTATCTAATTGTACAAGATGGCTGCAATACATACGCTCTTATGAGACAGCCAAGGGCGCTTGCGCAAGTTGCTGGCTATGGGTGATTGCACAAGATGGCTTCTATAGATAGGCTCTTACGGAGAAAAATGCCGGCCATGGGTGATTGTACAAGATGGCAGCTATACGTGGGCCCTTATGGAAAAAGATGACGGCCAAGGGCGCTTGCGCAAGATTGTGGTTATACAAAATCTTATATGGAGAAAGCTAGCTTAGAGGCTACTGCGGAAGATGGCGGCTGCTCCTATGAGACAACTTAACGGCGCTCGCGCAAGATGGCGGCTATACGTAGGCTCTTATGAGACGGCCATACGTGATTGCACAGTATGGCGACTGTACATTGGCTCTTATGGAGAAATATGACGGCCATGGACGCTTGCGCAAGATGGCGGCTATACACAGGTTTATATGGAGAAAGCTAACCCAGGAGGGTACTGCACCATATGGCAGCTATACATAGGCTCTTATGGCCTCTTCCTCCCTCGAAGGGACACAGCCGCCCTCCTCCTCCTTATACGTGTGGCAAAAGGGCACCTCTTCCTAGCAAAAGGACAAAGGGAACACCTCCTCATCTGTAGGTCAAAAGGGCAAAAGGGCTACTCTTCCTGGCAAACGGGCAAAAGGGCACCTCCTCCTAGCAAAAGGTTACCTCCTTATAGCAAAAGGGCAAATGGCCAAAAACAACACTTCCTCCAAATCTGTAGGGCAAAGGGCTACTCCTCCTAGCAAAAGGGCAAAACGGTACCTCCTGTTAGCAAAAGGAAAAATGGGAAAAAAGAACACTACCTCCTCATCTGTAGGGCAAAAGGGCTACTCTTCCTGGCAAAATGGCAAAAGGGCACCTCCTCCTAGCAAAAGGGCAAACGGGCACCTCCTCTTAGCAAAAGGGCAAATGGGCAAAAAGAACACTTCCTCCTCATCTGTAGGGCAAAAGGACAAAAGGGCTACTCTTCCTGGCAAAAGGGCAACAGGGCTCCTCCTCCTCCTAGCAAAAGGTCTCTTCCTTATCTGTATGGCAAAAGAGCTCTTCCTCCTGGCAAAAGACCTAAAGGGCTCCTCTTCCTCGCAAAAGGGCTCTTCCTCTTGCCGAAAGGATAAAAGGACTCCTCCTTACTGAAGTTAGCTCCACCCCCCTCTTAGTGACAGATGCTTTCCTGAATTGAACGTTACATTACAAACAAATATACTTACGTTATGTAGCGTTGTTCTCGTCGCATAAGTTTTTCGTGTGAGGAGAAAGCGGTACGAGGAGGAGGCGGTAAGGAGAAGGTAATACATTTTTCAGCATGGAAAAATATTGTAGGATAAGCAAATGCTGTATCCGACAAGACAAAACAGGTTCAATCTAGTTACAGAATGCAATTGTAAAAATATAGAATTGACATGCTGTATGTCTTTATCGGTCAAGACAAAACATGTTGACTGTTAAACAGAAAACTTTTATCGCTACTGTGCTATATGTTTCTATTCGTCAAGGCAAGTTACAATTAGCACACACTAGAATTGATTATAGAACAAGGCGAAACATGTTGGCTATCAGTGTTCAGAACAGAAAATCTTATACCAGTGACGCAAAACATTATGAGATTAATCTCTCTGTTGATACAATCGCACTCTTATGCAACCAGCGCGCACGCATAGAATTGCAAATGTTGTATATCTCCATCCGACATACTTTTTCTTAATCACTGAAGATAAAATGATTTTACTACTTTGCGGGGGATACCTTTGTCCTAAGGAGATAAATTTTACGGGGTTCAAACGCATGCAACAGGAAAAATCCGTACAGATTTCGAACTCTGATTTAGTTACAATATAAAAAACATAGTTTCAAACCCTGTTCTCTTATCGCAAACACGGAAAGTGAAATTAAACAGAACGCTAGTGCTATAAGAAATACACTGCTTACATTTATGCCCCAAGCAGTCGAACAAGTTATGGCATAAAAATGTACCTAACATGAAATATCGGTTCGGAAACATATTGTTTCAATCTGTTTGCATGGGTTATAAGCAAGTAGCTCATGCGGAAAGTGAAATTAAACAGAACGCTAGTGCTATAAGGAATACACTGCTTACATGTTAGTCCCTAGCATTCGAACAAATTATCGGATAAACATGTAACTTGAAATTTCAGTTCGGAAATATACTATTTGAATCTGTTGGCATGGGTTACAAGCATGTAACTCATGCGGAAAGTGAAATTAAACAGAACGCCTAGTGCTATAAGAAATACTCCAGTTGTAATCGTGCAAGCGAAGGGGAAGGTTGTTGAGTGAGTGAGTGCTGACATGGGGATTTCAATAGAATTGTATCGGGCGACGATAGGTCTTTGGCACGGTAGAGGCAGGCTTACGAGGCGCACCATGGGTTGCAGAGCCGGACAGCAGGTGAGTTTGATTTCAATTTTGATGGCTGCATCAGTGATGGCAGTGTTGTTGGTCATTGGAGGGGTCGAGATGAACACCGGACCTGATCATGATAATGCGGTTGGATGGGAAGAGATGGAGAAGATAAGGGAAATCGGTAAGCCTCACACTGAACAAATGAGATAGTTACTATGAGAGCAATCTAGTGAACTACGAGAAATAGTGAAAGAGGAGATAGGCAAGGTGACAGATATTGTGGTCCAAAATAATAAAGAAATATCAAGTTTGAAGGATAAGTAGAGAAGAATGGAGGAAGAGATAAAGGAATTGAAGTGTCAGGAGAAAAAGCGACAGCAGGAAACCCGAAAGAAAATTATTTTATACATGGGCTACCCGAGGACACTAAAGAAGATCTGGTATCCAAAGTGCTGGAGATAATAAACGAGAGGTTAAAGATCAGCTGCAGGGAGGCCGATATAGACGAGATACAGAGAATGGAGAAAGCAAAAGGCAAGAGACCAGTGAGAGTGAGGTTCGTATCAACCCTACTAGTGAAGAAGATTTTATATAATACAAGCCGATTGAAATGTGAAAAATTATGGATCAAACAGGAGCTGGAGAAAGAAGCCTTCAGGAACCAGAAAATGCTACAGTTCCACATAGGAAAAGCTAGGCGTGCAGGATTAATGTCCTACATAAGGCGCAACAAATTAGTGGTGGGTGACGGCAAGTGGACTGGATCATGTGGGCTAGAGTAGTTAAAGAATATGTACAACATAGCGAGGATGAGCGAGGGCAATCCTGGTGACCTTCAGCGACAGCTGAGTGCTGACTCCATGAGAGAAGCAACACCAAAACGCAGACGTGTGAGTCTCAAGGACTTCTGGCACAGAAAAGGTAATTTAAACGAGGGTGGCCTCGATAGGGAATGTGTTAATACTCTATATGAGAACTGTGATGAACTGGGTGTTACTAGCATTACGACGTCTAAGAAGAACAGCCAGAGTGAGGGGCAGGGGAGAAAGAAATAACTAGAGATAGCAGTAGGGTGCATCAATATTGAAGGCCTTAGAAGTAAGTTACAGAATGAATCTTTTAAAGTGTTGTTACGAAGCTTGCATATCTTCGCATGTGTGGAAACCTGGATTTCACCGAAAAGTAATGTAGAAATAGAAGAGTTCACGGTCTACAATAAGGCAAAAGAAAGACGAACCGGCAGGTGCAGATATCCGGGTGGGATAATGGTTATGGTTAGGGAGGATTTGCAAGCTAGAATAGTCCAAATTGAATCAGAAATGGAGGAGATGTGGGTCAAAATACAGATATACGATGAGAATGAGCCAGATTTATGTATTGGGTTTGTCTACAACGCTCCTGAAACCTCTCCATTTGCGAAAAAGGATTTCTTTGATGAGTTGGCACTAGAAATTAATAGAATTCAAAACATTTTTGAGGATGCAAGTATTCTGATAATGGGGGACTTCAATGCGAAGGTTGTGGATCAGAAGCCGGTGTACGACAAGGAGGCAGAAGAAGTTTATGTACAAAAGATAGTGAGCCAGGATAAGAGCTGTAATAAAAATTGAGAAAAGTTGCTAGAGCTGTGTGGTACGGTAGAATGGATGGTGGCATGGCGACGAATTAGGGAACCTGACATACATAACGGAGACAGGGGGTAGTAGTATAGATTTGGCGCTATGCTCTAGGAGTGCGTTGCCTGTGATTAAAATCATGAAGGTTAAGGAATGGGGTGAGTCACATCATCTACCAATTATTGCCAGAGTAAATGATAGAGAAGGGAGGGCATTAACAAACAATACGATAAAATTCAAAGAAACGTTAGTTACAAAATACAGGTGAAGAGAGGAGCTAAAGAAGGAGTTTATGAACTATTATGAGGGAGAAATAGGCCAAATAGTGAAAGCTGAAATAGACTCAATGATCGAGATAAACCAAACGAGTACAGCAGTTAAAATAATATAAAACACTGTAAAGATGGCAGGGCAGAAGATGAGGATAAAGGAGGGGAAAACTTAATAGGAAAGGGTTGGTACAATGACGAATGCAGGCATAAAAGGTATGAAGTACTGAAAGCACTGAAGGCGTATAGAAAGCACTGGGGAGAGAAACATAGGATGGAATTTTGTAACTTGAGAAGAGAATATAGGGAATTACTGTTTACAACTAAGTCCGAAAGGCAGGAGAAGAGAATTGTTGAATTAAATAGCAATGTAAAATAGAAGGATAGTATGGAGTACAATTAAGAGGATTTGTGGAATGCGGAAGCTTCCGCGGCAGACTGAAATAAGTCAGGCTATCTGGGTGGAGCACTATAAGAAACTATTAGAGGATGAAGATAGGTGAAGACCGAGAATAGATGAAAACGGAATATCGGTAAGTCTGGGGTGTACTGAGCCTGCATTAGACAAAGAAATATCGATATAATAAATAAGAGAGGTCTTAGGGAAAGCCAAGAAAGGCAAATCAGGAGCGATTTCGGGCAGAATAAAGATATCCTAGAAAGTATGGTGAAACTATTTAACAGAATATTTGAAGGAGGGGAGTTTCCAAAATCTTGGCAAGAGGGAGTGATCTGCCCAATCTACAAGAAGAAAGGAGATAAATCTAATCCAAATAATTGCAGGGGCATAACGTTGCTGGATACATTAATTAAAATATACACAGGTGTGTTAGAAAAAAGGATACTGAAGTGGGCAGAGGGGGATCGATTCTGGAGAGACTTCACTCAGGCTTTAGAGAAAGGATGAGGACAACAGATGATATTTTTGTAGTGAAAACAATAATGGATAAGTATGTAAAAAGAAATGTGGAAAATTGTATATTACTGCTATTGACTTGGATAAAACATTTGATTCTGTGAGCAGAGGGGCGGTCGTAGTCAAGATGAGAAGGAAAGCGGTGTCTCAGAAGATGATGAGAGCGGTTGAAAACGTATATTTAGAAGTGAAGTGCTCAATTAAAATTAAGGAGGGAGCAGTAGTTGGGCTGAAACAGGGTAGTAATTTGTCATCACTACTGTTCCGACTGTTTATAAATGATATCTTTCAATCGAAAGGTTTTGAGGCAGGGGTTTACCCAAGTCTTGAGAACCAGGATATTCCGGGTCTCATTTTTGCTGACGACATCCTTCTGCTCACTTTGACACCCAATAGTATGCAGGGTAGTATAAATGTAGTGGTAAATTACTGTAAAAAGTGTAATTTAAAAATTAATGCACAGAAAACCTAGGTAATGGTGTGCAAAAACGGATATAAATTTTCAAAGAATGAAAAATGGTGGATGGGCGAGACGAGGTTAAAAACTGTCAAGAAGGTGGAATACTTTGGTTTGATATTAAATGGAAATAGGAAATGGACAGAGCAAATAAAAAGATCGAAACTAAAAGGTATGAGTGCACTGTCAGCCATTAACATACTAGAGAAAAAGATGCCCAACACAGAATACGGAGTGCATAAGAATGTTTTTAATGCATTAGTTAAATCGAGAGTGTTGAACGGAGTGGAAATTCGGGGAGTTGAAGGGAGCGTTGATTCATATGATACACTCACAAGTAGATTTGGTAAAATAATTATGGGTCTACCCAGTTGTACAGCTAACTGTGGAGTGAGAATGATGTGCAAACTTATAAGTCTGCAAGCGGATATTCTTAAAAGGATAATAAAGTATTGGCTTAGAATGAAGCTGCAAGAAGGTGGCGAAGTATTACAGATAGCATTTTAACACCAAATGAAACATCAGAACCAAGGATACTGGGTGGATGAGTAAAGAACATTTTGGAAACGATAGGAATATGATATTACTGGAAAAGAGACTTATAGAGAAGATGAGAATATGTAAAATAATAGTTCTAAGAATGAAGGATATTGAAAAGCAAGTATTGATGCACAATGCAGAAGTAAGAGGTCATTAGAAGAATTTTGTAATGTAAGTGGGAGAATGAGGATAAATGTAGAGATTAAAACAAAAAAGGGAATGAGGGGTATAACATGGTGGTCAATGGGGATACATAAAATAAAACATACATGCAAAACAGAGATGAAAATAAATATTTACTATGTTCTGAAGAAATGGGATGGACACAGCTTATAAAAGATTGTTAAATGACAAAGCAAATATGGGAGAAACTTATAGATGAGGAGGATGTAAAGAAAATTGAGAACGAAAATCAGCTGTATACAATTGTAAAGTTATTGAACAGAGAATGGATGCACCCGGGGAGAATCGCAAAATTATTTAACGTTATTAGGGGAATGTGGAGTAGGAAACTGAGGGAAGGAAAGAATGTGATACATGTCAGCCAGGAACTGAATTGTACCTAAGGTAACCTAGACAATATAACTCCGTTGAAGTCTAGAGCCATTAGGTACGTAGGCTTAAGGTATAGTATGGAACTACTTTGTCGCAGTAGTTCTATTAGTTTGCCGTATTGTCGAATAATAATTTTCATTTTTCCCTTTTTCTCAATAGTCCGTAAAGGCAATATTGAGATTCTTTGAGGTTTCGTTTATAATCTGAAAAGATATCAAAATCCATAGATGTTTCGGTTTCGGTTTTTCTTTCAAAATGCCATCTATCAACGCAACTCCAACATTCAGTTTAAATTATTCTTTCTCTGTTCAATTTCTAATCATTTGTTTTATATTAATATTCATCGAATGTACCATTTATTCATACAATTCTCAATAGTTATCTCAGGTTATTCCTTCTAATTTTGTATACTGCATGTATCACAAATTATGAAACGGTTACAATAAACAATACCCTCTCCCTAATGTATGGTTTTCGAGATGAAGGAAGATGGTATCTTTGACTTTGACTTACAAGGAATACATTGGTTACATTTAATCCCCTAGCAGTCGAATAAATGATCGGATAAACATGTAACTTGAAATTTCGATTCGGAAACATATTATTTCAATCTGTTGTCATGGGTTATAAGCATGTAGCTTGTGCAGGAGAGGGCTACAATGCAAGATGATTGCAAAATGCTGAACCGAAAAATAATCGTGCTACACACATGATAGGGAATGGAACCCAGGGGTCACGTCTTATCAGAAGGGCAAAAGGATAAAAGTACTCTTCTTCCTCCTCCTCCTCCTGACCGCGTCCTCCTCCTAGGGATAAAGGGCTAATGGGCTAATGGTCCAAAGGGCTAATGGGCTAAAGAGCAAAAGGCTAAAGGGCTCCTCCTCTTCTTACCGCGCCCTACTCCTCCTCCTACGGCTAAGTAGCTAAAGGGCTAACGGGCTAGAGGGCTAAAGGGCAAAGGGGCTCCTCCCCCTCTACCTTACCGCGACCTCCTCCTCCCAAAGCATTTAACTTAAGCTGGTACATATTTGAAAGCAGCGACACCCTCATCGATTGTTATCTGCAAGAACACATCTACTTTGTTAGATGTAGCAAACTCATCTCTATTGGTAAATGGTTTATCTATTCTAACTTCATACTCGCGGCGATGAATAACTTCTATTGTTCATGATCAATGACTGTTTACAATGTATCTTACAGTAATGCAATCTATTCGTGTTGAGTATATCTGTGGTTATTCTACAATAAACAACTGCATTGAATTATCTACCAGACTTATGGTTTCGTTATAGTCCTTCTACTAAGTAGTTACAACCTAAACTGATTAACAAATTATTATTCTTACTACAAGTACGCTGAAAAACTCATAACTGTCTCGTCCTAAAAACGAAAAGGTTACCGTTCTAATGATAATGAGTTAAAACTTAGTGTTCAGAAACGAAGAAATTCATGCCACACATAACAGGGAATGGAACCCACGGGTCACGTCTTATTAGAATTACCTAATAAAGAATAAAATCCCCGACCTCTTAGTGGTGCACTGAGTTGCGTTTTTACCGGGGGAGCTGGCCGTGCGGTTAGGAGCGCGCAGCTTTGAGCTAACATCCAGGATATAGTAGGTTAGAATCCCACTGTCGGAAGCCCTGAAGGTGGTTTTCCGTGGTTTCCCATTTTCACACCAGGAAAATGCTGCGGTTGTACCTTAATTAAGGCCACGGACGCTTCCTTCCTCTTCCTAGGCCTCTCCTATCCCATCGTCTCCATAAGACCTATCTGTGTCGGTGCGATGTAAAACAAAATAGCATAAAAGAGTTGCGTTTTTCTAACAGAATTCAGTATCTGCTTGATAGTTTTTTTAGTGTTTGGAACACTGAACTTTTCATGATGGCAGCAGTGAGGTTAGCGATGTTCTGTTGTTGGATTTTAATTTCCGCGCTACGACGTGCAGATGAGGTTTAGCGCCGTGCAGATGGAAGCAGTGAGGTTAGCGATGCTCTATTGTCCTTAAAAGTGAGGTTAGGGTCCGTCAAGGTGACAGCTATCAAAAAGCACGTGGCTTGGTTTACAAACAAGAGCACGTGGTCGTGACGTCACGGTCACGTGGTATGCTGCGTCAGCCACGCGAAGTTCAAAATCCATGCCCACGTCATAGTCTTAGTCATCGCTATTCTTACTGCCGCAAAGTTCGCGAGATTTATAAATATCGCTAATCTTACTGCTGCTATGTTCACAAGATTTTTAAACATGACTATTCTTAGTGCTGCTCTTAACAACGTAGAGCGGGGAATTTAAAATCTACGTGCTTTTGACAATTTCTAACCACGTGGGCGTGGATTTGGAACTTCGGGTGTTGACGCAGCATACCACGTGACCGTGAGGTCACGACCACGTACTCGTTTGTATACCAAGCCAAGTACTTTTGTGACAGCTGTCATCTTGACGGACCCTAACCTCACATTTAAGGACAATAGAGCATCGCTAACCTCACTGCTGCCATCTGCATGGCGCTAAACCTCATATGCACGTCGTAGCGCGGAATTTAAAATCCAAGAACAGAACATCGCTAACCTCACTGCTGCCATCTTGAAAAGTTCAGTGTTCCAAACACTAAAATCTATCAAGCATATTTCTGTTAGAAAAACGCAACTCTTTTATGCTATTTTGTTTTACGTCGCACCGACACAGTTAGGTCTTATGGCGACGATGGGATAGGAGAGGCCTAGGAATGGGAGGGAAGCGTCCGTGGCCTTAATTCAGGAACAGCCGCAGCATTTGCCTGGTGTGTAAATGGGAAACCACGGAAAACAATCTTCAGGGCTTACGACAGTGGGATTCTAACCTACTATATCCTGGATGTTAGCTCAAAGCTGCGCGCTCCTAAACGCACGGACAACTCCCTCGGCAAAAACGCACTTCAGTGCACCACTAATAGGTCGAGGATTTTATTCTTTATTAGGTAATTCTAATAAGACGTGACCCGTGGGTTCCATTCCCTGTTATGTGTGGCATGAATTTCTTCGTTTCTGAACACTAAGTTTTAACTCATTATCATTAGAACGGCAACCTTTTCGTTTTTAGGACGAGACAGTCATGAGTTTTTCAGCGTACTTGTAGTAAGAATAATACATTTGTAAATCAGTTTAGGTTGTAACTACTTAGTAGAAGGACTATAACGAAACCATAAATCTGGTAGGTCATTCAATGCAGTTGTTTATTGAAGAATAATCACAGATATACTCAACACGAATAGATTACGTTACTGTAAGATACATTGTAAACAGTCATTGATCATGAACAATAGAAGTTACACGTCGTCGCGAGTATGAAGTTAGAAGAGATAAACCATTTAACAATAGAGATTAATTTGCTACATCTAACAAAGTAGAAGTGTCCTTGCAGATAACAATCGATGAGGATGTCGCTGCTGTCAAAAATGTACCAACTTAAGTTAAATGTTTTTGGGAGAAGGAGGTCGCGGTAAGGTAGAGGGGGAGGAGCCCCTTTGCCCTTTAGCCCATTCGTCTTTTGCCCTGTAGCTCATTAGCCCATAAGCCCTTTATGCCCAGGAGTAGGAGGAGGAAGAGTCCTTTTATCCTTTTGCCCTTCTGATAAGAAGTGACCCGTTCCATTCCCTGTCATGGGTGTAGCACGATTATTTTTCGGTTCATCATTTTCCAATCATCTTGCATAGTAGCGCTCTCCTGCACAAGCTACATGCTTGTACCCCATGCCAACAGATTGAAATAACATGTTTCCGAACCGAAATGTCAAGTTATATGTTTATCCGATAATTTATTTGACTGTTAGCGGCTTGAATGTAACCAATGTATTTCTTATAACACTAGGCGTTCTGTTTAATTTCACTTTCCGCATGAGCTACATGTTTATAACCCATGCAAACAGATTGAAATAATATGTTTCCGAACCGATATTTCATGTTGTATTTTTATGCGATAACTTGTTCGACTGCTAGGGACATAAATGTAAGCAGTGCATTTCCTATAGCACTAGCGTTCTGTTTAATTTCACTTTCTGTGTTTGCGATAAAAGAACAGGGTTTGAATTTATGCTTTTCCGTTGTAACTAAATCGGAGTTAGAAATCTGTACAGAATTTTCTGTTGCATGTGTTCGAATCCCGTAAAGTTATCTCCTTAGGACAAAGGTATTCCCTGCAAAGTAGTAAAATAATTTTATCTCCAGTGATTAAGAAGAAGTATGTCGGTTGGAGATATACAACATTTGCAATTCTATGCGTGCGCGCTGATTACATAAGAGTGCGATTGTATCAACAGAGAGATTAATCTCATAATGTTTTGCGTTATAAGTTTTTCTGTTCTAAACACTTATGGCCAGCATGTTTCGTCTTATTCTAGAATCAATTCTAGTGTGTGCTAATTGTCACTTTCCTTGACGAATAGGAACATACAGCATAGTAGCGATAAAATTTTTGATGTTTAATAGTCAACATGTTTTGTCTTGTCGGTAAGGATACACAGCATGTCAATTCTATATTTTTACAATTGCATTCCGTAACTAGATTGAACCTGTTTTGTCTTGTCGGATACAGCATTTGCTTATCCTACAATATTTTTGCATGCTGGAAAAAGTATTACCTTCTCCTTACCGCCTCCTCCTCGTACCGCTTTCTCCTCGATCGAAAAACTTACGCGACGAGGACAACGCTACATAACGTGAGTACACTGACTGACAGAGCAAATGCAACACCAAGAAGGAGTGGTCAGAACTTTATGCCAATTGCAGGGTAGACTGATGTCACTGAGGTATGCTCATGATGTGAAATGCCCCGCTGTGCTGCGCACGTAGCGAACGATAAATAGGACAAGGCGTTGGCGAATGGCCCACTTCGTACCGTGATTTCTCAGCCGACAGTCATTGTAGAACGTGTTGTCGTGTGCCACAGGACACGTGTATAGCTAAGAATGCCAGGCCGCCGTCAACGGAGGCATTTCCAGCAGACAGACGACTTTACGAGGGGTATGGTGATCGGGCTGAGAAGGGCAGGTTGGTCGCTTCGTCAAATCGCAGCCCATACCCATAGGGATGTGTCCACGGTGCAGCGCCTGTGGCGAAGATGGTTGGCGCATGGACGTGTGGCTCGTGCGAGGGGTCCAGGCGCAGCCCGAGTGACGTCAGCACGCGAGGATCGGCGCATCCGCCGCCAAGCGGTGGCAGCCCCGCACGCCACGTCAACCGCCATTCTTCAGCATGTGCAAGACACTCTGGCTGTTCCAATATCGACCAGAACAATTTCCCGTCGATTGGTTGAAGGAGGCCTGCACTCCCGGCGTCCGCTCAGAAGACTACCATTGACTCCACAGCATAGACGTGCACGCCTGGCATGGTGCCGGGCTAGAGCGACTTCGATGAGGGAATGGCGGAACGTCGTGTTCTCCGATGAGTCACGCTTCTGTTCTGTCAGTGATAGTCACCGCAGACGAGTGTGGCGTCGGCGTGGAGAAAGGTCAAATCCGGCAGTAACTGTGGAGCGCCCTACCGCTAGATAACGCGACATCATGGTTTGGGGCGCTATTGCGTATGATTCCACGTCACCTCTAGTGCGTATTCAAGGCACGTTAAATGCCCACCGCTACGTGCAGCATGTGCTGCGGCCGGTGGCACTTCCGTACCTTCAGGGCCTGCCCAATGCTCTGTTTCAGCAGGATAATGCCCGCCCACACACTGCTCGCATCTCCCAACAGGCGCTACGAGATGTACAGATGCTTCCGTGGCCAGCGTACTCTCCGGATCTCTCACCAATCGAACACGTGTGGGATCTCATTGGACGCCGTTTGCAAACTCTGCCCCAGCCTCGTACGGACGACCAACTGTGGCAAATGGTTGACAGAGAATGGAAAACCATCCCTCAGGACACCATCCGCACTCTTATTGACTCTGTACCTCGACGTGTTTCTGCGTGCATCGCCGCTCGCGGTGGTCCTACATCCTACTGAGTCGATGCCGTGCGCATTGTGTAACCTGCATATCGGTTTGAAATAAACATCAATTATTCGTCCGTGCCGTCTCTGTTTTTCCCCAACTTTCATCCCTTTCGAACCACTCCTTCTTGGTGTTGCATTTGCTCTGTCAGTCAGTGTATATTTGTTTGTAATGTAACGTTCAATTCAGGAAAGCATCTGTCTGTAAGAGGAGTGATCGAGCTAACTTCAGTAAGGAGGAGCCCTTTTATCATTTTGCCCGGAGGAGGAGCCCTTTTGCTAGGAAGAGGAGCTCTTTAGCCCTTTTGCCAGGAGGAAGAGCTCTTTTGCCATACAGATAAGGAAGAGGCATTTTGCTAGGAGGAGGAGCCCTGTTTCCCTTTTGCCAGGAAGAGTAGCCCTTTTGTCCTTTTGCCCTACAGAGGAGGTGCTCTCTTGCCCTTTCGCTAGGAGGAGGTGCCCTTTTGCCAGGAAGAGTAGCCCTTTTGCGCTACAAATGAAGAGGAAGTGTTATTTTTGCCCATTTGCCCTTTTGCTATAAGGAGGTGCCCTTTTTGCCCTTTTTCTAGGAGGTGCCCTTTTGCCAGGAAGAGTAGCTCTTTTGCCCTCCAGATGAGGAGGTGTTCTTTTTGCACTTTTGCTAGGATGAGGTACCCTTTTGCCCTCTTGCTACACGGATAAGGAGGAGGAGGGCGGCTGTGTCCCTTCGGAGGAGGAAGAGGCCATTAAGAGCCTATGTATAGCTGTCATCAAGTGCAGTAGCCCCGTGGGCTAGCTTTCTCCATAGGAGCCTGTGTATAGCCGCTATCTTGAGCAATCGCCCTTAAGCCGTCCCCTAAGACCAGTCGCCATCTTGCACAGTAGCCTCTAAGCTAGCTTTCTCCATATAAGCCTGTGTATAGCCGCCATCTTGCAAAGTACCTCTAAGCTAGCTTTCTCCATATAACCCTGTTTACAGCCGTTATCTTGCGCAAGTGCCCATGGCCATCATTTGTCTCCATAAGAGCCCATGTATAGTAGCCATATTGTGCAATCACGTATGGCCGTCTCATAAGAGCCTATGTATAGCCGCCATCTTGCGCGAACGGCCTTAAGCCGTCTCATAAGATCAGCCGCCATCTTGCGCAGTAGCCTCTAAGCTAGCTTACTCCGTATAAGCTTATAAATAGCCTCCATCTAGCGCAAGCGGACTTGGCCGCCATCTTTTTCCATAAGGGCGCGTGTATAGCTGCCATCTTGTGCAATCGCCCATGGCCGGCATCTTTCTCCGTAAGAGCCTAAGTATAGCAGTCTCCTTACCCAATCGCTCAAGGCCGTCATCTTTCTCCATAAGAGCCCATGTATAGCCGCCATCTTGGACAATCACCCATAGCCAGCATCCTGCGCAAGCGCCCTTGGCCGTCTGATAAGAGCCTATGTATAGCAACCATCTTGTGCAATTAGATAGCCGCCATCTTGCGCAAGCGCCCTGGCAGTCTCATAAGAGCCTATATATAGCAGCCATCTTGCGCAAGCGACCTTAAGCTGTCTCATAAGAGTCCATGTATAGCCGTCATCTTGTAGAATTAGATGGCCACCAACTTGCGCAAGCGCCCTTGGCGGCTCATAAGAGCAGCAGTCATCTTGCGCAAGCGCCCTTAAGCCGTCTCATAAGGGCCTATGTATAGCAGCCATCTTGTAAAAATAGATAGCCGCCATCTTGCGCAAGCGCCCTGAGCCGTCTCCGAAAAGCAGCAGCCATCTTGCGCAAGCGCAATTAAGCCGTTTCGTAAGGAGCTGTTTATTGCCGCCATCTATTGCAATTGGCGTCGTGAAGGGCATCCGGCCGTAAACTGAGGTTAGGCTCCTCCTCCATGCTGTTGTGTGTGCTCTCTTATGCTAATCTCCATTGCCCTATTACTCAAAATAACGCCTCGAGAATACCCATTGTCCTACTACTCATGATTGGGTCGGGAAGGGTATCTGGCCGTAAAACTGAGGTTAGGCCCCTCAAATATAGCGGCCCTGGGGGTAGTCTTGCTGTCTTCCGCGTAAAAGGTAAGGTTATGTTCCTCCAAGATAGCGTCTGTGAGGTTAAGCTCGCTCTCTTTGGCGTCAGTGGGGCATCTCGTCATAAAACTGAGGTTAGCCCCTGTATGAGGTTAGGGTTGCTCTCTTACGCGTAAAAAGTAAGATTTAAGCCCCTCCAAGATAGCGGATGTGAGGTTAAGCATGCAGGCTTAGCCAGCACTATCAATGAGGTGGAGGCGTCTCTCGAGAGCCGAAGGTGGTACCAGAACCTCTCAAAGATATCTACTCGATTATACAATTAAAATAATTCAGAATTTTTTGACTACACACAAAGAAACTAACAGACACTAAAGAGAATTGCAGACTGACGAATGCGCTCGGCAAGCAGGTGAATCATCACGACGTTGCCAAAAAACAAATACACTGCTACCCTCTCACAGCATGGAACTGAAGGGTGTATCGTAGAGATAAGACAGGAATGATAAGAGGTGGAGTATTCATTCTGGTAAAAGAAGAATTTGTAAGTTACGAAATAGTTAAAGATGACAATCACGAAATTCTAGGGGTAAGGCTCATCTCTAAAGATAATAGGCAACTTGAAGACTTTGGAGTGTACAGACCAGGAAAGTGTAGCGTAGATGCTGATTCAGAATTATTTGATAAGATAATCAGCTATGTGGGAAACGATAAGGAAAGGAACGTGATTGTAGCGGGTGATCTCAATTTACCAAATGTCAATTGCAGTTACAAGGAAGCATAACCTTCAAATGGCAAAAATATGGGAAGGGCACCTAAATCAGAAAGTGATGGGACCAACTAGAGGAATGAATATTCTGGATGTGGTGCTGGTAAAACCAGATGAGCTCTATACAGAAACCGAAGTAATTGATGATATTAGTGATCACGAAGCTGTTTCTGTGGTACTTAAAAATAAATATGAAAGAAAGGAAGATATTAAAATTCGGACTATTAGGCAGTACCATATGGCTGATAAAACAGGCATGAGTAAGTTTTTAATAAGTAACCATTATCGGTGGAAAACGGTAAATAAAAATGTAAACAGACTCCGGGATGGGTTTAAAGCAATTGTTGAGGAATGTGAAAATAGGTTTTTACCTTTAAATTGGTAAGGAATGGTAAAGATCCACTATATTATAACAGAAAAGTAAAGAGACTCAGAAGGAGGTGCTGGTTGGAAAGAAATAGTTAGAAATGGGTTTCGAAGTAAAGAGAAATTCAAGGTACTTACTAGGAAATTGAATCTGGCAGAGATGTCAGCTAAGGATAACACGATGGCAAGCATAATTGGCGGTCATACAAATTTTAGTGAAAAGAGTAGTTATAGGTACTTAAAGGCAGGAATAGGTTCCAAGAAGGACATTCCACGAATCGTTAATGAACAAGGGAAGTGTATAAGCGAGGATCTTCAAAAGGCAGAAGTATTCAGTCAGAAGTATGTAAAGATTGTTAGTTAAAAGGATAATGTCCAGATAGAGGAGGTGACTAATTCTAAAGAAGTATTAAAATTTACCTATTTCAGCAATGACATTTACAGTAAGATACAAAAAATGAAAACTATAAAAGCAGCTGGAATTGATAAGGTTACGGGGGATATACTAAAGACAATGGTTTGGGATATGGTACAATATCTGAAGTACTTTTTTGATTATTGTTTGCATGAAGGAACTTTACCAAATGAATGGAGGGTTGCTATAGTAGCCCCTGTATATAAAGGAAAGGGTGATAGACACAAAGCTGAAAAATTACAGGCCAGTCAGTTTGACATGCATTGCATGTAAGCTTTGGGATAGCATTATTTTTTATTATATAAGACATGTTTGCGGAATTAATAACTGGTTTGATAGAAGCCCAACTTGTAGGATTCCAGTAAGATATAGCAGATATTTTGGATTCTGAAGGTCACATGGGCTATATCGCGATTGACCTGTCTAAATCATTTGATAGGGTAGATCATTAGAGACTACTGGCAAAACTGAGTGCAATTGGACTTAACAAAAGAGTGACTGAATGGGTGGCTCTGTTTTTAGAAAACAGAACTCAGAGAATTAGAGTAAGTGAAGCTTTATCGGTCCCTATAATAATTAAGAGGGGAATTCCTCAAGGCAATATTATTGGACCTTTATGTTTTTTTATATATATCAATGATATGTGTAAAGAATTGAAATCAGAGATAAGGGTTTTTGCAGATGATGTTATTCTGTACAGAGTACTAAATAAGTTACAAGATTGTGAGCGGCAGCAGGGTGACCTCGATAATGTTGTGAGATGGACAGTAGGCAATGGTACGATGACAAACGGAGATACAAGTCAGGTTGTGAGGTTCACAAATAGACTTCCTCTTAAAACAATAATCACCACCGCCACCACCTTTCACAAATAGGAAAAATCCTCTCAGTTTTAATTACTGCATTGATGGGGTGAAAGTTCCCTTTGGGGATCATTGTAAATACCTAGGTATTAATATAAGGAAAGATCTTCATTTGGGTAATCACATAAATATGATTGTAAATAAAGTGTACAGATCGCTGCACATGGTCATGAGGGTGTTTAAGGGTTGTAGTAAGGATGTAAAGGAGAGGGCATTTAAGTCTCCGGTAAGACCCCAACTAGAGTATGGTTCCAGTGTATGGGACCCTCACCAGGATTACCTGATTCAGGAACTGGAAAAAAAATTGCAAAGAAAAGCAGCTCGATTTGTTCTGGGCGATTTCCGACAAAAGAGTAGCGTTACAAAAATGTTGCAAAGTTTGGGCTGGGAAGACTTGGGAGAAAGGAGACGAGCTGCTTGATTAAGTGGTATTTTCCGAGCTGTCAGTGGAGAGATCGCGTGGGAGGACATCAGTAAATGAATAAGTTTGAGTGGTGTCTTTAAAGTAGGAAAGATCACAATATGAAGATAAAGTTGGAATTCAAGAGGACAAATTGGGGTAAATATTCGTTGATAGGAAGGGGAGTTAGGGATTGGTATAACTTAGCAAGGGTGATGTTCAATCAATTTCCAATTTCTTTAGAAAAGGCTAGAAAACAACAGATAGGGATTCTACCACTTGGGCGACTGCCCTAAATGCAGATCAGTATTGATTGATTGATTGATTGATTGATTGATTGATTGATTGATTGATTGATTGATTGATTGATTGATTGATTGATTGCTGCCTAAAATAGACTGAAGGTGTTTACCTGCATTTTTCGGCCTATATACATGTTACGTTTATATTTTCTGCCACCATTTTCAGAAAGAGCTTCCGTCGCTAAGTCTCCTTCTGGATCACTGCTTGTCGGCGGACTTAACGGTCACACACATGGAGTTTTGCCTGAAGGGAATGGTTTGCACAGACTTAAAGCCGATTAAGTCTGCACGTGTGTGGGACCATTATTAGAGCTGGGACAGGAACAAAGCAACCGTTCCGGGTACACAGCCATTGCAGAATTGAACCGTTTGCAAGAAAATAGCACAGTTGCAGTGTCGCTTCCTCTTGCGTTCCCTTTCTTGTTTTTCGATGCTCATGGCAGACACACAAACTGTTGCGTTCTTCACTGGGAGCTGACAGCTATCTCAAGAGTCCAACTCCTGAGGGAGCAATAGTTTCTTGTTTTCCCGTAAGAAAATTGTCAGAGGACTTCGGGCAAATACACTATAGTGAAACTTCGGTGAGGGAGCTTTAGTTTCAAGCTGTGACACGTAATGTCGAGAGTGCGCTGGCGCAATGGATCTTGTGAACATGGACGTTGTCTACCATTTGTCTACGTATATGACGTAACTAAAGGCCTCTGCATGCGCGATCTTCTCAAGTACTATATTGACAATGGAGCTGCAGTTAAAATAGTGTCGCTAGATGTCAGGCTATCCCTCCATTTATCAGCACGATTGCAATTGCATTACGAGAATAAATTGCACATAAACGTACATTTTTCATCGTCTTTATATCAACACATTTCACTGGATTCTTCGAAGATGCAGGCGACTAGGTTTGACTGCGTTCGCTCCAAGGAAGCACATTAGAAAGATAACAAATTGCGTTTTGAGAGAAAAGTGATATTTATATGACGTTTAATAAAGAAAATGCGAATGTATCATAGAGAAATTCAAGAAGAGATCATACGAGTCAGAGCGTTGCGATTGGAAAGTTCACGTCCTAATAGAATGGAAATACTCCATAGTGTGTGTGTGTGTTTACTTACAATTGGCTGTACGTCGCACGGACACAGATAGGTTTTTTATTATGATAGGATAGGAAAGGGCTAGGAGTGGGAAAGAAGTAGCCGTTGTCTTAACTAAGGTACAGCCCCAGCATTTTCCTGGTGTGAAAATGGGATACCACGGAAAACCATCTTCAGGGCTGTCGACAGTGGGTTTTGAACTCCCGAATGCAAGCTCACAGCTGCGCACCCCTTACCGAATTGCTTCCTCGAAGAATTAAATTTACCTTCCTACTGCGCTACGTGACGGTAAATTGACCGAAGTTTTCCGAAGTGCTACGATTATTTTCTTACAGCGCTATGCGGCGAAATTGGAATAACTTACCAAGGGAGATGTTCAATAAATTTCCAATTTCTTTGAAATCATTTAGGAGAAGGCTAGGGAAACAACAGATAGGAAATCTGCCAACTGGGCGACTGCCCTAAATGCAGATCAGTATTGATTGATTGATTGATTGATTGATTGATTGATTGATTGATTGATTGATTGATTGATTGATTGATTGATTAATTGATTGATTGAACACGAAACTATTGCTCCCTCAGGAGCTAGACTCTTGTGCATCGATCAAGTAATGTTTCATAAATCACAATCTGTGCGTACACAAACCGTTGTTCACATTCATTGAATTTCTTGACTTTTCATCAGCTCTTAACTTCACTATCTGGACGAAACCGCAGCTACACGCAGTTAGTTCAACCATCGTTATTTTCTCGTTGCTAGCTACTGTCGTGTGTTATAATATTGGAAGACTTTAAAAAAGAATGTAATTGCGCATCTTTCTTATCGCTAGTAAATTCTCTTAAACTATTGTTCTCTGCACTACTGTTCATTACTTCCCCATAAGTTGTTGCGCAACGTGTAAACACTATAATATACCTAAAAGATGTTCAAGCACATTCTTTTTACATGTCTCCAAACTACGTTTCCAGAATATGTCGATAGGTAACAATGCATAGAGGATTAGGAGATATGTCAAAACAAAGCCCATGTGAAGCTATAGCACTATAGTTGGACCCACGAGAGTTGATGTCTGACGCTTAGTGCCACCGGTGAAAGTTGACTAACGTTGCTCGAAAATGGTCTGTTGCTATGGCAACGATAACAGAGATGCCACATTTAAGGATGCAATCGCCATGTGGGTTGGCTTGCTCTCGGCCGCTTTTGTGATTATTATTCGGAGTAGTACTGTGTTAGCTGTTGCTGGTTTATGTAATAATTTAAGTGTTTGTTTCTTGAATATTATTTTCGTTGTTAGTTTATTTTTGTAAGTTAATCAGTGGCTAGTTGTAGGCCTACAGTTCTATTTTCTATTTAACATGTGTATTTGTTGAGGTTATTGACAGTTTAGTGAATATGAAGTCTCATATTCATCGGCAATGACGTGTTCTGTGTTAATTGCTGGAATTATTAGCACGAACTTAGAAACGAGTCACGGTTTACTGAATTGCATTAGGCCAACATAGTTGATTAAGTATTCAGCCTGTATGAAAGGGTGATATGCCGCAGATTGATATAGCTATGACAACGCAGCGGACTTTGTAGTTACTGCTTTCGCCACTCAAATAACAGATTTCAACTCTCGTGAGCCCAACTATAGGCTGCCGTTGACCTTAGCAGTTTTATGTCACCACATTTCTACATATTGTATCGTTAGAAATAACAGTTATTTTCAACTGTTCCGGCGACAGCCTTTCTGTAAAAACACTGCTTTGCTCACCACTACTAAACTAAACACAGAACAACTATGAACATGGGCTCGTCTAGTACAGTGCTTCCTGCTGAGCGCTTAACAGACAGGTGAGAGAAAGAGAGATTCGATATGGTTCTACGCTCGCAATGTATACACGATGTTCTCCTTGAACACCATGCACTCCGAATTGAAAAACGAATGTGTCCGAGTAAAGCCCTCACCCTACGATTAACCATGCTTACAACAAAGATCACACATGGTTATAATTACGATATGAGGCAGAGCAATATCTCCTGGAAGGTATCATACAAACGTTTATGAACGCAGTACTCAATCCATGGGAGGCTGTATTCTTATTTTATAAGATGTAATCTTCACCGCGTGACATTCTGATTAAGATTTCCTGTGGTGTCTTTAAAGTTGAAACAAATACATCAATTACCTAATTCAATAGAGCCAGTTCTCGTTTATCGGGTCAAAGCAATATTAGTGATATTAACAGTGCACTGCGTTTACTAAAGAAATGAGTAAAACCTTATGCATTGTAATGTTGAAACTTTCCAGAACGGAACTACTAGGACTTATTCTTCCTCTTCCTTCTCTTTCTCCTCCTCCTCCTCCTTCCTTTGGTATGCATCACCGGAGTGAGAATCACTGTCCATAAAATTTATTACAAGTTCCTGAATTGCGTTGTCCCTCGGCAGCCCTCTGTGAAAATCCTATTCCTACAATCAGTAGCGGCGATTGGGAATTAGAAGTATGGGTGGGGGGAATGTAAGTCAACAAAAAGTACCCGTGGTTGAGGGATATAGCTGCAGGTGGGGGGTTGTAAGCCTACATACTTCGGAACTGAAAAAGTTACAATGTGCTAAGTTTTTTCTACGAGCAAATTTCGACAGAAAGATAAATGTTGACAGTTCACCAACTTAATTGTGGCAATAATAGTTTTTCGAGATTTTGATTCAGTACTATACAACAAAACTTTCGCCTAAGGAATAATAATTACACATGTAGCCTATTATAATTAAATGGAAGTACGGCGTGATTATACAATTTAAAATTACCGTATTTAGTATATGACTACACACTAAGAAACTAACAGGCACTGAAGAGACTGTTAGAATGACGAATGACGAAGATTGTGAATCATGGCTCATTGTCCATGACTTTGGCAAAAATATATATCCCCCGCTGATTTTCCTCAAAGCACATGCAAAGTCTTCACTACTTGCTGTGGCACTATACAAATCCGCTAGCCGCGACGAACGACATTTTGTGCTTCTTTCCGTTAATAATTTTGTTAATAATTAAAGAAAATAAAGGAAATAATTAGCTGATAAGATAACAGGGCTTGTACAAATTGCTTTTTTTTAACAATTCATGTAATTCCTAGTTTCTGCCGTCTAAATTTGAATACAAATGTAATGTTAGTAGTATAATTGGATGGTTCGGGCGCCGCCTCCGCCTCAGGGCTCCCAGGGGCCCCTCCGCCTCCGCCTAACGAGGGGCCTTCCCAGAGGCCTCCTCCACCTCCCGCGGGAAATTTGAATTTGTAAACAAAGCCACGTGCTTTTTGACAGCTGTCATCGACAACAACGCATCGCTAACCTCACTGCTGCCATCTAGACGGGCCTAAACCTCAGTGGTACCAACCTAACCTAACTAGCGCGAGGTAAACAAATCCACGTGTTTTTTTGACAGCCACGTGCTTTTTGACAGACAACAACGTATCGCCAACCTCAGTACTGCCATCTTGACGGGCCTAAACCTTAGTGCTACCAACTTAACCTCACTAGCGCGAGATAAACAAATCCACGTGTTTTTGAGAGCCACGTGCTTTTTGACAGACAACAACGCATCGCTAACCTCAGTACTGCCATCTTGACGGGCCTAAACCTCAGTAGTACCACTTAACCTCACAAACGCGAGATAAACTAATCCACGTGTTTTTTGAGAGCCACGTGCTTTTTTGACAGCTGTCATCCGCCATCTTTAAACTACAGAGCACCATGCTGCCCTCTTTATCGCAGTAGCTGTAAATTCGTCACCTGTCATCGGCAGTGCTGCCATCTTGGCGGGCCTAAACCTTAGTGCTACCAACTTAACCTCACTAGCGCGAGATAAACAAATCCACGTGCTTTTTTGACAACTGCCATCCGCCATCTTTTATCAACAGAGCACAGTGCTTCCCTCTTTAGCTACTTACCTTTGAAATGTGGTGGCGGAAAATTTGAAAAATGCTTTTTGACAGCAGCCATCTTTGAGCACCGTGCTGCCCCCTTCAGCAAGATACCTGTGGTGGCAGGCAATTCCACGTGACAGCAGCCATCTTTAATCAAGAGAGCACCGTGCTGCCCTCTTTGTGGTGGCGGGAAATTCCACGTGCTCTTGTTTAGAAACAAACTCACGTGCTTTTTTCTGACAGCTGTCATCCGCCATCTTGCATCACAAACCTCAGTGCTGCACTCTTTAGCTAGTTACCTTTGAAATGTGGTGGAGGCAATTTGAAAACATCTATGTGCTCTTGATTGGAAACAAAGCCACGTGCTTTTTGACAGCTGTCATCCACCATCTTTAATCAATAGAGCACTGTGCTGCTATCATGCGGGCAATTTCGTCAGCTGTCATCCGCCATCTTTAATCCACAGAGCACCGTGCTGCCCTCTTTATGACATGTAGTAGCGGGCAATTTGAAAAGTTCTGTTAGCTGTCATCCGCCATCATTAATCAAGAGAGCACCGTGCTGCCATCTTTAGCTAGATACCTTTGAAATGTGGTGGCGGCAAATTGAAAAATTCCACGTGCTCTTGTTAGTAAACAAACTCACGCGCTTTTTGTCAGCTGTCATCCGCCATCTTACATCGCAAACTTCAGTGCTACACTCTTTAGGTGCATACCTTTGAAATATGGTGGCGGATATTTTAAAAAGGAAAATTCTACAGCAGCCATCTCTCGACGCTAATTGCACAAGATGGTGGCTATACATGACTCCATAAAGGTGCTTATGCAAGATGGCCGCTATACATAGGTTCTTATGAGACGCCCTTGGGATGCTTGCGCAAGATGGCGGTTATACAAGGCTCCTTATGAGACTCCCTCGGGATGCTTGAGCAAGATGGCGGTTGCTCTTATGAGGCGGCTTAAGGGTCCTTGCACAAGATGGCTAGAGACGCCCTAAGGATGCTTGCGCAAGATGGCGGTTATACACGACTCCTTATGAGACGCCTTAAGGGTGCTTGGGCAAGATGGCTGCTGCTCTTATGAAGAAATCTAGCTTAGAGGCTAACAGGTCGTGCTAGTTCGATTCATTAAATTTGGGGCTTAAATGCAAAATGTTAAATATCTCGAAAACGGTGCATCGTAGAGCAAAACGGGTAAAATTTTTCTGCCCAATACCTCGGTTCGCAGTATGAGGAACATGACAGCATAAGAAAAACATAGTCTAATGATGAGATAAATGGTTCGGTTCCTACTTAGGCCCTTTGGCATTCGCTCTGTTTTCGCTTGTATTGAAGCAAGTCTTCGTAACATGATTAGGTCTAGCTATGGTAGAGAGTATAACGTGCCGTGCAGGTTCGATTCATTAAATTTGGGGCTTAAATGCAAAATGTTAAATATCTCGAAAACGGACAAAAAAATTCCACCTGATACCTAGTTTTGCAGTATCAGGAACATGATAGCATAAGAAAAACATAGTCTAATGATGAGATCGACGGTTCGATCCCTACTTAGGCCCTTTGGCATTGGCAGCTATCTAATTCTACAAGATGACGGCTATACATAGCTTCTTATGAGACAGCTTAAGAGCGCTTGCACAATATGGCTGCTGCTCTTATGAGATGCCCTAGGGGTGCTTGCGCAAGGTAGCAGCGACAAGACCCTGACTATACACAGCTCCTTATGATACGGCCTAGAGGTGCTGACACAAGATAGTGGCTGCTCTGATGAAGAAAGCTAGCTTTGCATCGTGCAGGTATCTTTACAGCACTAAACCTCATACCTTTGAAATGTGGTGCCGGGTAATTTGAAAAATTCTACGTGCTTTTCTCTTAACAGCAGCTATCTTTAAACAATAGCGGCTATACATAAGCTGTTAAGGCGTCCTCTTATGTCAAGGTATAGCTCTATCGAACAGCATAGCTCTATCGAACAAGTTTAAACCTGCATCGGGATAGCTAGAGTAAGCACGTGCTGCAGTGATGACGTCATTATGCATGTTTAGATTTGCAAATCACTAAAGAAATATAACAAGACTAGAATCGAACACTGCACTCTATGCCGTTAACTTTATCATGTGATCGGAACATTTATTGAAGTGTTTAGAACACTAAATAAGTGATCAAGACTAAAATAGAACACTGTACTCGATTCAACACGTTTTTAGAACATGTCAGGGGATACCTTTGTTCTAAGAAGATTAGGTTACCGCACATTCCTTGTAGGGCTAATAAGCTAAAGGGCTAATGGGCAAAAGGGCTAAAGGGCTAAAGGGCTAATGGGCTAAAGGGCTAAAGGGCTAAAGGGCTAGGGTGCCTCTCCTCTCTTTATCCCGGCTTGAGACCGGCTCTACAACTAGAGGCGGAGTTAACACCCTAAGGAAGGAAGAATGTTGAGAAATAATCTATACGAATATAGCTACTCGATCGACTATATACTACAGATGGTTGACTTAGGTGAGGGTAAGCGCTTACTTAATAATACCTATACGACGTAATTCATGCTCTATTTCAAAAATATCTTCTATGTACTGTGCGTAACCAGCATCATGATAGGCTCTCAGCAGTTGTAAACGTTTTACGAGTACGTTGGGGTCTTTACAGTATCTTATATCTACATAGGGTAACAGTGGCTTGTTGTGAACTTTGAGTCTATATGCAGACAGTTGATGTGTAGGGACTTGTTTTGATGTAATACGTGCTTCAGCAGTAGCGTTTCTAGGTACAAACTTAACTTGTTTCGATAGCGATGAAGCGTTGAAATTTCCTTCTTCTTTACCTTGCATCTCTTCTTGAGATGTTTGCACTGCGACAGAACGTGTAGTAGGCTTAGGAAATGAAGTAAAATCATCAAGCTGTAATGGCAATGAAACATTAAGATTTTCTTCTTCTTCTTCTACTTTCCCTTTACTACTGTTTCGATCAACATCATTATCCTTATTATCATAATCATGATCTTGCCTCTCTTTATCTTTAAGTTTGTGCTTAGTAACAGAACTTGCAGCAGGTCTAGACAACAAGGGAGAATTAATAATCTCTCGCAGAGGTGTGCTTTTTAAACATAAATCAGTGTTCGCTGGAATATGGTTGAGCTCTTTGTATTTTGTTCCCGATGAAGCTACATTACACGCGGCTTCATGACGTTGAGCGTTGTATGCGTTCTTGAACTCTCTTCTACAATGTTTGCATTGAAAAATTGTCCTACATGATATCTCATGACGTCCCCTGTGATAGCTTCGGGAAAATGCTTTTCCACACTCTTCGCAAATATACCTAGAAATAGGTTTTTCCATGACGGACTTTTATCTTCTGCTAACAGATTCTTCTTTAAATCTACATGCCATTTGTTACTCTCTACTTCGATGATGCGAACAGCTTAGCGATTAACAGTAAACTAACACAAAAGCGTATAACCAAGGTAGCAACAGTAAGGTTTAAGCCCATCAAGATGGCAAGAGTGAGGTTAGCGACGTTCTGTTGTTGGA
Organism: Anabrus simplex; assembly: GCF_040414725.1. Taxonomy (NCBI): domain Eukaryota; kingdom Metazoa; phylum Arthropoda; class Insecta; order Orthoptera; family Tettigoniidae; genus Anabrus; species Anabrus simplex. Next base: position 93,287,266 of record NC_090265.1, on the reverse strand, counting down.
TTTTAAATTCCGCGCTATAACATGCATAAGGTGGCAGCCTTGAGGTTTACCGCCGTAAAGATGGCAGCAGTGAGGTTAGCGACGCTCTATTGTCCTTCAATGTGGGGTTAGGGTCCGCCAAGAAGACAGCTGTCAAAAAAGCACGTGGCTTGGTTTACTAAACAAGAGCACGTGGCTGTGACGTCACGGTCACGTAATCAATCCTTAGCTCTACGTTGTTAAGAGCAGCATTAGGATTAGCTATTTTTAAAAATCTTGGGAACAGAGCAGCAGTATGAATAGCCATGTTTCAAAGCGTGTACACATCACCTATCGATTTTACATGCATCGACTATCGTACTAAACTTCTTCCGCCAGATCGTGCCGCTATCTTAGCATAACCTATACGTATGAACTTACAGTACAAAGAATAGCCATGATTCATAGCGTGCACACATCACCTATCGATTTTACATGCATCGACCCTCGTACTAAACTTCTTCCGCTAGATCGTTCTGCTATCTTAGCATAACCTATACGCATGACCTTAAAGTACAAAGAATAGCCATGTTTAAAAGCGTGTACACATTACCTATCGATTTTGCATGCATCGACTCTCGTACTAAACTTTTTCCGCTAGATTGTGCTGCTATCTTAGCATAATTTTATACATATGAACTTACAGTACAAAGAATATCCATGTTTCAAAGCGTGTACACATTACCTATCGATTTCACATGCATCAAATATCGCACTAAACTTCATCCGCTAGATTCTGCTGCTATCTTAGCATAACTTATACGCATGAACTTAAAGTACAAAGAATAGCCATGTTTCAAAGCGTGTACACATTACTTATTGATTTTGCATGCATCGAATCTCGTACTAACCTTCTTCCGCTAGATTGTGATGCTATCTTAGCATAACCTATACCCATAAATTTAAAGTGCAAAGAATAGCCATGTTTCAAAGCGTGTACACATCACCTATCGATTTCGCATGCATCGACTCTCGTACTAAAACTTCTTCCGCTAGATTATGCTGCTATCTTAGCATAACCTATGTGCATGAACTTAAAATGCAAAGAATAACCATGTTTCAAAGCGTGTACACATCACCCTGAACTTCTTCCGCTAGATTGCACTGCTATCTTAGCATAACCTATACGCGCGAACTTAAAGCATAACAAATAACGATGTTTAACAGCGTGTACACATCACCTATTGATTTTGCATGCATCGACTATTTTTTACCGCCAGAGTGTACAACGATCGCATATGTGTATTGCTAACGTATGTGTATAAAGCTAAAGCACAAAGAATAGCTATATTACAAAGCGCGTACACATCACCTATCGATTTTGCACACATCGACTATCGTACTAAACTTCTGCCGCTAGAGTGTACAACGTTCGCAATTGTGTGCTGCTACCTATGTGCATGAATTTAAAGAATAAAGAATAGCGTGTACACATCACGTATTGATGATGCATGCGTCGACTATCGTACTACGCTTCTTCCGCTAGAGCATGTAGCAATCACTTTTGTGTATCCCTAACCCATGTGCACGAACTTAAAGCACAAGGAAGAACTATGTTCCAAAGCGTGTATACATCACCTATCGATGATGTATGCATTGACTATCGTACTATACTTCTTCCACAACAGCGTGCGATCATCGCTTGTGTGTGCTGCAATCTTAACATAACCTATGTGCACGAAGTTAAAGCACAAAAGAATACCCAAGTTCAAAGATTGTACACATCACCTATCGATTTTGCATGCATCGACTTTCCTATTAAACTTCTTCCACTAGAGTGTGCGACAACCTTATAAGTATGCTGCTAACTTAGTATAACTTATACACATGAACTTAAACATAAAGAATAGTGATGTATGAAAATCTTGTGAACATAGCAGCAGCAGGAAGAATAGCAATGTTTTAAAACCGTGTACGTATTGCCTATCGATTGTACATGCATCAACTAGAGAACAAAACTTCTCCCGCTAGAGTGTGCTGCTATCTTAGCATAACATATGTGCACGGATTTAAAGCACGAAGAATAGTTAAGTTTCAAAGTGTGTACACAACACCTATCGATTTTGCATGCATCAACTATCGTACTAAACACATCCCGCTAGAATGTACAACGTTCACATGTGTTTGCGCTGCTACTTTAGCATGACCTAAGCGAACGAACTTAAAGCACAAATAATACCGATGTTTGAAAATCTTGCGAACATAGTAGCAGTAAGAATAGCAAGGTTTAAAAGCGTGTACATATCACCTTTTGATAATACATACATCAACTATCGTACTAAACAACCTCTACGCGAGCGTGCGACCATCGCTTGTACTTGTGCTGCTATCTTAACATAACCTATGTGCAGGAACTTAAAGCATAAAGAATAGTTATGTGTAAAAATTTTGTGAACATAGCAGAGTGTTAACTACGTAGGTGTAGACATTGAACTTTGCATGCTGAAGCAGCATACTACGTGACCGTGACGTCAGGACCACGTGCTCTTGTTTGGTAAACATAGCCACGTGCTTTTTTGACAGCTGTCTTCTTGACGGACCTTAACCTCACTTTGAAGGACAATAGAGCGTCGCTAACCTAACTGCTGCCATCTTTACGGCGGTAAAACTCAAGGCTGCCACCTTATGCATATTATAGCGCGGAATTTAAAATCCAACAACAGAACATTGCTAACCTCACTCTTGCCATCTTTACGGCGGTACACCTCAAGGCTGCCATCTTATGCATGTTGTAACGCGGGATTTAAAATCCAACAACAGAACATTGCTAACCTCTCTGCTATCATCTTGAAAAGTTCAGTGTTCCAAACACTACTTAGAAAAACGTAACTCATCGCACCTCGGGGATTTTATTAGGATAGACGTAATCCCAAGGTTCCATTCCTAGTTCTGAATATAAAACCATTTACCAATCATGAATAATTTTCTACACTTAACAAAGTACAAGCGTTCTTGCTTATAGCGGTCGATGAGGTTGTTGCTCCTTTAGCCTTTTAGCCCTTTAGTTCATTAGCCCTTTAGCCCATTAGCCCTTTAGCCCTTTTGCCCATTAGCCCTTTAGCCTATTAGCCCTACAAGAAATGTGCGGTAATCTAATATTAGAACAAAGGTATCCCCTGACATGTTCTAAACAAATGTTGTATCGAGTACAGTGTTCTATTTTAGTCTTGATCACTTATTTACTGTTCTAAACACTTCAATCAATGTTCCGATCACATGATAAAGTTAACGGCATAGAGTGCAGTGTTCGATTCTAGTCTTGTTATGTTTCTTTTGTGATTTGCAAGTCTAAACATGCATAATGACGTCATCACTGCAGCACGTGCTTACTCTAGCTATCCCGTTAGAGCTATGCCTTGACATAAGAGGAGGCCTTAACAGCTTATGTATAGCCGCTATTGTTTGAAGATAGCTGCTGTTAAGAGAAAAGCACGTAGAATTTTTCAAATTACCCGACACCACATTTCAAAGGTATGAGGTTTAGTGCTGTAAAGATACCTGCACGATGCAAAGCTAGCTTTCTTCATCAGAGCAGCCACCATCTTGTGTGAGCACCTCTAGGCCGTATCATAAGGAGCTGTGTATAGTCACCGTCTTGTCGCTGCTACCTTGCGCAAGCACCCCTAGGGCGTCTCATATGAGCAGCAGCCATATTGTGCAAGCGCTCTTAAGCTGTCTCATAAGAAGCTATGTATAGCCGTCATCTTGTAGAATTAGATAGCTGCCAATGCCAAAGGGCCTAAGTAGGAATCGAACCGTCGATCTCATCATTAGATTATGTTTTTCTTATGCTATCATGTTCATGATACTGCAAACCTAGGTATTCGGTGGAAATTTTTTGTCCGTTTTCGAGATATTTAACATTTTGCATTTAAGCCCCAAATTTAATGAATCGAACCTGCACGGCACGTTATACTCTCTACCATAGCTATACCTAATCATGTTACGAAGACTTGCTTCAATACAAGCGAAAACAGAGCGAATGCCAAAGGGCCTAAGTAGGAACCGAACCATTTATCTCATCATTAGACTATGTTTTTCTTATGCTATCATGTTCCTCATACTGCGAACCGAGGTATTGGGCAGAAAAATTTTACCCGTTTTGCTCTACGATGCACCGTTTTCGAGATATTTAACATTTTGCATTTAAGCCCCAAATTTAATGAATCGAACTAGCACGACCTGTTAGCCTCTAAGCTAGATTTCTTCATAAGAGCAGCAGCCATCTTGCCCAAGCACCCTTAAGGCGTCTCATAAGGAGTCGTGTATAACCGCCATCTTGCGCCCGCCATCTTGCGCAAGCATCCTTAGGGCGTCTCTAGCCATCTTGTGCAAGGACCCTTAAGCCCCCTCATAAGAGCAACCGCCATCTTGCGCAAGCATCTCTAGGGCGTCTCATAAGGAGCCTTGTATAACCGCTATCTTGCGAAAGCATACAAGGGAGTCTCATAAGAACCTATGTATAGCGGGCATCTTGCATAAGCACCTTTAAGGAGTCATGTATAGCCACCATCTTGTGCAATTAGCGTCGAGTGATGGCTGCTGTAGAATTTTTCTTTTTAAATTATCCGCCACCATATTTCAAAGGTATGTACCTAAAGAGTGTAGCACTGAGGTTTGCGATGTAAGTTGGCGGATGACAGCTGACAAAAAGCGCGTGAGTTTGTTTACTGAACAAGAGCACATAGAATTTTTCAAATTGCCGCCACCACATTTCAAAGGTATCTAGCTAAAGATGGCAGCACGGCTCTCTCTTGATTAAAGATGGCGGATGACAGCTAACAGAACTTTGCAAATTGCCCGCTACTATAGAGGGCAGCACGGTGCTCTGTAGATTAAAGATGACGGATGACAGCTGACGAAATTGCCCGCATGATAGCAGCACAGTGCTCTATTGATTAAAGATGGTGGATGACAGCTGTCAAAAAAGCACGTGGCTTTGTTTACTAAACAAGAGCACATAGAATTTTTCGAATTGCCGCCACCACATTTGAAAGGTATCTAGCTAAAGATGGCAGCACGGTGCTCTCTTGATTAAAGATGGCGGATGACAGCTAACAGAACTTTTCAAATTGCCCGCTACTACATGTCATAAAAAGGGCAGCATGGTGCTCTGTAGATTAAATATTGCGGATGACATCTGACGAAATTGCCCGCATGGTAGCAGCACAGTGCTCTATTGATTAAAGATGGTGGATGACAGCTGTCAAAAAGCACGTGGCTTTGTTTCCAAACAAGAGCACATAGAATTTTTCAAATTGCCGCCACCACATTTCAAAGGTATCCAGCTAAAGGGTGCAGCACTGAGGTTTGTGATGCAAGATGGCGGATGACAGCTGTCGGAAAAAGCACGTGAGTTTGTTTCCAAACAAGAGCACGTGGAATTTGCCACCGCCACAAAAAGGGCAGCACGGTGCTCTCTTGATTAAAGATGGCTGCTGTCACGTGGAATTCAAAGGTATCTAGCTAAAGAGGGCAGCACGGTGCTCTCTGGATTAAAGATGGCTGCTGTCAAAAAGCATTTTTCAAATTATCCGGCACCACATTTCAGCTAAAGAGGGCAGCACTGTGCTCTATAGATTAAAGATGGCGGATGACATCTGTCAAATAAGCATGTGGCATTGTTTCCAAACAAGAGCACGTGGAATTTTTCAGATTGCCGCCACCACATTTCAATTAGAGAGTGCAGCACGGTGCTCTCTTGATTAAACATGTCGGATGGTAGCTGTCAAATAAGCATGTAGCATTGTTTCCAAACAAGAGCACGTGGAATTTTTCAAATTGCCGCCACCACATTTCAACTAGAGAGGGAAGTACGATGCTCTCTTGATTAAAGATGGCGGATGGTAGCTGTCAAAAAAGCACGTGAGTTTGTTTCAAAACAAGAGCACGTGAAATTTTTCAATTTGCCACCACCACATTTCAAAGGTATCTAGCTAAAGATGGCAGCACGGTGCTCTCTTGATTAAAGATGGCGGTCGATAGTTAACAGAACTTTTCAAATTGCCCGCTACTACGTGCTTAAGGTAGTAGCCATAAAGAGGGCAGCAAGGTGTACTGTGGATTAAAGATGGCGGATGACAGCTGACGAAATTGCCCGCATGATAGCAGCACGGTGCTCTGTTGATTAAAGATGGCAGATGACAGCTGTCAAAAAAGCACATGGCTTTGTTTCCAAACAAGAGCACGTGGAATTTGCCGCCACCACATTTCAAAGGTATCTAGCTATAGAGGGCAGCACTGTGTTCTGTTGATTAAAGATGGCGGATGACGGCTGTCAAAAAAGCGCGTGAGTTTGTTTCCAGACAAGAGCATGTAGAATTTTTCAAATTGCCGCCACCACATAGAGGGCAGCACGGTACTCTCTTGATTAAAGATGGCTGCTGTCATGTGGAATTGCCTGCCACCACATTTCAAAGGTATCTAGCTAAAGAGGGCAGCACGGTGCTCTCTAGATTAAAGATGGCTGCTGTTACAAAGCATTTTTCAAATTATCCGCCACCACATTTCAGCTAAAGAGGGCAGCACTGTGCTCTATAGATTAAAGATGGCGGATGACAGCTGTCAAAAAAGCACGTGGATTTGTTTACCGATTCAAATCTCGCGCTAGTGAGGTTAAGTTGGTAGCACTAAGGTCTAGGCCCGTTAAGATGGCAGCACTGCGGATGACAGGTGACGAATTTGCAGCTACTGCGATAAAGAGGGCAGCACAGTGCTCTGTGGTTTAAAGATGGCGGATGACAGCTGTCAAAAAAGCACGTGGATTTGTTTACCTATTCGAATCTCGCGCTAGTTAGGTTAAGTTGGTACTACTGAGGTTTAGGCCCGTCAAGATGGCAGTACTGAGGTTAGCGATGCGTTGTTGTCTGTCAAAAAGCACGTGGCTGTCAAAAACTCGTGGATTTGTTTACCAATTCAAATCTCGCGCTAGTTAGGTTAAGTTGGTACCACTGAGGTTTAGGCCCGTCATGATGGCAGCAGTGAGGTTAGCTATGCGTTGTTGTCGATGACAGCTGTCAAAAAGCACGTGGCTTTGTTTACAAATTCAAATTTCCCGCGGGAGGCGGAGGAGGCCTCCGGGAAGGCCTCTCGGGAGGCGGAGGAGGCCTCTGGGAGGGCCCCCCCGTGAGGCGGAGGCAGAGGGGGCCTCTGGGAGGGCCTCCCGTGAGGCGGAGGCGGACTGGTTCTGATTAATCCAGGTTTCATTCAGATAAAAGGAAGATCTGTCATCATTAGAGGTCCAGAGATGATGCGCTGTACGCAACAAATTTAGTATGGCAGCAACAATGTCGCTTCTTTCTAAATGGAATTTCCTACTATCATTGTTTCACTTGTATTTGAAACCGAGGGATTTCAATAACGTGTACATGAAAGATACAGAGCCCTTATAGTTAATTTCTTCCTTCATTAAGTACATCAAGCCGGTGTATCCACATTAGCACTGTTAGTAAATTCTCCGTTATCATACAAGTCGGCGTAAAACATACTTTATAAAGTCGTCCGAATTTGTTGCACGTTTCTGAACTGTGTGATGTTCCTCAGTTATCTAAACGCAACCTTATTCCCTATTGGAAGATTCCTTCTGCCCTCGGAAAGAATGTTGGATACAGTGTGTTGACTCACACTGCAAGATCGAGCCGTCAGCTCCCAGCTTTGAGAAAAATTTGTGTTCTCGTGCACTTCCGTATTTGAGAGCTTCTTTAAAAAGCCATACACACTGTAAATTGTACTTATTGCCTAACTGTGTAGGCCTAAAACTTAACGAGTAATACCACTAACAAGGGATCGACTGCTACAACTCGGCTTTGCTGAAACACATTATGAAAACTTCAGCTCACAGCATGTCTTAAACTTCCACAACACTAACCTAATACAGCAATACTGTCATCATGGCTTGTATTTAGCCGAGAGAGCTTCTTCAAACACAGCTCGCCAGCACATTCATTCATTAATCTAGACAACACCAAACTATTCCATTGGCTGGTACGGTAGTGCGAGCAAATCTGGCTAGTCCCTCATGTTCTCATAGTTGTTCTGTATTTACCAAGACCGACTACACTTGACATGTCTCGTCCTAGTGAAACTCGGCTTTGTTGTTCGTGTTTACTATGCAATATAAGTGCTTACTAACATATTTTGTGAAAGCGTGACACTACACCACTGCTAAATGAAAAGATCAATGTAAAAAGCAGATTAATGGCTTTCGACGAATTTCTTATCACATTTGAGAATACAGACACGGAGCTATGCCACTGATTTCCCGACCATTCTTCTTTTTCTTCTTCTTCTTCTCGAAAATTATGGACTCTTGACGTGTCGTCCAGTCACTAAACGTGTTTTATAGCAGTATACACATTATAACACTTTTCACTTGTTCCAAAGTCATGAAAGTACTAATATTCATACATATACCGAAAAATGTTAGGACGCATAACCAAATTAGCCAGGAAAGACAAGTATTGCCCACACGGATGAAATATCATCTACTGCTTGGGAAAATGTATGAATTCGTGACAGATTTCGCAGTCATTTAACACATTGTAAAATATCACCCTCTCGAGGGTCCGACTCCTTGGCTGAATGGTCAGTGTACTGACCTTCGGTTCAGAGGGTCCCGGGTTCGATTCCCGGTCGGGTCGGGGATTTTAACCTTCATTGGTTAATTCCAATGGTCCGGGGGCTGGGTGTTTGTGCCGTCTCCAACATCTCGGCAACTCACACACCACACATAACACTGTCCTCTACCACAATAACACGCAGTTACCTACGCATGGCAGATGACGCCCACCCTCATCGGAGGGTCTGCCTTACAAGGGCTGCACCAGGCTAGAAATAGTCACACGAAATTATTATTATTATTATTATTATTATTATTATTATTATTATTATTATTATTAAACCCTCTCGAGGGCCGTAATGCACTCACAGCACTAACACAGTTAACCGTATACCTTGATCCCATCCAAGAGATACGTATAAACACATCACGAGTGGAAGCAGGAGCGTATGACCTTTAAGGAAACAAATACAATACTAATATTTACAAAACTAAGTTAGCGTCATCAAGAAAACGATTATTTTAATCATTACAGGGGTGAGGTCAAGTAATACTGAAGACGCACTGGTTGAGAAAGGGATGTTTATGCGTGCTTATCGTGCAAAAAATAATCGCTGTGCAGAAGAATAAGGACATTTGAAGAGTAAATGGTTAATGTCCCCATCTTGATCTCCACATATACAGCGGGGTAGGTTGGTGAGATGAAAGCGATATTTGTATTGTGGAGTAAGGGTATGGTTTAAGTGTAAATGTATGATGGATTCTTTGGAAGTGCTATAGATTTCTTTCTTTAACGAAAGAGAATGATATCGTGACGTCTCAACATTATTGATTCATAACAATTATTATTTGGTCTGATATTTTTAAAAATGTCAAATGTTTTGTTTGGGATATGATTCTGTTCTCCTCAAATAACATATACATGATAAGGTGCTATGCACGAACCAAACCTGACACACATTTGCAGTTTGTTAGTTATTATAGTATCATCATAGCTAAGTTCACCCAGCTTGACATAACTGACAATACTAGTTACCGATACTTCAATTTCATATGCAGTACATTATGGATTTCTACATCTACTGTAATCTTAAGTGATTTCAGACAAATAGGCACTACCTAGGAAAATACATGGAAATCGTTCTCTTTATAGTGTAGAAAGACGGGTGGTCGGTGTTTAATTCATTAAAGAATTTATTGCGGCCGAATGGCCATGTTTAATTAATTATGAAAGCTAAGGAATGTCCAAGATGTGAGAATACTGCGACAAGCTAGAAAAAATAAAAATAATTCGCTCAATGAATCGATAGCACTATCGATATAACAGTGAAACCGAAACCGACAGGTAACTATGTCACGGTCGCTTGATTGGTGCTAATGGCAAATTGTCGGTAAGTTCGCTGCCGCTTTGTCGTATTTGTGGGTATTATAATTATTTTTCTAAATATTTTACTGAGACACGTTTATTACACTGTTATTTATATTAGCTTACAATAATGATAAGAGAACTGCTTCTGCTGATCAGTGGTAAAATGCTAGCCTCTGGATCCCAAGATAGCGTGTTCAAACCCGGCAAAGATAATCGGATTTTTGGAGGGTGGAGAAAAGTCCATTCGATACTCCATGGCGTACGATGTCGGGATGTAAAAGATCTCTGGTGACATGTTTGATGCTAACCCGACAAGATAGATTTAGTTTACTCTGTTATCTAGCGGGTCTACAGTAATGTGGTAGTGGTGATGGTGATAGTCTGACTATTGTGTTAAGAAGAAGTACAACTAGTCAACTATCTTCTATATAACACTAATCAGGGAGAAAAACAAAGGGGGTGCAACACTTCAAAAATGAAGGTATCGGGCAAAGAAACACCAGGGCCATGAAGGGCGTGAAAATTAAAGACTCTCTAGCCCTCGGAACCTACTAACGTCGGGTCAGAAAAGAATAAGATTTGGCCAAAGGAGGTCGGATAGGATAGATGAAAGTGAGGAGCTTGGTACAAGTAACTGGAAGCAATGCAATGACAGCTAAAGGGCCCAAGAGTTGCCAACCCACGCTCCAAAGTTGAGAGCCCCTGTTACCCCTTTTAGTCGCCTCTCACGACTGACAGGGGATAACGTGGATGTTATTCTACGTCCCCACCCACAGGGGGAGGTCTACAGTCAAACGAACGTCAAAATTGACGAGCAGGCAAACAGATTTCATTTAAATGCCCGCACAAGGTACCGGAGTCCATACTATCATTTTATTATTATTAAGACAGTTCAAATGACGACAGCCAGCGACCACGATTGACTATTACCGTGAAACTAGATCCTCATGCTCAAACCTTAAGGACATGGGCGCCCGCAGGATCTTTTCCATTGGGGGGGGGGCACATTAAATATTTTCTTGGCTATAAAAACCAATATAACGTCAGCAACATTAAATTCTTTACAGAGATTTCCGGTTATAACAGACTGTCAGTAAGTTCAGTTTATGAAATAATCTGGTATGATATTAAACAATATTGAACATCAACCTTTTCAGAATTCCAGGGGGGCAAGCGCCCCTCCCCTTGCGGGCGCCCATGCTTAACCCTGACAGTAACACGTCTATAAATGTCGCTTTAATTACACCACACGTCTCGAAGACGTGCCACACAAAGCCTATTATTTAACGTTACGTTCAAGTTACCACACGGAATGAACAATGAATAGAGGTGGTGAAGGGGATAACTCTCCCCTCCTTATGAGTACTAGATGGCATTCATTCACACGACACGTCAAAAATCGTATGGTGTAAATGTTAAGATTAAATCTCTGGTTTCATTACTGAATCTGAAATACGACAAGAAAGGTGAAAAAAGAAAGAAAGAGTTTCATTAATTTAAATCTAGATTGAAATGCATGAATAGCCTAATACCGCGTAAGAGATGAACTGAATTTATGAAATGCCAGGAAAATGTCTATTTTATGTGCTTGAGACAATTTTTAACAACAGTCCCAGGAAATTTTCAAAATCTGAGAAATTATCCAATACCAAATTGAAAGGCATGATTTCACAAGGACATTGAGTATGAAAATTCTAAATTATTACGTTATCACACAGTAATAAAGCGTTTCTAAATTACCGGACGATACATTGGGCCAATCGTAAGAGAGCTACAAATCCAGTCTTGTGTTGACTAAATCAACAACTAGTTTACTGATAGTGGAGGCTTCGGTACAGGTTAATTTCATTTCCATTCTAAACTGAATGATCGAATAAGTAAGTTCCCTGTTAGATACATTAATATCATTATAAAACAAGTTAGTACCGCATCAATACGGTCAGTAACTTCGGAGTTTATCTACGTAGAGATATGTCTGTGTCGTAGGTGAAGTCTTAGCGAGCACGTCCATATGAATGTGACGCATGTTTAGAGAACTTTCCTACCATTTTAGTATACCAAATGCCAACGATTTTACTTGTACCTGGTTGTCATTAAAGATCAATCATTCTAACACATTCCAGTGGTCAGGTTATCAGTAAATATGAAGAGAAATTAATTGAACATAACCAAAACATCCTGTTACATACCCTAACTGGCGGATCATCATCTTGGCTATCGCTGAATCTTCTGACCAATTCTGGACGGTATCTTCGGAATAAAAGGAACCGGGATGGTCTTAAAGCCATAATGCACTAAAAATTTAGACTTCCATGGGGCCTAATTTAGAGTGATGATCCGAGTTTGTGGTTAATCTAAACAAACAGCCATTGCTATGGTAACTAACAATAAATATGGGTGGTACCAAGACTGACTACAATATCCCAGACCTTAATGCTACTATGTACTATCGATTGGGAGAAAATGGCGCGATTTTGAGGGGAAATGTGGTTCTCACATGGTTATTATTTTTGAGAAAAACGTACAATATGCATGTTACATATTATTACAGTTCTAAACTATTACTCATTGCAAAGTTGCTGTATTGAAATAGTACCTTTACTGCGCGCTAGAGAATGGTATCTGTCACATGGACTCGCATACCATTCACATGTGCAGTTTGAGGTCGGATCATGGAAAATTCCAAGGATGTGAACTACCAAGATCGACTACAATATATCAGATCGTAATATCAAAACCAAGATGGTAGACGTCATGGGCGCAGTAGCTGCCGACTGATGAATAACATCATTTCGACGATAAACCAACTCACGGTTTTCAGAGATGCCTGAATTTAGTCCCCAGGAGTTTTATTCCTGCCAGTAAATCTACCGCCACGAGGCTGACGTATATAAGCAAATCCATAACTACCGGATCGAGCCGGGATCAAACCCACCATGTTGGGATCAGAAGGCCAGAGCTTCAACCGTCTGAGCCACTCAGCCCGGCGTCACATTAAATTACTTGTGTTGATACCACTCAAAGAGCTACCTACATAATATCTGGTTCGGTCCGCCAGAAATTACGAAACGATCACGTAGATATTTTGTCACCAGTAGTAATTTAACATGATAAATGTAACATCATAGGAAAAATCACTGTTGCACCTATGAAAACACTTTTGCAACAACTACTCATCACATATAATCAACTAGGATCACACATATTCTGCTAGAATAGATGGACAACCCCACAGAAAAAGAGAACAAGCTGATTATTTAGACATTTCACTTAGTCAAATAACGTTTTCTCTTCGATTTCACTTCGCTGGATAGATGGAAATACATTACAAAACTGCTAAAATGATATTTATAATATCATTTTGAATGTTTGAAAATAATTTAAGGTGAGAAATTCCCCACATTATTCACTCTCATGAGAGCTATGAAACATAACGTGTTGCCTTAGTTTCGAAGAGGTGGACAATTTCTAATGTTCAGCACTCATTGAAAGGGAAGTACACCTGAAATGATCATGCCAGCCCAATGAACGGCCCTGGTGATGTTAAGCCTTCCTTACTGGGAAATTTTAAAACATATGTTGACATATGATATAGCAGAACTTCCAACAATGATGGTAAACTTAGTAATGAAACGTTCAGACACTAAAGATATAAAGGATTTTTTCCAATTGAAGAACATGAGTATAAAAACTCGATTGACTCTAAACAAAGATGTATTTAACCTGCATGAACGAGCTTCACTTTGGTGTAGACTGCTTGATAACAGATATCCACAGCATGAATCGGAAGGTATTGGTACAATAAAACCCGTGCGTTAGAAACGAAGCTAATCCGTGGAAGTCACTATTTCTTCTCTGTAACTGTACAGATTGCTCCATCTGTCACACTATAAGTTTAGTTATACTCCAAGATCCAGCCAAATGTTTCCGCAGTCAAGCACAGATTCTTGAAAAATACAATTGCATCTAAATCACGCGACACTTTTAATCATATAGACACTGACGGAACATCACCGTAGCAATTATCATCTATCTAAATGAATTGTTTTTTTTTTTTCGACGAATACGAATAGGTCCACCATTTAGAATTAGAAAAAATGTCTTCCCTAACCTCAGACTTACTCTCAGATGTCACATGCACATTACTGTTTCGTACAAATATTCACGATGTATGTTGTTAATCCATTTCTCTCTTAATATTTTATTCCTTAGGAAACTAAAGAATAGTTGAATGAGAGGCATTGCCATAGTTCGATTCAAATCCGGTTCACAACACGATCAAAACAAACACACTCACATGACTGCGCATAATTACAGATTCTAAGTGACCACTAACCCATATGAATATACTCACACACTAATATTCTACAAAGAAACTAATATTTATCGTAAAATTTCATGAAATTACTCCGACTGAATAAGAAAACAAAAACGAATAGACTCCCCATGTCGGTTGAAAAGAGATTTCCCTAACCACAAATTCTGGTTACACACATACGATAGTTTGGTATTTGACTTCCAAAATTTCCCAATGAATAGTCCTTATCCATTTCTCCGGTGAAGATCTATCCTCAGGGAATTTAAAAGCTTCAGCAACGCCAACGGTATAATTCGATCTACAACAACGAGCTAGAAAGAGGACTATAGAGTGGCTATTGGACCACCATATTTGAATCTACTTGAAAGCCACGTCCGCCATATTATAAGCGATCAAATCGAGTGGGCTTGTGATGAAGCAAGTACAGAGGCTGCGGGAATAAATACCGTTTCACAGTTTTCTTTATTAGGGAAGCACTCAAAGATGCGCAATGTCTGTTTAAAAGGACATTAAAAATACAAGATACAGGCTACGCACTTACATATTGTATACAGAAAAAAAATTAGCGCATTTCCAGTAGTCCGAATTACAATACAAATCACAAGACATTGCCAAAAATTTAGACCCACTTACAGGGAATGAAAATATAGAACAGAAAACCTTGAGCAAAGTAATATAACAACATCAAGAAATAATTAATATAACTTTAATAATAATAATAAATCCTAGTATCTTTCCATTTACCTGGAATTGGAATTTTGTATGGATTTAGCCTAATTTTACGACCGGATGCCCTTCCTGACGATGCCAAACCTAGGTGGAGTGATGTATTTACTATTGCGTGTTTCTGTAGTGGTTTGTAGTATGTTCTGTTGTGTGTAGATGAAGAAGGTTATCCAGTCCCGGATCCAGAGTAATTAACTGTCGACTACCCGGTTAAAATCCTCAACCCGGTCGAATCCGGTGCCCTCTGAACCAAAGGCCAGCACGCTGATCATTCTCTCAAGGAGCCGACACTAAACAACTTGGCAGGTTCGATCCTGGCTCAGTACGATAGTATTTGAAGGTTCTCATATCCTCAGAACTCCTGCGGGACAACATTCCGGCACCTCGGCTTATCCGAAAAAGTAGTTAATAGGACGTAAAACTAATAATAATTTACGAAAAATAAGTATTCTAGAGCCGTGGGGTACAAGGTTTAAAGTGAACAATGGTGTAATAAAGTATCCCTTAATAATAATAATAATAATAATAATAATAATAATAATAATAATAATAATAATAATAATAATAATAAAATAACAAGAATTTGTAGGATAAACAATTTGAAATAATTGTTGAAAAAGAGAACGGTTCTTCTTGTGATAATGATCTTAAATCACATAAGTTAACTTTACTGAATAATTCACTTCGATTATCTTTGGAAGAAGATTATGGTAACGCCGATTTTT
The DNA here is from genome assembly GCF_040414725.1 of Anabrus simplex. Classification (NCBI taxonomy): domain Eukaryota; kingdom Metazoa; phylum Arthropoda; class Insecta; order Orthoptera; family Tettigoniidae; genus Anabrus; species Anabrus simplex. Next base: position 93,271,553 of record NC_090265.1, on the reverse strand, counting down.
ATTTGCCTTATGTAGCACCCACACAGACACGCCTTATAGCTACGATGGGATAGGGAAATGCTAGGACTGCGAAGGAAGTGTCAGTGGCATTAAGGCACAGCAGCCCACGTATTTGCCTGATGTGAAAATGGGAACCACGGAAAACCAGCTATCAGTGCTGTCGGCAGTGGAATTAGAACTCACTATATCCCGAATGCAAGCTAAGAGCTATATACCGCGAAGCACGTAGCCAACTCGCTCAGTAGTAGTGGTGATGTAGGACTGAAAGTCCTCATCGTTGGCAGAGGGGATGGGGTGACTAGGAAATTCTAAATATTGTAGGTGTGGCGTTGGACAGCAGGCGTCTTGTAACACCGTTGTTCACTTTATATTTATTTTCAAAATGCTGGGGAAATGTGCTCTGTAGGATACAATGTAATAATAAATAGTGGTCTTGGTTTTTCGTCCTACCGACTACTTAGTACGGTTTTCGGAGAAGCTGAAGTGCCGGAGTTTTGCCCCGGCGGAGTTCCCTTACGGGCTGGTAAATCTACTGACACAAAGGTGACCTATCTGAGCACCTTCAAATACCAAATATGGCAACTTGGGCTCAGAAAGCTAGCGCTCTACCGTCTGAGCCACTTAGGCAGGATACATTTTTATCGTGTTTGGCTGCCAGTTCCTACAAGAAAATAAAAGTAGGCCTGATGTACACGTGCTGGATTGTGCTACACAGGCAACGTAATTCTGCTAATCGCCCGAAACTGTGTACTTTAGTAAAAAAAAATCTTATCTGAAATATGATATTTATTCTTCGTGTTTTCTCTACAATTTATGCAATTGCATGCCACACACGTAGAGAGCATAATTTCTTCGATCTAATCTGTTCAAAGTATCGCACCGTATGCGGAAGAAATTATATGAATGGCGCTTAAACTATGGAGTCGTTATTTCGTCTTGGCACCACCCAGAGCGCTGTAGCAGCCATGTTAGCCACTCTATAGTCCTCTTTCTAGCTCGTTGATCAACAACCACGAACGCAGCAGGAACGACCCATTTTTTTTGAAATGCTACAGCACGGCAATATAAACACCATTATACATTAAAAATACCATCATACATACTCCTCACAATACACCATACTAATAAACCGTTATAGGTTACTATTTTAACAAATACATACTTTATACTTCAATAACTCGATCAAAATAATACTCTTTAACAGAATGTAAACACACCAACCACATGTCTCAAACGTTCGCCCACGAAGGCGCCATTTTCCTTCCAATCGATAGTAGCATTAGGTCGGATCAACGAGCTAGAATAACATAGAGAGGCGGAAGCGCTGCCTGGGTGAACCTAATAGAACGAACGTCCGCCATGTTTCCTGTTGTCACACAAGCAAGGGGGCATGGCCTTTAAATGACGAAAAGTGTAGAATATGCGCATTTTAGAATCGCTGGGGGAGAATTAAAGACCGTTGTCGAAAGTTTGAAGCATGAAAGCGAATACCGCCACTTCATCATATTGCGGCACGAGGCCAACATCACGATCAGTTGATTGTAGGGTAGTTCGAAATCATCGCACAGTGACATACGAATAGGCCTCGAAATCGGAACAAGAGCGTTACCCTGCTTGGCTGTTGTGGTTAAGCGTAAATTAGAATAAAAACGATGGACATAAATATTTATGACAGGAAACCTTAAAATCATAGGGACCTACAATAGGTTACAACCTCATTCTGTTCATATTTTTAAAATTATTGCATCCTCATGAGTACTGTGTTCCTTTCTTAATCTGTTTACCCTCCCGGGTTGGTTTTTCCCACGGACTCAGTGACGGATCCTACCTCTACCACCTCAAGGACAGTGTTCTGGAGCGTGAGACATTGGGTCGGGGGATACAACTGTGAGGGAGGGCTGCACCTGCTATGCTGAACAGGGGCCTTGTGGGGCGGGGGGAGAAGGAAGCGGCCGTGGCCTTAAGTTAGGTACCATCCCGGTATTTGCCTGGAGGAGACGTGAGAAACCACGGAAAATCACTTCGAGGATGGCTGAGGTGGGAGTCGAACCCACTTCTACTCAGTTGACCTCCCCAGGCTGATAGAATCCCGTTACAGCCCTCGTGCCTCTTTTCAAATTTCGTGGCGGAGTTGGGAATCGAACCCGGGCTTCCAGGGGTGGCAGCTGCTCACGCTAACCAGTGCACCACAGAGGCGGCCCATGAATACTTTACCACAATAATCGTTCAGTGTAATTATTTATTATAATGTAGGGGGGATATCATGTTTCTCCCATTACCATATCATACTGGGATTACTAGCTGAAAGGTAAGCTTGAAAGTTGTCCATTGTGAAGTGTGGCATAGTTTTAAAAACCAAGGCAACATACATCTACAATAAAGTCTTGTAAAATGCTGTATTTATCATACTTGGTGTACGTTTGAACGAAGTGTTTTTGTGGTTACGTTTTCTTGGTGGTGGGCGCTCCGTTTCCTTTATTTGTAAATGTGAATGAAAATTAAATAGGGCTGGAAATGTACAGAGCATAAGCAACTGAATTGAGTGCGATACCATTTATCTCTTTTCACCCTCACAACGCATTGTTCGGTTAATTCCTTGTTCTTTAAACGAAATCTGAAGCAAAATTCGACAAATAATTACCGTGGCTATCCATACTTTCGCTAAGTAAACAATAAAATGGATTTAATTACAAACAGAAATTACAAAAAGGAACCTCGGCTATAATTCAGTAATACTTACTTAAAGTACGATATATCCTTGGTTTTATTACTCCGATTAGTACAACCATACGCTGAGCTTACGGCTGGCATTCTTGAAAGCGAGAATCTTTGTTTTCACTTCTTAAAACTTAGGGAGTTAAATTGGCATGCACGATCTCCCTGTCACCTCAACATATGCTCTCTTATATGATCCTTGGCTCTCGCGCCAATTCGCTTTGTTTTGACAACCGTTAACATGGCTGCCCCTTATCAACTTGCTTCAAGCAGGGAGCGCTGATGTCAGGTATACAGCCCCTCTATGTTATTCTAGCTCGTTGGGTCGGATATATTGTACTTGGTCTTGGTACTACATAGATAGTTGACTACTGTAGTCTTCGCTGAATCATAGTTGTGAGGTGGTATACATCCAGAACTGTCCGCATAACGAGCACACGCAATTTTCACTTGGGTCGTGATAAGGCATATTCTTGCATATTTTATGGTGACACCCGTGCGCTGCCATAACCTACTACGAGGGCTGCAAATAAAGTAGTGGCAACGTGGTCCAGACACTCGCAGGAAATCGGGCAGGCGTAAATAGGATATGGGAGCGTCCAGGTGGCGCTGTTGTCGATGTGTAGTGTCAAGGTCTGTCTAGGGAGGTCAAGTTACGAATGCTACTTATGGAGCCGCCATATTGGGTCTCTAAGCAAGCGTAACAAAAGGTAATTGTATTCGAATTTAGAGGATTTCGGTACCGTACATTGCAATAAAAAATAACTACTTTTCATAAAGAATTTAATTGGGTATCTACTGTTCATATATATATATAAAACTGCATAAAACTTAAATTATATAAATACAGTCACAGCTATTTGAATAGGAAGATAATTAACAGAGCTTGAAATTCATATTTTTTAGAAACAAGAACCAATAGGAAAGCTTATGTCCTACTCTTTTACTTCTTTACAACTTGGTCTTACTGTGTTTCTTTTTATTATCATATGTCAAATGCGTAATTTTATTGACGGAAACATAGAAATCTGTGTCATATTATGATTACCGGTACATGAAATACTGAACTTAAAGTACTGTAATTAAAGTACTAAAAGACAGTTGTAATAAATTACCTTCAGCGTTTTCTTTATTAAGAATGTAATTACCAATACTGCGTTTCTAAAAGGTTACCCCAGTATGTTGACAAACACTGAATGCCTTTTGAGTTGAGTGCATTAAATTATGTATGGTACTGTTATTATCCATTCATGTGATATTTCTTTGGATTCTAAGGCCAAAAAAACCTGCACATATGCAACAAGAGTGATGTTCTTAGCTACTCCTCACTAGTTTATTGATAACCTATGCAGCTATATAGTAAAAAGTGATGGTGGTGATTATTGTTTTAAGAGGAAGTACAACTGGGCAACCATCTTCTATAAACACTAATCAGAAGAAAACAAATGGGAGGGGTCCAACACTTCGTAAAATGAAGGTATCGGCAAAAGAAAGATTAAGGTCACAAAGTGCGTGGAAATGATGAACTTCCTAGGCCTCGAATGCACTAATGCCGTCGTGGTCGGAAAAGAATAAGTGTTGACCAGGGGAGGTCAGATGGGCTAGAATAGGTGAGAGCCTGACACATGTAAGTGAAAGCAATGTCAAGACTCAACTAAGGGCCTCGCAATAACAACCCAAAATAGATTTCCCCCTGTGAGTGGGGCAATAGAATAACACCCCCTATATCCCCTGCCTGTCACAAGAGGCGACTGAAAGGGGCGTCCGGAGCTCCTAACTAGGGAGCGTGGGTTGGCGACCTTGGGGCTCTTTGCTGAGTCCTAACATTCATTCGTATAATAATATTAATAATAATAATAATAATAATAATAATAATAATAATAATAATAATAATAATAATAATAATAATAATAATAATAATGCCTAAGAAAATTAAAGCCGTTGGTAGACACGATTCCATAAGAAATAGAAATTCAGTCACTATTAAGTTGAGTTATAGGTTAGGCTATTTTAGGGATTGCATTAGGATATTATATTAGACTACGGTAGTTAAATTACAGTAGGTAGTTAGTGAGAGTGAAGCGAGTGTTGTGATCTTTAAGTATTTATCCAGCCGTATGCTGTACTCTAGAGAGCATTTAAGATGAATAAAATTTAGCTGTAAATAATAACTACAGTACCGTGTAAGCAGGGCCGGATTAAGGGGGGGGGGGCTAAAGGGGCTGCAGCCCCGGGCCCCGCGTGCCAAGGGGCCCCGGCCCTTGGCCGGACCTAAAATGGTATAAAAAGGCCTGCTGCCTCCGTGCATGTATATGAATATTTACGCTCGCAAAATATCAAACAGCGCTCTTCCTTCTTATCAGCTGTCCGCGTTAGTATTTCATCGCTGCTAGAATCAATTACCGTCCGGAGATACGAATCCTCGCTACTTACGCACTGTAATTATTGTAAAGGTTATTGTTGACGAAAATTTAAACCTGGCAGTTTGCGAGTGCCGGCAGAGGGAAAGGGAGGGAAGAGGTCTTGGAAGTTGAGCGGGAGGGGACAGGGGAAGCGCGGTGGAATGCGCATGTAATACTATATCTTTGCATAAGGAAGAAAACTTCCAGTTCAGCTCTGATTATTGAACCATTCTTAAGTTACAACTGTATTGTTCCTGTAAAATGGATAGAAAATATCCTAGTGGTGCTAAAAAGCGTAAATTAAAAGAACAACATTTGAAAGAAATTGAAAAGTTGCCGAAAATATCAACATTTTTTTGACAGGAAGTCTACAAGTGCATCGACGGCTGAAGTGACTGTTACTGGTGAATTGGAATCTTCCACTGGTAAGCGAATAGTGTCATATCTAAGTCTGCTGTTTTATGAGAGATTAGATCTTTACGGAACTGGAAAGCATGAGCATTAGGAAGATGGTTTTAGGAACTATGAAAGGGAATCCTAATGTGTATTTTAAACTTCAGTCACATTGTATGGAATACTCGAAGTCGTAAATAATAAATTGCCGACCTCGTTGGTGTAGTGGTAGCAATAATGACTGCCACCCCCGGAGACCCAGGTACCTTCCCCGGCATTGCCTGGGGGGTGCCTTCGTATGGGGTCTCAATAACTTGATCAGGGCACTCGGAATTAAACCCAGACCCGACACGGTGTGGTCACACGTTTACTTACTTAGTAATAAATTATTTAATAAATACACGAATTAAAAAACCCCAAAGGTATACAGCCGCGGAGGACCTTGTCTTACCAAGTGACTGCTGCCCAACCTCTAGGACCTGCAGATTCCGAGGTGTTGTGTGGTCAGCACAACGCATCATCTCGGTCGTATTCTTCGTTTTCTTGCCCGGGCTGCCATCTCATCGTCAGATGACTCCTCGATTGTAATCACGCAGGCTGATTGAGCCACTTGCTAGCCCTCAGGTACAGCTGAAAATCGCTGACCTAGCCGGGAATGGAGCTCGAGGCCTCCGGGTGAGAGGCAAACACGGTACTCCTACACCACGGGGCTGTCTAAATACACTAACACACAAGTAAATTACTTGTGTTCTTATGTTGCAGGTTCAGATTTAGTACTCAAGAATGAGGCCGTGTGTGTCATAGAGCCTGGTTGCAGCTCTGCCACTGCTAATGGCAGTCCTGCTTCAAATCTTCCTTCTGCTGATCCTGGTTATTGGCCTGAGTGCATGATGGACGAGTTTAGAGAGCAATGCATTCAGCTTGGGCCTCAATACTTTCAAAATCGTTCAGTTACGGGAAAGTATCTTGAATCCAAACAAGTGCAAAAATCGCAAAATCGTTATTTGTCAGACAGTTTGTTTATGCGCAAACTCAGAAATGGAGACTCTGTTGAAAGGATTTGGCTTGTATATTCACCATCTACTGGAAAAGTGTTTTGTTACCATTGCAAATTACTTTCAAATGACAAGATGAACTCTGCATTTTCTTCACATGGTTTTTGTAACTGGAAAAAAGCAGACGAAGCTGTCAGTAGCCATGAAAACAGTATAGAACATAGGAATGCAATTAATTCTTGGCTGTATAGGAAGAAAATTTCCTCGCGAATTGATAGTCAGTTAGTTAAACAGATAACTTTAGAGTCCCAGTACGGGGGCGAGGTGTTGAAACGAATTGTGGCAGTCATAAAATTTTTGTGTGTGCGAGGACTAGCATTTCGTGGAGAAAATGAGATTTTTGGAGTGCATAATAATGGGAATTTTTTAGGAATCCTTGAACTAATTTCCCAGTTTGACCCTTTTCTGAAGGAGCACATTTCAAAACACGGTAATGAAGGAAAAGGGAAGCCTTCGTATTTATCGAAAACAATTGCCGAAGAACTGATTCATTTAATGGGGGAAAAGGTGTTAAATACAATCCTAAGTGAAATAAAAGAATCAAATTACTATTCACTGATAGTAGACTCTTCCCCGGATTGTGCTCATGTAGACCAATTGTCAATTGTATGTAGATATCTTCATTCTGGGGAAGTCAAAGAAAGGTTCCTTTGTTTTAAGGCTATAGAAAGCCACACAGGAAACTCATTGTTTAATGAAGTAAAATCATTTTTGGATAGCAAAAGCATACCTTTGAGTCAATGTAGAGGTCTTTCTTGTGATAATGCGGCGAATATGTCTGGCCAGTACAATGGGTTCCAGGCACAACTAAAGAAGGAAAATAAATTTGCCCCGTTCGTGCCTTGTGCATGACACTCATTAAATTTAGTCGGAGTAAGTGCTGTTGAATCCTGTCGTGAAGCTTTGAAGTTTTTCGCTTACCTACAACGACTGTATGTTTATTTCTCAAGCTCTCCTCGTAAATGGGCTATGTTGACGAGAAATTTGGAACCGCACTTAAATTACAAACTTCTTCACCTGAAGAGTTTGAGTCAAACCAGATGGTGTTGTCATTATGAAGCAGTGAAAGCCTTGCGTATCAACTATGACAATATTTTGTGTGTATTAGATATTATATGTGAGAATGCTGAAGAAAAACATGAGTCCCGGAGAGAAGCAAAATCACTGAAAAATAAGTTCATGAAATTTGAATCGGCTTTTATGTGTGTCTTTTGGCATGAAATTTTGGAAAGATTTGATAAAGTTAGTGTGAGTTTACTGAAACCTACACTAGACTTGTTAACAGGTTGTAAACTTCTGGAGTCTCTGGTTACATTCACAATCAATGAAAGAGGTAATTTTGAGAAATATGAAGAGGAAGCTAAAAGGTTATGTGAAAAATATCTCACAGGTTTTGAGCACAAACCTGAAAGACAATCAAAGAAGAGATATGCTGATGGATGCCCTTAACGAAACTATTTTGAAAGGAAGAAAAGAATTTGAAGTAGAAACATTTTTGGTGATAATTGATAGTTTATGTAGTGGACTTAATAATCGCCTTCAGTCTTACGAAATATTTCAGTCATTGTTTCAGTTTCTAGTAGACTGTAAGGCTTCATGTACTGTGGATGAAACTTCTCTTAATATCTGTTTACAATTTTACCGAGATGATTTCGATGAATCTTTGAAACTAGAAATTAAACATTTTTATGATTTCATTAAAAGTGTAGATGTAGTTACTTGCCAGGAGATAGCTAAATACATATACGGAAATGATTTGATTAGTGTATTCCCAAATGTATTTGTGGCATTGAAATTGTATTTGGTAATTCCAATAACCAATTGCGAAGCAGAGCGTTCTTTCTCTAAACTGCCACTAATCAAAAATAAATTACGGTCAACCATGCTTCAACCAAGACTGGACGGTTTGACTATCATGTCTTTAGAACATGACATAACAAATGAGTTGTCATTCGATGATGTTTTACAGTCATTTGCAAATCTGAAGGCAAGGAAAAAGACAGTTTTAATGTAAAATTTATTCAACTACCAATTAGGTCAGTTCAGTACAGCATCGATTATCCGAAAGTATTCGGGAATGGGAACGATCAGATAAGTGAGTTTTCGGGTAGCCGATCATTTGCGAAAAGTCTGATCCTACGGTATAAGAGCAATGGAGTAATACTGAACATTTTCAAAGTTTATCTGTTTCAAGCTTCCGTCCTTATTGTCAAATGCACTTATAATCTTTGAATAGGTATCACTCTTCATTTAAATGTTCGTTACTGTGTTCTTCCAGCTCCAAATTCTTGAACTAATCTTGACCCGCCAACACCATCTTTAACTAGTCTATTTTAAATTTATCGGAAAAACATAAAATGACCTGTGTTCCTTCAGACGTCATTGCGAACTGTACAATCATTCATTTCATTTCAATACCTGCCACAAGCGAAGATTCATGCGCCACTGACGCCAACGGCAGTATTGTTAATTACGTCGGAGTAAAAAATAGGTAAACGTTGGATGAAAAGAGTTACAATTGGCTGAAATGGACCTAGATTACAATTATAATATATTTTAACGATATTTCTGTATTTTTGGATGCGAGGCTGCTGACGTAGGAAGGAGAAAACGTTATTTTGTCACAGCACTTGCGGATATGCATAACGCAGATATTTCAATTTGCTGACTGGGACACTTTCTGTTAGCCGATATTTCTCTTGATCGACATTCGGATAATCGATACTTTACTGCAGGCAGGAACGAGTTTGCCAATGATATAACGAAGGACAATGTAGTATTATGACTTGTAAACAAGTAGTACAAGTCATAATACTACAATGTCCTTCGTTATCTCATAATACCACTTGTGCTAGCTTTTTACATGTTGATTTAGTTTTACATTTTAGATTTTAAATTCACGTAATGCCAATAAGATAATGGGAATGAGTTCGTATTAAGTTCTGTTTTGTATGTCGATTTGATAGTGATGATGAGACAAATGTAAAATATGTTTTGGCATTATGAAATATTAACATGAAAAATAGAGAAAAATTGTATTCTATTTCAGCACTTCCCTATTCATCAATTTAAGTGGAAGTAGTTCTATAACGACTTCAGTATGCTAGTCTTACGTGATGTTACGAAGAAGGGGCCCCACAATTTTTAAATAGCCCAGGGCCCCCAAACACCTTAATCCGGCACTGCGTGTAAGACTGCTATTAACATTGTTGTAATAATGGCAAGCTAGACACAAATTGTTGGTTTGAAGTGATAGGCCTATTGTTTGTTTTGATTGTAATTGCTAAATGAACAGGAAAAAGCATTTCAAATATCTGTGAAACATTTCTACGTTGCATGTAGGATTAGAAAGATCCTGTCTGTAGTTTACGTGAAAAGGAATGGAATGAAATGAAATAGCGTATGGCTTTTAGTGCCCGGAGCGCCCGAGGACAAGTTCGGCTCGCCAGGTGCAGGTCTTTTGATTTAGCTCCCGTAGGCGACCTGCGCTTCGTGATGAGGATGAAATGATGATGAACACGACGCATACACCCAGCCCCCGTGTCAGCGAAATTAACCAATTATGGTTAAAATTCCTGACCCTGCCGGGAATCGAACCCGGGATCTGTGACCAAAGGCCAGCACGCTAACCATTTAGCTAGGTAGCCGGACACATGAAAAGGACATTTTCATAAACGCCAATACTACTATTACACATTTCCTGTCACTTTTCTTGCTTTTTTTGAAAGACAATTATCTTTTTCTTGTGGGGGGGGGGGGCGGAAGCTTTCCTATATTATATGTCAAAGACTTCGGTGGATTAGGGACGTTGAAAATTGTTGGGATGGAATTCCACTTGAGTAGTTTCCGTCCATCTGCCCTCTTTAGTTCAAATTGCGATTCTTCAAAATGATGCTAGAAGAAAATACATAATAAGTCCTATAAATATAAAACATCGTTCATATAAACATATTATACGAATATAATACGAATGTATAACTTCACGAACCTTCAACAAGACGGAATTATCTGTAGGTTGCCATTTGTCACGCCTACATTTTTGTACCCACTGAGCTCTCCCTTGTTTATCTCTCGGGAAGCGAAACGTTCTAATTCCGTCAGTTGTCTTATTTTGACAATTTGGTGCGATACAGTATCCCATTTTCCTTCAAAATACAAGTAATAACTCACACCATTACATCGGGCACGCTCACATAACAACGATATTTAAGACCCAATATGGCCACAACCGCAAAGGATTGTGGTAGCGTGACCAGACCTCCCTAGACAGACCCTGTGTAGTGTGCATTTTACGGGCATCCAATTGGGAGTGTTGTTGCTGTGTGGTGTTGAAGTGAAGAGTGTCGATTTCGCTGCTCTAAAGCATATTTTCAGAAGGTGATCAGCAGTCGTGGATTAAAATCTAGGTTGCTCACGGCAAAAAATCATCAGAACGTTATCGTGAATTACGTAAAGCCTGCAGTGAGAATGCATTACCGTATAGGACGGTTGTACGATGGGTCAAGGCGTTTCGTGCGGGACGGAATGAGACTGCGGATTTTCAATGCACACGTTGGCCGTCCATTCCTAAACATAAGATTAACATCTTGAGTGGTCTCGTTTACGTAGACCATAGACGGACTTTCCGGGAATCATCCGTAGAGTTTTGTCTCAGTCATCAAACGGTGTGGCACATACTGACTAAATGTCTTAACATGAGGAAAGCTGCGGCTCGTTGAGTTCCGTACTACCTCACCGACGTACAGAAATGGCAACGGTATATACTGGCTGGCATGCAGATGGACAGATACCGCAACGAAGGAGACGCATCTCTGCACCGTATTGTCACCATTGATGAGAACCTCTCCCTCTCTCTCTCTCTCTCTCTCTCTAGACCACTTTGGACCAGTATTATTTTACCTTTCTCCTTAGTATTCTTCCATGTTTTTAAGATATGATTTCTAATCACACCTCTTTCTTTGATGTGTTCTTCTCTTTTATTATATCGTACGAAATCTTTCTTGACTTCTTGAATCCAGATTGTTGTTGACTTTATCTCCCAAAGGTAATTGAATATATTTTTCTTTAATCTGTTTCTGAACCTACGAGCCTGAATTAAAGCGTCAATCGAATGAATGGAGTTTCCCAGACTCGCCACGTCAACAGAGATTTCTACAGGAACCCAGCCGGGTAAAGTTTATGTTGTTTGTGGCATACGACTACGGGGGTGTAATGCTTCCGCATGCTGTGGCTGAGGGACAAACCTTCAATAGCGACTACTGTTCCGGGGATTTTGTAGAACGCAGAGGTGAAAGAAGGTGATAATCTGAATGAACAACAAGAATATAATGATGAGCTCGTCATCTCCCACAACAACAATGACTTAAAGTCAAAATTCATGTAGAACATTACAGGGAATTGTCCATCCATGTGATAATTTACAAGGGATGAGCAATATAGTACAAGAGAATGTTTGCTCCACTCATTTACATTCCAGGAGGCTGGGCTCCAAAAGGTTACTGTAGTAGAGCCTCTAAGAGGCACAAGCCTCTTAAAAATTTATGCGGTACAAATTTCAAAAACAGTGTTTACAGTCACTTCTGCTCAACAGTCTTTTACATATTAATCGATAAACAATTACCAAATATACAAGGGCAATGAGTGCCCATTCTAAATGGCGTTATAAAAATGGTTTGACACGAACGGCCATGGACAAAAGGCTAGGCTAGGAAGCGAAACACTTGCAATCCTTCTTAGAAGAACACTTAAACCACTAAATGGGCTTATGGCCCGAAGTTGCAGAGGCTAAGCCTATACTACAGAGGGATGACTAAATGTGAAATATTAAGAACCAAAGCAGTGTGAAGAATTTAGAGGTATAGAAAATTTTAGTCACCCCATATCAAGTTGAGTGGGAATCAACAGAGGTAAAACACTTTCGCTCCCTTAATTTACATATTTTCCAGCAGGGATTTGAACAGAGTCCTCAGACATGCCAAAATTTACATTTAAACAATTACTTTAGAACTTTCTATTAATAAAAGATGTCTGAACTATACATTAAGAAAAGGAGTTTGAAACCTTCCCCTCAAGTTATCTGCCTGGAGCTATCACATGTTAAGAAATGTTTGCCATTACCTTGAGTAGCCGGGCCTTCCGAATGCCGGGATGCATCCCCTGCCTCCTAATAACGCCGCACACACACTAGACCGGAGCGATGAAGATGACAACACGCCCCGAAATCGCCCAGCTTTTACAGCATCTCAGAGGTGAACGTTCCAGAACTCTATATAGATAGGCTGGATGCCTGTACACACCCCGATTTTAATCGGCTAGAGAAATATACACAACATTCCGGATTGGTTAATAACTAAGGGAGAAGAAGGCCGTAGGAGTGTTGACAACCTTAACAGATAAAAAATAATCTACCAAAACTAAGGTTAACAAATTTTGAAAATAGAAATTTCTTCAAGAATTAATCATCCATAATTTTGCCAGAGGGGTTACATAGACCGATGGTAGAGACATCTGATTGTTGAAGGTCCAAGTATCTAGAGTTACATTAGTTCGGGTTTTTTTTAGCACAGATGACCTTCTAGAAAGCGCACAGTTCAACTGGACGGAGAATGAGTACCCCCGGTACAACTACTATTGCCGATTTCTGGAGCGAAATCTGCGTCCGGCTATGCGGCGCAAATGTCACGTTTTTTGCGAGACGATCGCCGAGCTGTACGGAGAAGGTGAGAGGGTTGGAGTTCGTGGCCTATATTTGGAAATGTGTCAGCATTCGTCTTAGTGCAGGAGAATGGAATACCACGGAAAATCATGCTCATGACAGCCGAAGGTGGGGACCATCCCCTCTCCGCCTCCCGAATACAGTGGCGTAGAGTAGACCCACGGTAGAGCCGTGGCCATCCTTCCTCTTCTCAGTCGGCCGGTCGGAGTACATTGTCATGCAACACGATTCGGCGAGTACTGCTCACGCGCCCAGCAAGTTAACAAATAGATATCTCCTGCTCAGGGCCCTCTAAGTTAGCAAGCGATTTGTCGAACCGATAGATGTATCTTACGTTCGTGCAACGCCAAAACACAAGTTAACCATTCGATACCGCTATAAGTTCGATATCTCACGTTCCAAAAACCGGGCATTACAGATGCAATGGAAGCCGAGATTCTTCGCGCCTCTGGCCACCTCTATCTCTTCCATAAACTGCACAAAACACTTCCTCCCCCGGACCATCTTTTGCACCAATTGGCCTCCGACTCTCACTTTCCCATCAAAATCGTGTCCCCTTACGCTACTTCCGTCCCTGTTTCTCCACTTCCCGTTACTACTCTTACTACCACTCTCCCTACTATTACTCCTGCCACTAGCACCTCTGTAGTCCATACTACCCGGCCATCTGTTTCCTCCTCTGTCACGTATAGCCATCCATCTCCTATCATGTCCACCGCCACCACCATTTTTTCTATACCCCTATCGTCTTCCCAGCTGCCCCCTCTCACGGATGCCACCTTCAACACTGAACGCCCCTCTACACCACCACGTCAACAGTTTTCATCACCGAGTTGCGTCATCCGTGGGATCGATCCTGTAGTCACCAACCAGGACATTCTGCAAGAACTGCAACTGGAGGGCGTCCCTGTCAGTCGAGTCTTCTGAATCTTCAATAATGATGGTCCAACATACATGGTTCGCCTCCGCCTTTCTTCCTTAGACGACGTAGATCATCTTATAACTTCAGGCGTCCACTTTTGGGGGCGAACCCATCGTGTGGAGCCCTCTCGCTCCCCACCGCGGCGTACCCGTCTACCACCTTCTTCTCAACCGCCTACTGACCGTTCTTCTTCTACTCCTGCTTCCCCTCGCCCTTTTCTCGCCCCACCGCCCGGACCGTCCCTCCCACATACTGCTGCTCCTCCTTCCTACAACACTTTTACCTTACCGCCTCTTTCGATGCTAGATCTCCTTCGTCTACTGGCCACATCTGCCACTAACCTCTCCACAACACTATACTACTTTCTTCTCCAATACTACCCCGTTCCTTCCTCTCATTTTCCACTAACTTCCTCCCTACCTGTCGCGCCATATTGATACTGTCTCTTGTATAATTCTGTAATGACTCTGTACCTATTTCACTGCCATACGCGCCCGAGATGTGCGATCAATAAACTCCCTGTCTCGCTCCTTTTGGTGTTTGCCGGGGTTTGCTTTTTGCGGGGTGCATTGCGGGTCTCCTCTGGATCCCGGCTTGTTGTCCCGGTCCCCTTACGCCACTTCTTATGCACTTACCTTTTCCGTATGTACAATACATACCTTCTTTTAATGGGTCTATTTCTCTTTTATTCTCTTTACTACTGGCCAAAGAGCTCCTTAGTTGAGCTGGTGGCCCGCCCCTCCTCCTCGGAGGAGTGGGAATGAACCAACCTTGTGATGATGATGATGATGATGATGATGATGATGTTCACCTGCACAACAACGCACCTGGTGGTGTATTCTCAAATCACGTTGTACGTATCAAGTCTGACGAGCCCGTACACCGTAATCCAGCACGACGTCTTATCGACGCTTTAAAAAGTGTATTGGACAGGTGGACCGAGTGGTTTCGTGGGGTTTCACCCCTGGACTTGCATATTCCTCTAATAGCACAGTACAGCTCTTCATTCTTCTGATCCAGGCTAAAATCCTCCTCAGCCACTCCTACATACTCTTCGTTCTACTAAAGTCAAGTCTCCAGGAAGTCCAGCGTTTTTTCAACACTTCGCCCGGTGTCATGTCGGAGCTCCAGGAGACGGATCGCGAACATCCTGGACCCCGCGTTATGGACGACGAATCTATTAAATCAGCCCGACCATTGGATAGCGACGATGATCACCACTCTAGCCCTGAACGTGAAGTTAAGAAACGCCGTGATGAAGCCAGTATAGCTTCTAGTTCCACTGGTTCTACATATACTCCAGCCACTTCCCAGTCCGAGCGAGCAGGCACGCCGTCCTCGGTTCTGGGCATCCAACAATTACCACCTTCGCCACTTCAGTATCAAGCTCCCTCACCTCTTCTATATATGCCTCCTAATATTCGTAGCTATGCTACGGTTGCGAAAAATCCGGCTCTTCCTTTTAATATCCGACAGCGCAGTATCATTTCTCCCACACCACAGCTTCCACCTACCTTTTTACGTCATCAAACTGATTAATATTGAACCACATCTGGCCAATACCCGCTCTCTCTACCAGCTTATCTCCAGGTTTACCCCCAACATCTCTCAATACGATCTGGAGATTCAACGTACAAGCGAAGGCTTCAACCTGAAAACATCCAAGCCCTTCTACTCGCATTTCACTTCGGCGATTGGAGCCCACCAACCGGGAAAACACGCCCGGGCGAGTAATCTTACTCAGCAGCAACCAGCCCGTCGACCTGAGGCTCCCTCGCGTCCCGCCCCCGTCTTATCTGTCGTTGCTTATGGGGTCAAACGGGACTACACGGAGGATGAAGTGGCGGCCCAGCTCCAACAAGACGGCCACCAAATATATCGCGTCCTCCGCATCCGGAACGCCGAGGGACCAACTATTCTGGTACGCATTCTCTCCCGGGATGTTAACACCCTTGACTGCCTGCTCCGCGATGGTGCCATGATCTACGCCCGCCGCCACCGCGTCGAGCCATCCCGGTCATCGCCCCCCAGGAGGATTCGCTGGGACCGCTGTCAGCGGTAAGACCACCTGCCAAGTGAACCCTGCAAACAAGATCAGGTATGTGCCACATGTGCGCAGGATCATCCTACATTTTCTTGCCCTAATCGTCAGGATCCGAAGTGCATTAATTGTAACGAACCTCACCCTGCCTATAGTTATAAATGTAAAGTTAAACCCGCTCCTGAACCTTCTCACCCCGAGTTTGTTGTACCCGTCATTTCCCAGGATCTACCAACCCCCGCCTCTTCTTCTTCCCTCCCCTTTCCTAGTGTGGAGAACATCGTCCGCTTTATGACGATGGTACTCCAAAACACCCTTCCTTTCCTGCGTCCCCACATCCTAACCTAGATCCAATTAGCGGCACGGTGAGTTCTGAATACGCATGTCGATGTTGGTTATACGGGGAACAAAATGCATTTTGCATTTTTTCCCCCTAAATACCGTCCCCATTCGATAGTTCTTTGAAGGTTTATTATGATAACATAAGATCACTTCAGTCTAACCGTGCCCTGTTCACCACTTCCCTTTCCATTTATACCCCGGATATTTTTGTGCTTAACGAGACCTTTCTGACACAGCGCCAACGACCTAACTTTTCTACTTACACTTTGTATCGCGCTGACCGGCCACGTAAGGCTCGTGGAGGCGTAGCTGTTGGTGTCAGGCGGGATCTCACTACTAAACGTCACTTTCTTCCTCCCTCTATTACTCTCCATGAATATCTGATTATTGAAATTTTTTCGTCTACTCGCACTTTTGTTGTCGCTACTACTTATTTAACTGCCGGTAACCCTCCTCCTTCTGATTTTATTCGGTATATTGATAATCATTTCCGCTATTATATTATAGTCTGTGATATTAATATCACCTCATATACCCTTACGGCTCTTACTAACTTTAATACTCTTTGCGCGAATATCCGGGGTAATCGCATTCCTTTCCCCTTCGCTACCCTACCACGATCAAACACCACACCAGACGTACTTATCCTATCTCCTTCTTTTTCTCTATCTCCGATTATTGATAAATGTTTAGAAATCGGTAGTGATCATACACCTGCCCTCATTACCATTCCCGGTGTCCTCCCCTACCCTCATTCTCCCCCACCCCGCCCCCTCCTACTAGACGCTACAATCAGACTAACTGGACAGCATATCGACAGACTACTACAGACCTTCTTCAGAACTCCCCCTCCCCTACTTCCTTCCAGAATCTTCTCTCTCTCATAACGCTCCTAGAACATGCACTAACTACAGCTGATCACTTGCACATTCCTCGCCGTTCCTATCATCCTAACAAGCCCCCTATTCCTCAAAAAGGACTACAGTTATTGCATTTAGCACATGACCTGTATCATCACTACCTTCGAACTCGTGACCCTACCACTTTGACTCAACATCGCCGAACCTTACGACATGCCCGTTCCTATATCAAAGCTATTAAGCGAAAGCAATGGACTACAGCTTGTACTGAACTCTCCGACGAACAGAACTCTCGACGCTTTTGGCAGACATTCAAACGTTTGACACAGCACACAAAATCCCACCCCACCTACCCCATTCATCATCTTCCGCACCCCCCTACTACTGATAAGGAAAAAGCTGATTTGTTTGCTGACCACTTTTCCAAAGTCTTCTCTCCCTCCTTCTCCCCTACACTCTACCATCCTGATGAGCCCATAATTAACCATTATAGTCATCCAGATCGTCCTGAACTTCAACCCTCCTTTCATCATTATCCAAACATTGATTATACTCACCCACTCAATTCCCCTATTACGCCTCATGAAATCCGCACTTTCCTTAAACATCGCAAAAATACTTCCCCCGGATCTGATTCCATAACCTACCGTCACATCCGTGAAGCTCCACCCATTCTCTTCGATCTCCTTAGTTCAGTCTATACTACTATGCTCTATACAGGTATTTATCCTTCTCATTGGGGACGAGCTAACGTACTTCTCTTCCTCAAGCCTGGCAAACCTCCTTCCGATATTTCTTCCTATAGGCCTATTAGTCTTTTACCCGTCTTATCTAAGATATTAGAAGCTCTCATATCACGTCGCATATCTCGTTATCTGACTTCCCTCAACCTCCTTCCTATCTCTCAAGCCGGATTCCGATCAAATTTCTCAACCCAGGATCATTTATTTCATATTACGTCATCCCTAAATTCATTTCTACGCCCCCGGAAAACTGCTGCACTGGTGTGTCTTGATGTCCATAGAGCTTTTGATACTGTGTGGCACTCCGGCTTACTGTTTAAATTGCGCCATTTACCGCTTCCTCTTACTCTTATTCGTTTTATTTATCACTATCTTCGCTCCCGTACAGCTCGTATCTTAATTCATGGCACCTCCTCTTATATTTTCCCTATGACTTCCGGAGTTCAACAAGGTTCTCCACTTTCACCTTTGCTGTATATCCTTTTCACTCATGATATTCCCCATCCTGATCCTCCCCTCCGCCTGTATCAATATGCAGATGATCTAGCTATTCTTGCCCTTTCCACCACGACTAACACATTAACTACTCAACTCCAAGCCTACCTCACTATTCTCGAAACCTGGCTTCAATCCTGGCAGTTGTCCGTCAATCCTCTTAAAACTCAATTTATAGTTTTCCGTAAAAAATCCCGTCTCTGCCGCCCCCGGCATCGAGTTCTACTAACTATGTACAATACACCCCTTGCGGAGACTAATCTATTAAAATATTTGGGCATTACCTTTCAAAACAACCTCCAATGGAACCATCATCTTGATAATATCTATAAAAAGGCATTTTCTCGCTTCCGTGCCCTTCGTTCGCTCACTGGGCATACCTGGGGTCTTCAACCCTCCCATATTATCCATATATACACATCCTTTATCCGCCCTGTCGTCACCTATGCCTCCCTGACTTGGTTGACTGCTCATGTTCGACAGTATATTCAGCTCTTGAAACTTGACAGACATGCTCTACGAATCGCACATCGCCTCCCCCTTGACACTCCCTCTGCTAATTTTCAAACACTTTATTCTTTCCCCCACTATCCTTGGTCACCTTCACTCTCTACGCCTCAACTAACTCACCAAAGGTACCAGTAATCACAATCCTATCATCACCGAAGCCCTGTCCTTATCCCCTTTAGCTGATGCCATTCTTAACGACCGTCGCACACTCCAGATTTCTCATCTCTTTCCTCCCCCCATCACATAGCTTCCCCCCCACCCCACTCTTTCGCCACCACTGTCCTATTACAAGCTAAAACTGTATTTTTCAATTCTATGATGCTCCTGCGCACAGTGGTGCAGCCTATATTTCTGCAGCACGACCAGTGTCCGTCCATTGTTTTATTATTTTATTATTTATTATTTTATTCGTTATTATTATTATCACTATTATTTTTATCATCACAATATTTTCTCTGTTTCTACTCTGGCACAAGCAAACTGACTTTCCGTCCCATTAGTTCTTATCTTGTGTTCATTATTATTATTATTATTATTATTATTATTATTATTATTATTATTATTATTATTATTTATGTTTTTCGTCCGAAGTTAGGACATATTGTATTATGTGACAGTGTTTCCGTTTCGTTTTTCTGCAGTGCCACAAGGTAATGCGTGTGCTAATTTCTGTTTGTTTTTCTCAGTGCATTTATTCGTGCCGATTGACATTCTACCTGCGGCATGTTCTTTATTTACGTTATGTGGACTTGCTTAAGCTAGCAATTGGTGTTATTGAACGTTATTCAACCGACTTTTCTTCCATATTCTTTATATTCAGTGTTGTATTTCCTTTCTTTCTGCAATTTCGTCTGTTATTTGTAACAATTGTCAGTGCACGTTATATTCATTTCCTACTCGGTATGTTGTGAACTTGACTAGTGCAGTGCTTATGTTGTCAGTGCATTGACGCCCAATGGACTATATGAACTCTTGCTCCAATACGCTACGATGCAAACATGTTTCTCTTCGTTGTATATTCATCATTTTGTTATCCTATTCTGTACCTATCTGTACAACTGTGTATCCTAATTCATTATCCTCCTACTTTTCCCCTACGTATTTCTATACATACCACTAAACATTCGATTTTCTTTTACATATATATATTGTACACGGCCTAAGAGCTACTTTGTATAGATGACGGCCCGCCTACCCATAGGGTAAGAATGAAATAACCTTCTAATAAATAAAATAGTTCAGCTGCATTCATCGATCTCTTCGTATGTCCACATATTTTTTCGGCTGGGTGGCACTCACCTCTTCGCATCCTCAGCCGACCCAAGAACAAGCAAACGGGCAGACGCCTAGTTAGTTGTCGCCTCCCCACCATGTCTTCCTTCTGTCTCGTGAAGAATGTGGACACTGCCTATTCCCCCGACGCAATTCGCAAGTGGCTTTGTGACACCGGGGCTGACGTTCGAGTGGTACTTCGTCTCCAGGATGCTTTCTCTGGCCAGCCGTCTCCTGATATTGTGGTCTTCTTTCGCGATCCGCAACTGGCATCTTTGGCCCTCGTTCGCGGCGACTTACTGATCTTTCATGCCCCGCATCAAGTTCTTCCTACTCCTGAACATATTTTACAGCACCTGGCCTCTGATCCTGACTTCCCTCTCTTTGTACCGTCTCCCCTCCCTATTTCTACCGCTGCTCCCCTCACGACTCCCGTCCAACATATTTCACCTACTCTTACTATTACTACCACTACCGTCACCGCTTTCGTTCATCTTTCCCCATCTTCTTCCACCCCCACTCTTACGTCTAGTCATTCCTCTCCGTTGATGTATCCCACCGTATCCTCCATATCTACGACTCTTACGAGTCCCCAGCGGCCCCCTGCCGACTCCGTTGCTACTGCCAACGCCACTCAGCCAGCCTCTGTCAGAGAGTCTGGCGCTACTACGGCACATCACCCGTCTTCATCATTCAGCTGTGTTCTTCGTGGCGTTGACCCTGCTATTACTGAGCAAGACCTCCTGCTCGACCTCCATCAAGCAGGTGTCCCGACGTGGCGAGTTTTCCGCATCTTCAACGTCCATGGGCCGACGTACATGGTTCGCCTTCAGCTTCCCACCAATGAAGACGTCCAACGCTTGCTCAACAACGGCGTCCATCTTCACCGGCGGACTTATCGTGTGGAGCCTTCTCGTTCCCCCCCCCCCCCGCGCGCCGCGCGATCACCTTCCCCTCCCCCCTCTCCACGTTCTCGACCAACACCGCCACTCGACCCCCCGTCGCACGCTATTTACCCTCCTGTTCCGCACCTACTTTCCAGCCCACCGCCTCTTTCCTTTCTAGAACTTCTCCGTCTACTTGCCACCTCCGTCACCAATATCACCACCACTCTCTATTATCACCTCCTCCAATCTTACCCCTCTTGTCCTCCTTTCACTACTGTCCCACCGTACCCGCAACCTACCCCGCCTCACACTCTGTAACACTCTCTCTCGTAGTTCTCTGTCATTTTTGTATAACTCACAGTTTATGTAACACCTTTACTTTTCTGTAATGCGCGCCCGGGATACTTTGCTCTGTCAATAAATTTCTCGTCCCTCTTCCCTATGGTGTTTGGGGGGTTCGCTCGATCGGGTGCTTTGCGGCTCCTCCCTGGGTCCCGGCTTGTTGTCACGGTCTCCCTGCGCCAATTCACTTACTATCTTCCCTTTTCGGTGTGTACGACACATGCCTTCTCCATTTCACTTTTACTGCTTATTGTCTTTCCATATGGCCGAAGAGCTCCTTTGTTGAGCTGATGGCCCGCCCACCCTATGGTGGTGGGAATGAAATGACCTCTTGAAGACGACGACGACGACGACGACGACGTTCACCTGCATACACCCCAGCATCAGTGGGTAGGGTCTGACACATCCCACTCTGACGAGTCTAGTGTCAGACCTAAGACGAAATGCTGGTTAATAGAGCAAACGCCTGAAAAGCCATACATCTAATTTTGATCTGATTTTTGATATGCTCTATTGGTGGAAAAATATCTAATTCCCTCCATGGGAATTTAGAATTTCCATTTGGAATTGCTAGGCGGGCATTAATTCCATTGTGGAGTTTTATCTCCCATATGCAGTTATCAGACTGTGCCTCATAAATAGGCTTCTGATAAGTTCACCTGCATACACCCCAGCATCAGTGGGTAGGGTCCGACACATCCCACTCTGACGAGTCTAGTGTCAGACGTAAGACGAAATGCTGGTTAATAGAGCAAACGCCTGAAAAGCCATACATCTAATTTTGATCTGATTTTTGATATGCTCTATTGGTGGAAAAATATCTAATTCCCTCCATGGGAATTTAGAATTTCCAAGCCTTCTTTTTACGTTTACAAGCTGCTCTCTTTTCATCATTCCACCAAGATATTCGCCTTTTCCCATCTTTACACACAGTTGTTCCTAGGCATTCCCTTGCTGTTTCTACTACAGCATCCCTGTATGCCACCCATTCTCTTTCTATATCCTGAACCTGCTTGCTGTCTACTGTTCGAAACTTCTCACTAATCATATCCAGGTACTTCTGTCTAATTTCCACGTCCTGGATATTTTCTACCCTCATTCGTTTACAGACATTCTAAATATACAATGAGGGCACTCACATGGGCGGAAGACCGATCCATATGCAAGTGCCACCCCTATACTATGTGGACTTTCACAAGGACGGAAAACCGTGCCCAATGTTAGCCACACCCCTATAACTCAAAATATTTTAAGTTAATCTTGTGGCCCCTCACACAGGCGGTAACCAATTCACATGTGAGGCGCCATACCTGTAGCTACTGACCGTGCGTGCTGTCCCACCCTGGTGAGGTAAAAAGGAAACCACCCTCCCTGGAACAACACGTCCGGCCCCGTCATGCAATTGACAGAGTAGATCCTCACCATTCCGTTTGGGGGCAGGTCACAGTATCCTGCCTCTCTCTCTCCCTCCTTTCTCAACCTCTATCTATTAACACTTGTCAACCACACTAGGGATAGGACCGCCCTTTCCCTCCCTCTTATGACGTTCCTTCGTCCCTCCCCATCTTATAAACAACATTTAAGAAATTTTAATAAATACTTTTATAATACGAAATAATACTAAATACTAAAATAATAATAATTGTTACGGAGTTTTCCGTGGTAGGTAGAGGTGAAAGAAGGTGCTGGGGTGAACAGGTCTCAACTTACGAAATCAAAGTTAATTTAAAATTTTAACAAGGTTATATTTTCTTTTCAAGATCAAGAAATAACAAATATAACAGGTACTCAGTAGCCTAGCAACAAATCGAGAATGTACAATTACAGTGTTACAGGATTTGGGCTCCGAGAGCCAGACACATAATTCTTGAGCAATTAGCCCAACTTTAGCCAGATACCAGGTTTGACAAAGGGGCAGAAAACCCCAATCATGCCCAGGAGCTCTTGCTCCCTATTACTCAGTAAAGCCTGCTCGAGGCACACAGAAATCAAAATTTTAAGAAAGAGCAACCCGCTCTTAAAGTTCAAGCCTATCAAAGGCCACACCAAACTCCACATTCAAGCTGACTTCCAAACACAATAACACAGGGGTAAAAATATCCAACCTACTGAGGCCTATTCAGTAAAAAAAAACAGGACAATTACATGGCCTCAAATTACCAACTTGAGTGGAGGCGTATCTTACACTCCAATTACACCTTCTTTAAAATCTACTTGGCACTAGGCCGCATATGCAAGGGCTAATCCCATACTAAAGAGGTGACTTATATAAGAAACGATTTACATTACATTAGGAAGGGAAGAAACGGTTGTGAAAATAAGTTCACCTCAAAACAATAGGAGTGGGAGCTCGAGAGGGTTAAGCACTCTCTATCCCAATATGTAGTTTAAAGAGATAGAATTTAAACCAAGTGTCTTTTACATTTAGAGGAAAGTTACATGGTAAAGGCTTCGAACCTGCCCCGAGAATTAAACTGCTGAGTTAGCAAGAAAAGAAGTTATTAAAAGGCCATTACCTTATTGATGAACTGCTGCCCGAAGAAAGAGGCGCTTCCCGCCCCCTGCTACATAGTTTACACAATGATAGGTGTTACTGAAGTGGCCCGGAGACCCGAAAATCAGCAGTTTATATACTCTCGTGGAAAGTTCGAGGCGTTTCGTGAATGATTACAACCCGCCCACAAAACTTTATTGGTCGGCTAAAAATTACAAGTCAAAACTGAAGAAGAAAACCAGGATTGGTAGAAAATTAATTACAGAAATTTGCGATTGGTCAATTTCAAAACTGGCGGAAAGAAAGGGTTAACATTGCCAACTTAAACAATGGCTGAAAGAAAATTTAATAAATAACAAACTTATAAATTCTAAATTTCTTCAAAAAAAAGTTCCTTCACTTCGCACTAGAGTGCACAATTGGAGTTCTAAAGTAGTGTCATCTAGAAGAGAATGTTCACACTTCTTGCTACGGAGAGAACAAAAATGCATCGAAACTGACATAGTTCAGAACACTTCAAAATTTACAAGTAGGGACATCTTCTGAGAAACTTGAGAATTAACACAGTAGTTAAAGTTCAGGCTTCCTCCAGTAGAGGAGTTTCAACTGGCGCAATGTTTGAATTAACGGCGTGGAGGTGTACCGCCCGGTACAGACCTCCCCCCCAAATGTCCCTCCAAGGGGTAACACAGAAGAACATAAACTTTGTTTTAAAATAGGGTCCAAGTTATGATGCTGATATAGAAATTAATTGCAGAAGGATTTACAAACAAGTTTTCGTAAATTGATGGGATCCAGTTTCAAAATTCTTGGTAGTTACTTTTGAAGTAATGTCTTTATGCTTGTAGAAGTTGAGTTCAGAAGGAAAAACTTTTAATTCTTGAAGGGGAAGAAAATTTGCTAAGTCCACCAAATATTGCAGTAAAATCCAAAAATGTAGTAATTGTTGATGTGAAGTGTCCATGTAGCTGATTAAGTACATCAGTTGCCGATGACTTTGACGGCCAGACCAGCCGCCGCTGCTTGAGTCCAGAGGAGGCCGCTCGGACCCCTCAAGTACCCTGAGATACCGCTCGCTCGCACTATGATAGGAGTAGTGGTGTTGAAGCACGCCGCACCCGCGGCGAACGTACACAGGCCGCGGGCCAGTTCCAGGTTGTGCGCCGCACATCAACCTTGGCCGGGAGGAGGGCTCCGGCTCGCCGTACACTGGTGGGCCTTACTGGAGAGGGGCGGGCCCGTACCCCACCTCAGTGGCGGTACGGCGCCGCGCTGCTGCGGGTGCACTGAAACATTAAGATCTCGGCGGCAGAATTTTGTTGGACCAGAATGATTTTAGGGTATAATCTTTGTGGTGAGGTTGAGGGGCCAGCGGCGTGGAGGTTTTATTTTTCATTTCACTTAGCCACTGTTTTATGTGAGCAGGAGGCGGGAGCATGGTAATGGCCATGGCAAGGACAGGATGGCAGTTTAACTGTTCGGGGAAGGTTTCACAATAAATACTTAAATACAAAGAACATTACTGAAAGGGCAGAAGGCCTTAAAAAGAAACCCAAAAAAAATATAACCTTCCTAATTCTTTCAAGATTATACAGAGCAAGTTAGCATAGAAATTACACAGGTTTCACCTGTGACAGGTGAACCCTAAATATCCTCTCGGCGGCTGGATTGCTTAATAACAACGTGACCGGCGTAGGAAAATCGAGAATTATGCACGGCCCATGAAATCTGGGGGCAAGCTTGCCCGCGGGAACAAAATTCTTGACCATCACCTGGTCACCTACCTTCAAATGGGTGGGTCTCCGTCCACGATCATATCTTTCCCTAACCTTCTCATGAGACACATTAAGATTGGCTTTAGCCTTCTTCCAAAGATCTTTAATATTATCTGGATCTATTGTCTCAGGTAGAATATCACTCAGAGACCAGAGGTTAGAGAGCGGCGAGTTGGGAACAAACTTGAACATCAAAGAAGCTGGAGTAAACTTATGAGATTCATGAACCGCCGAATTCAAGGCGAAAGCTAACCAATGCAGGGACGTGTTCCACCTGGAATGATCTTCATGATGATAGGCAATCAGCGCCGAACTCAGATTACGATTAACCCGTTCAGCTAGAGATGGTTGGGGATAATAAGCAGAAGTAGTCACATGAGATATGGACAGATCAAAACAGAATTTACGAAATAGATTAGATGTGAAAGCCATCGGCAACTGATGTACTTAATCAGCTACATGGACACTTCACATCAACAATTACTACATTTTTGGATTTTACTGCAATATTTGGTGGACTTAGCAAATTTTCTTCCCCTTCAAGAATTAAAAGTTTTTCCTTCTGAACTCAACTTCTACAAGCATAAAGACATTACTTCAAAAGTAACTACCAAGAATTTTGAAACTGGATCCCATCAATTTAAGAAAACTTGTTTGTAAATCCTTCTGCAATTAATTTCTATATCAGCATCATAACTTGGACCTTATTTTAAAACAAAGTTTATGTTCTTCTGTGTTACCCCTTGGAGGGACTTTTGGGGGGGTGGTCTGTACCGGGCGGTACACCAAAAGAAGCAAAGATTGAATTTAAACAAGTAATGGTGGACTGAGCGGTAGCCAGCTTAGTCGGAAATAACCAGGAAAATCTAGTAAAACCATCTACACATACAAAGATGAACTTGTTGGTATTTCCCTTTGATACTGGGGGAAGGGTCCTACGTAATCAATATACAGGCGTTCCATTGGGCGCGACGCTTGATGAGAAGACAAAAGGCCTACCTTGGTGGACATGGTTGGTTTACTAAGCAAACAAGATTTACAAACTTTAACTAGTTCACGAATTTCACCGTCCAGACCCTTCCAGAAACTTGTCAGACACAATATACTGACACGGACCAAAAGAAGCAAAGATTGAATTTAAACAAGTAATGGTGGACTGAGCGGTAGCCAGCTTAGTCGGAAATAACCAGGAAAATCTAGTAAAACCATCTACACATACAAAGATGAACTTGTTGGCATTTCCCTTTGACTGGGGGAAGGGTCCTACGTAATCAATATACAGGCGTTCCATTGGGCGCGACGCTTGATGAGAAGACAAAAGGCCTACCTTGGTGGACATGGTTGGTTTACTAAGCAAACAAGATTTACAAACTTTAACTAGTTCACGAATTTCACCGTCCAGACCCTTCCAGATAAACATTTCACGAATTTTTTCTCGGGTTTTGAAGATGCCTAAATGCCCCCCTAATGGGGTCTCATGATAGTACTTGAAGATCATAGGTACAAGAACAGCTGGAACGACAACTTTCATCATCTTATCATGCCTCGAAGGGCAACATAAAACACCATTCCTCAGTACATAAGGGACAACATGTTCCCCAGAAGAAAGGGTTTCCATAATGGGAGCCAGCACTGGATCTTCACGTTGATATTTCTCAATATCCCTAAAGAGCATGGGAGCATCTGTTAAGATGGCATTAACCTCAGATAGTATGGACTCGGGAGGTGATGAACTATCGACCGGTTCATGGGTCTCGACGTCATTGGAAAACATACGGCTGAGTCCGTCTGCGACAACATTTTCAGTACCTCTGATATGGATAACGTCAAACTGTAAGGCAGAAATTCGGATGGCCCACCGGGCTATGCGACCAGTACGACGCGGCCTACCTAAGACCCAGCTTAGGGCTTGATTATCAGTCTCCAAGTCGAATTTGACATGTTCCAGATAGAGACGGAACTTTTCTAAGGCAAATAAGACTGCCAACCCTTCGAGCTCATAGATGGAATACTTGGCTTCTTGAGCCGATAGAGTCCTAGAGGCATAGGCGATGGGTCGCCTCCCTAGTTCAGTCTCTTGAAGAAGGACTGCAGCTACCGCCGACGACGACGCGTCGGTTTGGACGATGAATTTCTTCGAGAAATCAGGCATGGCCAGAACAGGTGCATTACACAGAGCTAATTTCAGATCTTCAAAAGCGGCTTGTTGAGAAGGCCCACACTCGAATTTGATGCCTTTCCTACGAAGAAGGTTCAAGGGCGCCGCTCTATTAGCGAAGTTAGGAATAAATTTCCTGAAGAAATTCACCATACCAATGAACCTGGCAATACCTTTGATGTCCTTGGGAGGCTTGAAATCACGGATGGCCTGCGTTCTAGAGTGATCGACTGCAACACCGTCGGGCGACACAATATGCCCTAGGAATGACATAGAGGGTTTAGCGAAGGCGACCTTGGACAATTTCACAGTTAACCCAGCTTTATGAAGGCGATTGAGAACTTCTTTCAGATGATCAAGATGTTCTTCGAAGGTTTCCGAAAATACGACGACATCATCCAGATAGTGGTACAAGTACTCAAATTTGATGTCGGAGAAGACCCTATCTAGCAGTCTGGTAAGTACAGCTGCTCCCGTGGGGAGCCCGAAAGGCACGCGGTTGTATTCATACAGATTCCAATCCGTGGCAAAGGCTGTAAGATGTTTCGATTCTTCAGCCAGAGGAATTTGATTATAGGCCTGATTCAGATCCAAGATGGTAAAAAACTTAGCTTTACGAAACCATGAAAAACAAAAATGAAGGTCAGGAAGGGGCACAGATTGTAACACCACCTTCCGATTGAGAGCCCTATAATCAATGACAGGCCTGAAGCCATCTTGGGGTTTCCGGACTAGGAAAATAGGCGAAGAATACGCCGACTTAGAGGGCCTAATAATACCATCCTTTAACATTTGATCGATGATTTCTTTCAAAGCCTTCATTTTAGGTGGAGATAGCCTATACGGTGGAAATCGGACAGGAATCGAATCCGTAACCTCAATCTTGTATTCGATAAGGTCAGTAACACCAAGAGTATCAGAGAGCACCTCTGGAAACGACTGACACAGCTTACGAATACTATCAGCCTGCTCCTCAGGTAGATGTCTAAGATCTAACAACATCTCATCCTGGGTAAGCGAAACAGATGAACATGACACAGAACTACATTTAAGTAAAGGGATTTTACAATTAGAAGCAAATTTGAATGTGCACGACTTGCCCTGAAGATCGAGCACTAGACCAGTATGGGACATGAAGTTGGCTCCCAATATAATGGGGCAGGACAAGTGCTTTGCCAACAACAGTTTAACTTTCCAAGTAAATTTAGAAATACGAATTTTGGCATTTAAGGATCCTAAAATTTCTAATGGAGATGAATTAGCCGAAACATATTGAACCGAAGACGAACAATAGTTAGGAAGTTTACAAACGGATTTCAATTTCGAATACCATTCAGCCGAAATAATAGAACAAACACTGCCTGAATCTAATAGAGCTGTTATAGGCTTATTATTTAATTCGATCTTAAGAAATGGAACAGGTGCGGGGATATCCGCCGCAATCCTAAGACATTCTTTAGGGCCTTCAAAAGATACATTTGAAGACTGAGTTTTTCCCTGAAATTTCGACATGTTTACCTGGGGCTGAGCCTCGGGAAGATGGGTTCGCCGACTCAGCCGAAGCCACTAGTCACTTTTGATTGTTGTTGGAAGTTGCACCAGAAGTTGAGCAGGAGGGGCTGCTGTTAGCATTAGGGCAATTCTTGGCGATATGGGAAAACGCGCCGCATTTAAAACAACCTTGAGATGACCCTGCTCCATTCCTTGTCCTACTAGCTTTAATTAAAGAACACTTATCCCGGAGGTGGTCGGGCGACCCACAAGCATAACATTTACGGGCAGTGACGGTTCGGCGAGGTGGAGGCCGAAAATTACTAGAGTATGGAGGGGGTTCTTTCGCGACACGCAAGGTATCGGCGTATCTAACTCCTTCTGCTGAGACAGCCATGGCCTCTAACTCAACGAAGGTTTGCGGACGCGACGCAAAACACATGTATGATCTGTACGATGGGGAAATGCCTTCCACAATGGCTTGTACAATTTGATCTTCGGGAAAATGAAGGGCAAATACCCTAGTATAAAACTTAATGTCTTGAATGAAGTCTGCCAAATTTTCATCTAGCCGCTGCACTCTATAATAATACTTCTGAATCAGAAATGACCTAGCTAGAGCTGGAATAAAATTTGCAAGAAGGTGTGCATGAAAGTCTTCAATCGATGACTGTTCAGCAATTGCCCTAACAATTTTGTCCGAGAGGACACCTATGGCATACGGATATATAATTTGAAGAATTTGCGAAGCAGAGAGGGAGAACACTAGAGCATGATCTTGAAACTCAACTAAAAACCTTAAGAAAGAAATTACGTCACTGGTAGAGTTAACAGAAAACTTCGAAATACCTCTGAGCAACATTGCTAAAGGATGGGGCAAACTGCTGAAACCCGGAGACGTAGTAGGCAGGGGCCTAAGTGGTGGAGAAGCAGATTCGGAAGGAGCATTATTTAGCACGAAGGGTGGAATGGACTTGCGACGATCGGACATCGTTCCTGATGGGGCAGATGTACGTTGGGTAGTCGCCTCAGTACTATGTCCTTCCTCTTTAGAGGAATCCTCCCCACTAACAATATTTACTACCATAGGTTGGTCAGATTTAGGGATGGCAGGTCCAGATAACAACTGACTAACTTTACTTGACATTTGGGACAAGTTTTCGGCAAGGGCACTAGCTTCCTTACCCTGAAGGTCATTTAACTTCAGAGACAATAGATCACACACCCTATTATAAAAGTGGTACAGCCTAGCCTGTACTCTTTTGAGTTGATTAGGTGATGGATCACTTACTTCAAAAAAACTAACTACAGATGCTAGCTCAGTAGTATTGTCATTGATCGTGGAGAGAGCATCGTCAATCTCTTTTTCTCCCAAGGTCGGGATGGTAATAGGCAAATCAAGGGAATTTTTTAGCTTATTCGAGTCGACTGCAACCGTGCCTCCAGACTGAACGTTTCTGATAGATAATTCATAAATTAATTCCTCTTTCCGCAAATAGAAAGGGTGAAGAACCTCGCGAGGGCCGGACATGATGACAGAAAAATAGTGAAGAAGGAAAAATCAAAAAATTCCAGCAACTGAAAAAATTGTTAGAGTTCGAATCAAAGCCATGTTTATCCGTCAAAAGGGGCTAAATTGAGACCCATTCAACCACGCACTGCTACCACTTGTTACGGAGTTTTCCGTGATAGGTAGAGGTGAAAGAAGGTGCTGGGGTGAACAGGTCTCAACTTAAGAAATCAAAGTTAATTTAAAATTTTAACAAGGTTATATTTTATTTTCAAGATCAAGAAATAACAAATATAACAGGTACTCAGTAGCCTAGCAACAAATCGAGAATGTACAATTACAGTGTTACAGGATTTGGGCTCCGAGAGCCAGACACATAATTCTTGAGCAATTAGCCCAACTTTAGCCAGATACCAGGTTTGACAAAGGGGCAGAAAACCCCAATCATGCCCAGGAGCTCTTGCTCCCTATTACTCAGTAAAGCCTGCTCGAGACACACAGAAATCAAAATTTTAAGAAAGAGCAACCCGCTCTTAAAGTTCAAGCCTATCAAAGGCCACACCAAACTCCACATTCAAGCTGACCTCCAAACACAATAACACAGGGGTAAAAATACCCAACCTACTGAGGCCTATTCAGTAAAAAAAAAAACAGGACAATTACATGGCCTCAAATTACCAACTTGAGTGGAGGCGTATCTTGCACTCCAATTACACCTTCTTTAAAATCTACTTGGCACTAGGCCGCATATGCAAGGGCTAATCCCATACTAAAGAGGTGACTTATATAAGAAACGATTTACATTACATTAGGAAGGGAAGAAACGGTTGTGAAAATAAGTTCACCTCAAAACAATAGGAGTGGGAGCTCGAGAGGGTTAAGCACTCTCTATCCCAATATGTAGTTTAAAGAGATAGAATTTATACCACGTGTCTTTTACATTTAGAGGAAAGTTACATGGTAAAGGCTTCGAACCTGCCCCGAGAATTAAACTGCTGAGCTAGCAAGAAAAGAAGTTATTAAAAGGCCATTACCTTATTGATGAACTGCTGCCCGAAGAAAGAGGCGCTTCCCGCCCCCTGCTACATAGTTTACACAATGATAGGTGTTACTGAAGTGGCCCGAGACCCGAAAATCAGCAGTTTATATACCCTCGTGGAAAGTTCGAGGCGTTTCGTGAATGATTACAACCCGCCCACAAAATTTTATTGGTCGGCTAAAAATTACAAGTCAAAACTGAAGAAGAAAACCAGGATTGGTAGAAAATTAATTACAGAAATTTGCGATTGGTCAATTTCAAAACTGGCGGAAAGAAAGGGTTAACATTGCCAACTTAAACAATGGCTGAAAGAAAATTTAATAAATAACAAACTTATAAATACTAAATTTCTTCAAAAAAAATGTTCCTTCACTTCGCACTGGGGTGCACAATTGGAGTTCTAAAGTAGTGTCATCTAGAAGAGAATGTTCACACTTCTTGCTACGGAGAGAACAAAAATGCATCGAAACTGACATAGTTCAGAACACTTCAAAATTTACAAGTAGGGACATCTTCTGAGAAACTTGAGAATTAACACGGTAGTTAAAGTTCAGGCTTCCTCCAGTAGAGGAGTTTCAACTGGCGCAATGTTTGAATTAGCGGCGTGGAGGTGTACCGCCCGGTACAATAATAATAATAATAATCATAATAATAATAATAATAATAATAATAATAATAATAATAATAATAATAATAATAATAATAATAATAATAATAATAATAATAATAATAATAAATAAAAAGTATGTATACTGAGTATTAAATAACACCTCACACCTACGGATGACCAGCCCCCATGTGAGGTGCGATCCCGAAAACTACTGCCCGTCCATGTAAATCTTAGAACAAGGTTAAGACAGAAGATAGTAAAAGAGCAAGATGGTGCAACCATGTAAGGCCTACTTGTAAATCTTAGAGCAAAGTTAAGACAGCATGTCTAGTAGAATTACCACGACACGCCGACGTTATCATAACATTTAAAGTGCTGAGTGTCAATCGCCTACTGACCTACTTATGCTGGTTACTCCTCTGTTTACATTCCAGGTTATTACATCATATACTACCTTGCACTTTCTTTAGACATTTTTTTTAACTGTGCATAAGAGCTTATTGAGGCCGCTGTCGTTTCCCCACCCGTTCACTATCCATACAGTAATTTTTTGCTCATCTTTTTGTCTACACATTTTTTGCAGCTTCACATTTAGAAACTTTGCCGTTAGTTTCTCTGTCCCTATACAATCACAAAGTAAATGTAGATCATCATACTTAACCTCACATAGGATGTACTGAGAGCTCTCTTTGCTCTTGATCCACTCCCTATTTCTATGCAAGCCCATCAGCCACCATAATATCCCACTCTTTAATCTTCCATCTCCGAATCTTATACTTAAGTTTGAGATCTGGTAGACCTTACAGAATAGGCTCATTGTCAGGGCCCTCTGCATTCTGCTATTATTCCCCTTCCATCCCTCCCGCAAAATATATCCCATACCAAAATTCTCAACATAACTTTAAATTTTTGCCAGCCAACCCTCACCATACATTCTTTTCAGTTCATATCTACTGTATATGCTGCCTGCAGAAAAATCCCTTCTTAGTCTAGACCAATAAAATACCCTTTTAACGCAATCTATCTCGATAAACTCTCCGCATAGGATTAATGCCCCCACATTGGCGGTACATTGTGGTAATCTCATAACAGCCTTACTGAATTTATATCTTATTTGGTTCAGCCTAAACGTTTTCTTTTCGAATCCCTATATTTCAACCCCATATAAAGCGCTGCTTTGGACCAAAGTTTTTAGCACTAGCCTCAGTATTTTATAGCTTACCCCTGTGTATTTGGCGACTGGAAATTTTATTGCAGCGAGAGCACTCCTAGATATTCTAATCTTCCTACTTCCTCTATTCTTGCCCCCTGGATCCTCCATTCCCTTACTTTTAACCCCATTCCTCTTAATTACAATCATCACCTTCGATTTGTTACAGTTAATTTTCAGCGACCACTTATTAGCGTAATCTGCTAATTTATCCAAGCTTTTCAGCAATCCACCCCCTAGTCAGCATCATTAACAGAATATCATCAGCGAATATCAGGCCTGGGATCTCTATATTGCCCACTGCCTGTAGAACCCAGCTAGCCCCTCCGTGCCCGTCCAGTATATCATTTATAAATACTACAAATAATATGGGCAATAATTTGCAGACTTGTTTAAGACCAAGCTTGCATTCTATCGGTTCGCTTATTACATTATCTTCTAGTTTGACGCTACTATATACTCTCTGATACAGCGCCTCTATCACACGTATTATTTTCCTAGAGATTCCCAGCCTCCCTAATTTTTCTATTAACGCACTTCTAGTCACGATCTCGAACGCTTTCTCAAAATCGACCGCTGCCAAAAATATGCTGCCTCTTTCCCGCACCATGCATTTTTCAGTTATCAATTTCACAATCATGATATCTATTGTTTGCCTCCCCTTCCTGAATCCTCCTTGATATTTGGAGATTATACCATTATTTACAGCCCAATCCCTTAGTCTATTAGCCAAGACTCCTGTGTAAATTTTGCTCAATTAATCTAAAAGAGTTTTACCTCGGTAGTTGTTAGGTAAATTTCTATTGTCTTTCTTTTTATATATTGGGCACATTATCCCATATTTCTATTCCTTCAGTACCCTCGTCCCGTTGAAAATCCTGTTGAATAGCTTTACAATTCCATCTCCCATCTGCCTGTATTTACTAATTTTTTTCCAGCATACATTACTGATATCATTCCTACACCCCCCCCCCCCACTGCTTTCATCTTCAGTTTCCCAGTCACCCCCTGTACTTCTTCTAGCATGAAGTCCCTATCTAGTTTGTGTATACTTACTTCCACATTAGACCACAAGGCCTGCTTTCTTTCCTTATACTCCCAATCGTCTCTTCCTCCTAATAGCTCTCTAAAGTATGCCACCTACTCTACATAGTCAATATTCATTTTCTTCAGTCTCTTCCCTCCTTTATTCATTATATTTATTCTCTCCCAATTTTTTTCAATTCGATTCATTCTGCATTCCCTGTTTATTAGCTCTGATTGGTCCTTCAACCACTGCTTCTTCCTCCCCACAATTTTGCTTTTGTACTCTTTCTTCAGCCTGCAAAATACTTCACGATTTTTGCTCCCTCCTTTTGCTCTATACTCTTCTAGTGCTCTTAACGCTGCCTTCCTGCTGATCTCATATTCCCTGTCTTACCAACCATCACCTTCTATTTTTTCCTTCTGCTGTGCTCTCCTTTTGAGTTCTCTGTCCATGTATATTTAATATAACCACTACGCCACTCTACCAGACTTTTTCTCTCTTCCTCTTCGCCTTCCTCTCTCCTTCCCACCAATCTAACCCACACTGGAGTGTGGTGCAATTTGGCCCAGTCCTCCACTCCTCTGCTTTTGATGTTATCTAGCAAGTCCTCTATACTCATTACTATGTCAATAATGCTGCCCCCTTGTTCAGTGATATAGGTCATTTTGCCTTCTCTGTCCCCCTCCAAGTAGCCGTTCAGAATGAAGAAATTCCCGACTTCACATAATTCTAAAAGTTTTCTACCGTAGTTATTAATTACCTTACCCTTACTACTTCTTCCTGACCATACTATCAACTCTCCTTCTTTACTATACCTCGGGCTTCGCTCGTCTATTTTGGCATTCCATTCTCCAAGTAACAACATTCCGTCCTCCTCATACCTCCCTCTAGTAATAGTATTTTGTAATAATAATTCCTGGGCCGATGACCTTCGAAGTTAGGCCCCTTAAAACAACAGGCATCAATAATAATTCCTCAAAGAGCCTAACATTTGCACATGGAGATTCCTGGGATGACAGTAGGCAAAATCCAAGCACACGTGTTTCTCTCTCCCTGCCTCTCTCCCCATGTTAAATCTTATCCACATAACCCCTTCAATGTCACTCGCAATATGCTCTACACATTCATTCAACTCTTCTTTAACAAGCACCGCTATTCCTCCGGGAGAACGGCCCATTTTGCTTAATCTTTTTCTTGGCTTGTGCCTCACCGTGAATCCCCCAAAGTTATCTCCCTGTCTACTTATAACCATGTTTCTAAAAGTGCTACGATATCAAAGCTTTCTATTAAATTTTTCACTTCTATATTACCTATTTTACTCAATACGCCTTCAGTATTAACAAAGCCTATCTTCCAGTCTAGTTACAGCCTTTTTCCCTACCTTCCAAACTGCCATCTTTATTATTACTTCTCGTTACCCTCTCGCTCTCAGCTTCTACCTCCCTTCCATCATTCTTTGACGCTTTATTGTCATCCTTCCTCTCTTTATCCTCTAACCCTTTCTTTCTTTTCCCCCACAGGTCTTTCAGGCTCTTGCTTCTCCCCTTGGTCATAAGGTCTCTCTCTTTCTTGCACCCCTCCCCATGTCGGCAATCACTGTATCCACTTTTCCTTTAGGAACACTATCTGTTAACACTTCCTGAACCTGCACACTTGATTTTCACTCACACTATCTTGCACTGCACTTTTTTCTTGACTCATCGCTTCAGTCATCGTTACCGCATTTCCTCGCACCTCTTGGGCATTTTCCTGTTTATCTCTTGTCTGCTTCGATCGTTCCTCTTCCTGTTTTAGCTCTTCTTCCATGCCTTTTAGTTTTTACATACCAAACACGCCACGAGACACTGTTTGACACCACCAACCTTCAACACTTAATAAATGCTTTTGGACCTTGGTGTCCAGCTCTACCTAAATGTTTTCTTAAGATTTTCATATTCCCAATCCCTTCTCTTCCCAAGTCTTTGTTTTTCCAAATCCTTTCACCTTGTAAGTTCCTTGCGTTTTTAACACTATTTACACCATTATGGTTGACATCAACTTCACTTTCACTGGTCTCCTACCTTTCACTTTTCCTACTCTTTTGACACCGTCCATATCAACTTCACTGAAGTTAAGTTTCAGCTTGTTTTGGACGAGGTCCACCACTTTATATACAAGCTTCCTTTATCTTCACTCCGCTCTTCGTGTAAC
This sequence comes from Anabrus simplex, assembly GCF_040414725.1. NCBI lineage: Eukaryota > Metazoa > Arthropoda > Insecta > Orthoptera > Tettigoniidae > Anabrus > Anabrus simplex. Next base: position 93,234,355 of record NC_090265.1, on the reverse strand, counting down.
CCATAGATATACAGGGTGAAGCGTAATTCGCGCACTCGGGCGTTGCAGCGCGACTCCTCACATGCCAGCAATAAAAAAATGTCTCTCTTACAAATTTTCGTCTTGCGAGTATATCCTGTAGAAAACGGACGTTGAAGAGTAGCAATCTGGCAACACTGTAACCATATGTAGGGTAACTACCGCTGTCAGCACATTCTCGTCGTTCTGTACAGTTGGTGCATTGGGTATAGTTTTTGGTTGGCATGCAGGAGGTCGATGGTTCGATCCTGGGTTGAGGCACATTCTTTATTTGCTCATTTCCATCTGACATTACCTACTTTAATACAGTAAGACACCGTTTGTCCGCCTCTGTGGTGTAGTGGTTAGCGTGATTAGCTGCCACCCCCGGAGGTCCGGGTTCGATTCCCGGCTCTGCCACGAAAATTTGAAAAGTGGTACGAGGGCTGGAACGGGGTCCACTCAGCCTCGGGAGGTCAACTGAGTAGAGGTGGGTTCGATTCCCACCTCAGCCATCCTGGAAGTGGTTTTCCGTGGTTTCCCACTTCTCCTCCAGGCGAATGCCGGGATGGTACCTAACTTAAGGCCACGGCCGCTTCCTTCCCTCTTCCTTGTCTATCCCTTCCAATCTTCCCATCCCTCCACAAGGCCCCTGTTCAGCATAGCAGGTGAGGCCGCCTGGGCGAGGTACTGGTCATTCTCCCCAGTTGTATCCCCCGACCAAGAGTCTGAAGCTCCAGGACACTGCCCTTGAGGCGGTAGAGGTGGGATCCCTCGCTGAGTCCGAGGGAAAAGCCGAACCTGGAGGGTAAACAGATGATGATGATGATGAAGACACCGTTTCTGAGGTCACATGCATCCTACATTGACAACATTTTGTAACGCTGAAACAACAAATACCTGGTTAGACTAATAAGAAATAGACAGCTGAAACAAACAGGTTTCACATCTAGTAGATGAAGTGGTGCGAATAAATTCACGCCCACGACGTGGAAAGGGCGCCTTTCAAAGCTGACCAATGAAAACGATTGTTCGTCCATTTCTAGGATCGTAGTATGTAAGTGCAAATGGTTTCTAGAGGACCCACTGCAATCGCTGTTGACGATTAAGATGTCAGATACCATACCACCTGGACTACATTTACGAAATAAAAAACAAACGCCTCAACCCAGGATCGACCACTCGACCTCCTGCATGCAAACCCAAAACTCTATCCACTGCACCAACTGTACAGTACGACTAACGTCTGCCGACAGAGGTAGTTACCCTACATGTGGTTACGGTGTTGCCAGATTGCTACTCTTCAACGTCGTTTTTCTGCCGGATATACTCGCAAGACGAAATTTTGTAAGAGACATTTTTTTATTGCTGGCATGTGAGGAGTCGCGCTGCGACGCCCGAGTGCGCGAATTACGCTTTACCCTGTATATGCATTTCTTCATCCTTTCTTGGTTAACGAGACCAAACTCATTCTTCAGAGACACCACTTCCTTTTCCAGATTTTTCACCTGCTCATTTTACATTCACGTTGCTCTCTAATTCTCCTCTATTTTTTTCCTGACTCCCCACTGCTCCTTGAACCATGCCTTCAAATCCGTTAGCTTGTTCCTTTCTCATTTCCTTTACCAGTACATCTCCAGTATGTGCTTTCACAGCGTCTCCTATCAGCCCTCTGATTCTCTCCCAGTCCTCACAGATCATGTCAGGGCCTGGATTCATCCCCACGCCCCCTATAATTAGTGCATAGTTATAACCGTCACTGCCAAGACAGCCTCGCCAATCCTCCTCAGCTATCCCTTGTTCGCCGCATGCCCTGTCGTCTTCTTCTACCTTCGCTGCCAGCTCCCGATCGCCACTCGATATTGTTCAATGCCAATCAAACCGTACTCACCTTACAACATATCCACTTTGGTTGCTTGCTCAAGTTGTACTGAAACTATTCAACATACTCACTATTCTTGTCCAAGCACTTGTTCCTCTACACCAAGACATCGATGATGACAAGAAAGAAATCTGCTTCCAGTCCCTGAAGCCACGTCATGACGTTCAATTGCTTACCATCCCGGCGCTTCATCAACGATCAGAAGAGAAGAAAATCACTGGAGGACTGGTCGGATGGTCATCGCTCAGCCCAGCACGACAAGGTTTGCCTCTTTCGAGGTGAGATAAAGAGAATAGAGCTGTGTTAGTGTATTTTTTGTGGGGGGAGGGGTGCCGTGAGGCTCCGACGCCCGCCTCACAGCCCGTGGTGACCTACCTGTTTGGACAAATGACCGACAAGTGAGTGCTAACGCAGGAACATAGCCTAGTACAAGAGTACAAAATAACTTGAGGTGCAAAGGCTAGTCTTCTGCCAGCTACTTCCGCCCCTCCGTAAAGGAGAAGTTATAAGAAACCTTCCTAAACCCACCAGGCAATCCCATATCTCCTTTCGGCACTGGTTACCCTGTCGCGGTCATACCAAGACATCCCCGGCGCTAGATCACTGCCGTTCCAGAGCCACGGTCACCCCCGGTCCATGGCCGACTGCAATTCTTTCAAGGTAGAAAATGGACAAGTTAATGAAATAAAACAGAAATCATAATGCGCGGTCGAGAGAGAATAAATAAATAAAAAGTAGTCTTGCAAACGACCATGCGGATGGCCAGTAATGCGAAAGCTCTTCCAAAAGGAGCTACTTCGCATACCCCCTTCAAATTAGGATATTATTGCAGCCATCACTTTTAACATTAAGGACGGACCGCATAGAGAATGTGGTGCCGCACCATTGTTGTCAATGCGGTGGTACTGGTGGAGGTGGTGATTATTGTTTTAAGAGGTACAACTGGGTAATCATTCTCTGATAACACTAATCAGAGGGGGAAAATAGAACGGATCCATTAATTAAAAATGAAGGTATCGGCCAAAGAAAGACAAGGGCCACGACGATCGTGGAAGTGAAAGACCCGCTAGACCGAGTGATCTAATACCGTTGGGGTCTGAAATGAACAAGAGTTGATCAAATGAGGTCGGGTAGAACAGATGAAAATGAGGAGCCTGGCACAAGCAATGCCAGACTCAGCTAAAGGCCCCGTGGTCGCCAACCCACGCCCCCAAGTTAAGACTCCCTGGAGCCCCTTTTAGTCGCCTCTTATGACAGACAGGAGATATGGTGGGTTGTTCTACTGTCGCCACCCATACGGCAAATTAAAGCATTAAACCTAATGACCAGGGGTTTCTACAGTATATTAAAGCTACCACAATCTTTACGTCTGGTAGATGAGATATAACTGATATGGCGATCTTCACATCTCTTCAAGCATTCAGCTCTGGTCTTCTGGAGGTAATTCCCCGTAATATTAACGTTGTTACAACTGGTTTTTTGACTGGAAACTAACCAAGGGTACAGGGTATTGGGGTAATCATATTAACGAGATTGTTAAGAAAGGTTACAGATCTCTTCACATGGTTATGAGAGTACTTAGAGGTTGTGGTAAGGATGTAAACGAGAGGGCGTCTAAGTCTCTGGTAAGACCGCAGTTAGAGTATGGTTCCAGTGTATGGGATTCTCACCAGGACTACTTGATACGAGAACTGGAAATAATTTAAAGGAAACCAGCACGATTTGTTCTGGACGTTTCCCGACAAAGGAATAGTGTTACGAAAATGTCGCAAACTTTAGGCCAGGAAGACTAAGAAGTAAGAAGACGAGACGCTCAACTATGTGGTATGTTTCGAGCTGTCAGTGGAGGGTTCACGTGGAATGATATAAGTAGACGAATAAGCTTGAATGGTGTTTTTAAAAGTAGAAACGAAGTATGAAGGTAAGAGGTTGGAATATAGTGCCATATCTGAAATAAACTTATTTGATTACTATTTGGATGAAGGAGTGATACCAAATGAATGGGAAGTTGCAATAATTGTCTCAGTGTACAAGAGAATAGGTGATAAACACAAAGCAGATAATTACAGGCCAGTCAGGTGGTGGTGGTGGTGGTGGTGATTTTTGTTTTAAGAGGAAGTACAACGAGGTAGTCATCCTCTCCGAACAAATAGGTGGAAGAGAATTTTAAAATATAAAAACGAAATTATTTATTCAACAAAGTAATTTGGAAATGCAGTACAAAGTATAACACAAATAAAAAAAAGTTATAGAATTAGGCCGAAAGGATTACTAACGTATCAAAAGGGAACGTACGTTCCCTGAGTAACAGTACACTTGTAATTTATATACTCTTGATAAGTCCACTGTCGCACATAAAGCGGATGACGAGATCAGCAGTAGTCGCGTCGAGTATGCGTTCGAGTGTTTCCTGCAGGCCGAGCCTCCGTCTTAGGCCAGAGAGATCGGCGCACTCTGCGAGGATGTGGGCCACGGTGAAGTCGGCACCACAGGAACACACTGGGGGGTCTTCCCTCTTTAGGAGATAAGAGTGTGTGGATCGTAAATGACCTATCGTCAGCCTGCATAGTACTATGGCCTCTCTCCGTGAAGGTTGGAAAGAGGACCGCCACACGGTAGTTGTCTTCTTAATTGCTCTCAGCTTGTTGGGAGTTCGGATGTCTAGCCACTCCGATTCCCAGGACGCCAAGATGGTTCGACGTAGCTGAGAACAAATATCCTTAGCAGGTACATTGACTGGTCTTGGAGGTAAAAGTACAGCTTCCTTTGCAGCTTCATCCGCAAGTTCGTTTCCCGCAATCCCAACGTGGCTTGGAAGCCATGCGAAAGTGATTCTGGTGCCAGCATCGCATAACCTGGCTAGAAGGTCATGTATCTGCTGCACCAGTGGGTGTTGCGAGAAACAGGTTTCAATAGACTGCAGAGAGCTTAACGAATCGGTACACAACAGAAAGTGGCTTCTTTCGTCACGCAGTGCAAACTGCAGAACCTCTAAGATGGCGTAAAGCTCTGCAGTATACACACTACATAATTTAGGGAACGAGATCTTCGTGCTCATATCATCAATGACGAAAGAGAAACCAACATTATCTCCGATTTTTGAACCATCCGTGAAGATAAGTCTCGCAGCCGGATATTGGTGAACGAAGTCCTGGAAATACCTCCGATAAACGGAGGAATCCGTGTTCACCTTGGGTCCACGCAGCAGATCTAAACGTATATCCGGTCCCCGAACCAACCACGGGGGTACCTCGCTAAGAGTTCTTTCAAGACAACCACCGATATTAATATTCAAATCATGACACAAGCTATCAATCCGAAACCCAACCGGCCGTGTGGCATTCGGCCGGACTTGGTACCGCTGGTGGTATTGAGTATGATAGATGCATTGATAGCTTGGATCTAGCGGCATTTCACGAATTTTGGCAGCGTACGTGAGGGGTAACTGCTGCCTTCTTATCCGTAAAGGTGGAACTCCCGCTTCAGCGAGTAGGCTGGGAATGGGGCTAGTACGGAAAGCACTCGTTGCCAGCCTTACTCCACTATGGTGAATACTATCTAAACGGCTCAGCGTAGATTTAGATGCTGAGCCATAAGCCGCACTTCCATAGTCAATCCGGGAGAGGACCGTAGCCGTGTAAAATCGCAGCAGTACCGCACGGTCAGCCCCCCACGAAGTGCCGCTTATAAACTTAAGCATGTTAAGTCTCTTCATGCAGGCAACCTTCAACTGACGGATGTGGGGCTGCCACGTAAGTCTCTTATCAAAATGGAGACCCAGAAATCTGCAGGTGTCAACCACTGGTAAGACACTGTTTCGCAAGCGGAGCTCTGGTTCGAGATGCACAGGCCGACGTCGACAGAAGTGTATAACAGAGGTTTTCGCTGCTGAAAATCGAAAACCGTGTTGCAGGGCCCATCTGTCGACTCGGTCAATAGCTTGCTGTAGCTGTCTCTCAGCAAACGCCACTCTTCCGGAGCTTTAATGTAGAGCTAAGTCGTCTACATACAGCGAAGGAACGACTGCGGGCCCAGCAGCGGCAACTGTGCCGTTGATGGCGATTGCGAACAGCGTGACACTCAGTACCGATCCCTGTGGTACCGGAACTCCATTTTCCTGAACGTAATATTGAGAAAATGCATTCCCTACTCGGACTCGAAAGAGACGGAGGGACATGAAGTTCTCAATAAACGTTGGTAAATTTCCCCGAAATCCCCACTGGTGTAGTGTGGAGAGAATCCCATATCGCCAGGTAGTGTCGTAAGCTTTCTCCAGGTCAAAAAACATGGCGACTAGGTGTTCCTTCCGGAGAAAGGCCTCCTGAATGGCGCTTTCCAGTCTGACCAGATGATCAGTGGCACACCGATGAGAGCGAAAACCACACTGGTAGTTAGACAAGAGACCCTCCTTTTCCATGGCCCACAAAAGACGCCAGTTAACCATCCTTTCAAATAGCTTACAGAGGCCATTTGTAAGGCATATTAGCCTATAACTATCCAGAAGTTTTGGATCTTTACCTGGCTAGGGAATTGGTATCACAATTCCCTCACGCCATTGAGATGGAAACACTCCCTCACTCCATATTCTGTTGAATAGGGTGAGGATATCCTTGAGACATCTGCCACTCAAATGCTTAAGCATTTGATTAAAGCATTTGATTATGGATTTTGTCCGGACCAGGAGCCGTATCTCTGCATAGCGCGAGGGCACTCCGCAACTCCCACTCCGTGAAGGGCACATTGTAGGAATGCGAAGCACTAGAGGCAATCAATCAATCAATCAATCAATCAATCAATCAATCAATCAATCAATCAATCAATCAATCAATCAATCAATCAATCAATCAATCAATCAATCAATCAATCAATCAATCAATCAATCAATCAATTAATCAATCAATCAATCAATCAACCAATCAATCAATCAATCTTGATCTGCATTTAGGGCAGTCATCCAGGTGGCAGATTCCCTATCTGTTGTTTTCCTAGGCTTTTCTTAAATGATTTCAATGACATTGGAAATTTATTGAACATCTCCCTTGGTAAGTTATTCCAATCCCTAACTCCCCTTCCTATAAATGAATATTTGCCTCAATTTTTCCTCTTGTATTCCAACTTTATCTTCATATTGTGATCTTTCCTACTTTTAAAGACATCACTCAAACTTATTCTTCTACTAATGTCTCCACTGACAGCTCAGAACATACCACTCAGTCGAGCAGCTCATCTCCTTTCTCCCAGTTCTTCCCAGCCCAAACTTCGCAACATTTTTGTAACGCTACTCTTTTGTTGGAAATCACCCAGAATAAATCGAGCTGCTTTTCTTTGGATTCTTTCCAGTTCTTGAATCAAGTAATTCTGGTGAGAGTCCCATACAATAAAACCATACTCTAGTTGGGGTCTTACCAGAGACTTATAAGCCCTCTCTTTTGCATCCTTACTACAACCCCTAAACACCCTCATAACCATGTGCAGAGATCTGTACCCTTTTACCACAATCCCATTTATGTGATTACCTAAATTAAGGGCTCTCCTTATATTAACACCCAGATACTTACAATGATCCCCAAAAGGAACTTTCACTCCATCAATGCAGAAATTAAAACTGAGAGGACTTTTCCTATTTGTGAAACTCACAACCTGACTAATAACCCCGTTTATCATCATACCATTGCCTGCTGTCTATCTCACAACATTATCGAGGTCATTTTGCAGTTGCTCACAATCTTGTAACATATTTATTACTCTATACAGAATAACATCATCTGCAAAACGCCTTATCTCTGATTCCAGTTCTTTACTCATATCATTTATATATACGAAAACATAAAGGTCCAATAATACTGCCTTGAGTAATTCCTCTCTTAGTTATTACAGGGTCAGATAGAGCTTTGTCCACTTTAATTCTCTGAGAGCTTTTTTCTAGAAATATAGCAACCCATACAATCACTCATGTCTAGTCCAATTGCACTCATTTTTGTTAGTAATCTCCCATGATCCACCCTATCAATTGTTTTAGACAGGTCAATCGCGATACAGTCCATGTGACCTCCAGAATCCAAAATATCTGCTGTATCTTGCTGGAATCCTACACGCGGAGCTTCAGTGGAATAACCTTTCCTAAAACCGAATTGCCTTTTATTGAACCAGTTATTAATTTTGCAAACATGTCTAATGTATTCAAGGTTATAAACTTCATTATTGGTTCCGTATTGAATTAAGATTACACATAAAATAAAATACAAAGGTTTAATCCACCTAGTCAATACATTTACAATAATTGTGATGTCTATAAGAACATTACAATATATTACAAGGTACTAGTTTCGACCCTGTGTGACCAAGATGCATATGGATATGCCAAAGTCCTAAAGCAAAAGTACATGGAGGAATGAATATAAAATAATGAGCTGAATATGTGATGGAATGATGTACATATAAAATGGTGAACCACTGAAATGTTATAGATGTGATATTGTTATTCTTATCAGTGACAAATAAAATTTTGGATGTCTTCAGGCTGTGCTATGAGGAATACTCCCAATTCAAGTAGGAACCTTGCACGCAATGTGAACAATGTGAATCTCTTAGTTGCCTCATAGCACACAAGATTCATTGTATTACAAGAATATTGAACAATCCTTATCAACATTTAACCTGTTTTGGATTTATTGGACATTATGCAAGAAAGATTTCCCATGTGCCAATGTTGAACTTTATATCTCCACCTGAAGACACATTCCGAATTTTGGAAACTCAATAGAAGCATTTGGATTTTGCTTTAAATATTGACATATTACATTTTTAAATGTGCAATTTTAAAGTGTTCACCAACAGAGCTTATTTTATTCATTTTGCAATAATTGTATGATAAATATAGTTTAATTGTACTGTATATGACATAAATCCAAAATTTTATTTGTCACTGATAAGCATAACAATATCACATCTATAACAGTTCAGTGGTTCACCATTTTATATGTACATCATTCCATCACATATTCAGTTCATTCTTTTATATTCATTCCACCGTGTACTTTTGCTTTAGGACTTTGGCATATCCATATGCATCTTGGCCAGGCTGATGATGACCCACACAGGGTCAAAACTAGTACCTTGTAATATATTGTAATGTTCTTATAGACATCGCAATTATTGTAAATGTATTGAGTAGGTGGATTAAACCTTTGTACTTTATTTTATGTGTATGTCTAATGTAGTCAGAAAGAATGAATTCCCAAAGCTTACATGCAATGCATGTCAAACTTACTGGCCTGTAATTTTCAGCTTTATGTCTATCACCCTTTCCTTTATATACAGGGGCTACTATAGCAACTCTCCATTCATTTGGTATAGCTCCTTCAACCAAACAATAATCAAATAAGTACTTCAGATATGGTACTATACTCCAACCCATTATCTTTAGTATATGCCCAGAAATTTTATCAATTCCAGTCGCTTTTCTAGTTTTCAACTTTTGTATCTTATTTTAAATATCGTTGTTGAAAATGAAAACCTACAACCTGTTTTCCAGTCGTTGACCGGGTCAGGGATCTAATGAATGAATCATATATAGGCTATTATTACGACAGGGTCGCCACTCCCAAGTGATGTATATTAATGACTGACAGATGCTATGAAATGAGAATGGAGAGTGTTGCTGGAATGAAAGATGACAGGGAAAACCAGAGTACCCGGAGAAAAACCTGTTCCGACTCCACTTTGTCCAGCACAAATCTCACATGGAGTGACCGGGATTTGAACCACAGTATCCAGCGGTGAGAGGCCAATGCACCGCCGTCTGAGCCATGGAGGCTCTAAATAAATATCATTGTTATCATATGTAAATTTTAATACTTCTTTAGCATTAGTCACCTCCTCTATCTGGACATTTTCCTTGTAACCAACAATCTTTACTTACTGCTGACTGAATACTTCTGCCTTTTGAAGATCCTCACATACACACTCTCCTTGTTCATTAATTATTCCTGGAATGTCCTTCTTGGAACCTGTTCCTGCCCTAAAATACCTATACATCTTCTTCTTATGATGCCATCTCCCTCCGAAGGTTGGCGATCCAATTGATTATAATTACACGCGAAACGGCAGCACGGAAGATTTCTATCGACATATGTCCATACTTGATGGTTATGAATTTCATGTTTTTGGTCCGTATTGAACTGAGAATAATATGTAAGTAATAATAATAACAACATAAACGTTTCCACCTTTTCAATACTAAAATATATTCACAAAATTATAAATTACACGGTACTAGTTTCGACCCATCTAGGGGTCATCATCAGCCGTATTGGAGCAAAGATCATTTTTGCTCCAATACGGCTGATGATGACCCCTAGATGGGTCGAAACTTGTACCGTGTAATTTATAATTTTGTGAATATATTTTAGTATTGAAAAGGTGGAAACGTTTACGTTGTTATTGTTATTACTTACATATATGTCCATACCACAGCCGCAAGTCCTTCAGCCAGGAATTTCTCCGTCTTCCCACAGATCTTTTCCCATCAATCTTCCCTTGAATGATCAGTCAGAGAAGTTTGTATCGTTCACCTCTCATGATGTGCCCGAGGTAGCTGAGCTTACGCTCCTTGATGGTTATGAGAAGCTCTTTCTTCTTGTTCAAATGTTGAGGACTTCTTCATTTGTCTTCTTTTCTATCCAAGATATTCGGAGTATTCTTCTGTATAAGTACATTTTAAAAGATTCAATCCGCTTCTCCAATAAAGGGCTAAGCGTCCACCCTTCAAAACCATACAGAAGGACAGGAAAGACATAATGTAGCATTCAAACTCTGAGCTGGAGGTTGAGTTCTCGGCTGGTGAATAAGGTCCTCATGGTATTGAACATACTTTTTGCTTGTCCAATCCTGGATAAGATTTCACATTTTGAATCACAATGCTGGTTCACTAGAGTTCCAAGATATTTGATGGAAGATACTTGTTGGACGATGTTGTTATTATACATACCCTTCCATTTTTCACTAAAATTTGTATGACTGTCAATTATGCTTGCCATCATGTTATCCTTAGCTGCCTTCTTTGCTAGATTCAATTTCCTAGTAAGTTCCTCCAATTTCTCCTTACTTCCACAGCCATTTCTAACTATATTTCTTTCCAGTCTGCACCTCCTTCTTAGTCTCTTTATTTCTCTATTATAATGAGGTGGGTCTTTAGATTCCTTACCATCTTTAAAGGTACAAACCTATTTTCACATTCCTCAACAATTGCTTTAAACCCATCCCAGAGTCTGTTTACATTCTTATTTACCGTTTTCCACCAATCATAATTACTTTTTAAAATCTGCCTCATGCCTGCTTTATCAGCCATATGGTACTGCCTAATAGTCCTACTTTTAAAACCTTCCTTTCTAGCACATTTATTCTTAACTATGACAAAAACAGCTTCGTGATCACTAATACTGTCTATTACTTTTGTTCCTCTATAGAGCTCATCTGGTTTTATCAGCACCATGTCCAGGATATTTTTCCCTGTAGTTGGTTCCGTCACTTTCTGAATCAGCTGTCCTTCCCATATTAGCTTATTTGCCATTTATTGGTTATGCTTCCTGTCGTTTGCATTTCCTTCCCAATTGACATTTGGTAAATTAAGATCTCCCGCTATAATCACATTCCTTTCCATGTCGTTCCCCACAAAGATGATTATCTTATCAAACAATTCTGAATCCATGTCAGCACTACCCTTTCCCGGTCTGTACACTCCAAACACATCAAGTTGCCTATTATCTTTAGAAATGAGCCTTACACCTAGAATTTCATGTTTCTCATCATGTTGTGAGTTGGACTGCAGACAATGGTATGATGATAAATGGGATGAAAAGTCAGGTTGTAATTTTCACCAAGAGGAAAAGTTCTTTCAGTTTAATTACCATTGTGTTGATGGGATAATAGTACATCATGGGGATCACTGTAAGTACAAGTACCTAAGTGTTAATATAAGGAATGATCTTCAATGGGGTAATCACATTAACGAGGTTGTAAAGAAAGGTTGCAGATCTCTTCACATGGTTATGAGGGAATTTAGGGGGTTGCAGTAGTGTAAGTACAAGTACCTAGGTATTCCAAACCAAACCAAACCCCATGGCGCAAAAGCCCCGAAGGGCCATGGGCTACCAAGCGATCGCTGCTCAGCCCAAAGGCCTGCAGATTACAAGGTGTCACGTGGTCAGTACGACAAATCCTATTGGCCATTATTTGTGGCTTTCTAGACTGGAGCCACCACCTCACCAGCAGATAGCTCCTCAATTGTAATCACGTAGGCTGAATGGACCTCGAACCAGCCCTCAGATTCAGGTAAAAATCCCTGACCTGGCCGGGAATTGAACCCAGGGCTTGCGGGTAAGAGGCAGGCACGCTACTCCTACACCGCGGGGCCGGCATAGTTAGGTGTTAATTAAAGGAATTATCTTCAATGGGTAATTACATTAATGAGGTTGTAAAGAAAGGTTGTAGATCTCTTCACATGGTTATGAGGGTCTTTAGGGGTTGTAGTAATGTTGTAAAAGAAAGAGCATATAATTACCTGGTAAGACCCCAATTAGAGTATGGTTCCAGTGTATGGGACCACACAGGACTACTTGTTATAAGAACTGGAAAGGATCCAAAGGAAAGCAGCGCGATTTGTTCTGGATGAATTCTGACAAAGGTGTAGTGTTATGAAAATATTGCAAACTTTGCTTTGGGATGATTTGGGAGTAATGAGACAAGATGCTCGACTAAGTGGTATGTTACAATTGACAAATTTCATTGTAATGAACCATATTGATGTAATTTGATTAAGAACTTTATTTTATTTAAAATCTCCACCTAATCAATAGGCCTATACATTGATAAATATCCAATTTCTTTGAAAATATTCAAGAAAAGGCTACGTAAACACTTGATAGTGAATCTGCCACCTGGGTGACAGTCCTAAATGCAGATAATTCTTTATTTCTTGAAGTCTTACATTTTCCAATAAAACATCTTCTATGCATGTTTCATGTAACAGGTGAAATGCCTCGCTATGCAACAAATGATGATTTGAAGAGTCGGAAGATGATAGATTTTTCTTTTTATATTAGTTACTAATGTTTATTCTAGCCTGTCTGTCATGATGTAATCCATTCAAATGATTTTGAAGAATAACAACTGAATACTTAATTATATTAGTTACAATATTTTCTTGAACTCTCTTTCCCATTTTGTAATACCCATGCCACTTAACAGAAATTGTTCCCTCAACCCAAAAAAAAAAACAGACCAGTCACTTTAACTGTCTATTTATCTAAAAACTAGGGTATAGTTGGCTCATAGTGTTCCTTCTGCTCTTTGTCAACTTCTTCTAGTTGTACACCTGAGGTCTCAAAACAAATAGTAGGATTGATGATTTTTCGCATTTTCTTTTGGCAATTGATGGCAATAATGATGATCTGTTTGAGACTTCCATTCTCGGTGAAACAATGAACAACTTCAAAAACTTCTAATGGTTTGCTATGAAGAGGTTGGACCAGCACCACACATATTATGTTATGCCATTTAATTCATAACATTTTCCCTTTGGAACACTCTCCCTGCTCATGATGTGGAGTTTCATTCTCACTTCAGTGTCTACAGTGACCTATGTTGGTGAATGACTGCCTCTATAGAGTAACTTTTAGTGCCATTAATGCCATCCTTGGGGCCCCGGGGTTCAAATCCCGGTACTGCCAGAGATTTAAGAATGACAGAAGAACTGGTATTTAGTTAAAACGGTACATGCAGCCAACCTCCATAGATAATTTTTCTTCATTGCTCTCTCATTATTTATTTAAGTTTGCACTGTGCTGCTCCATTGTAAATTTACTGTATTTTTCATTGCGGGACTCTGTAATTCAGCATCTCACCGTTTTGGTTTCTCAAATAAATAAACGCACACACAAACACACACTCATGCTCTCAAAGATGAATCTGTAACTGTTGAACAGGTTTATCTTTTCTAACAGGTTGATTAAAGATCTATAAAGCAGTGCTTGTTGATATTGTTATACAGTACTCACAAATAACATCAATGTGAGGAGGCTGTTTCAGTGTATTTAGGTTGTTGTTAATATTAAGCTGTTGTAAGTAGGCTTCCCAAGTGGCCTGCAGCAATGATAAACCCTTATATTTGTGACTAGTGTGGAGAATATCATTAGGCTGTAATAAAACTTCATCTAATCATATTATCATCTATGACCAGAAAATTTTTCAGAATCTTCTCAACTCTGGCTACTTGAAGTGGATATATCAATGCTGGTCTGATCAACTGATTAAGCACTGGTCCGTCCTTCCGTCTGTCGCAAGTGTGGCTGAAGTGGCAAGATGCCGGTCACTCATTAGAGCTGACAGTGGATGGACGGTTTTAAAACCAAATATTTTTTTAATTTTTTACAACTTCCTAGTACAAGGAATCATTAGCATCAATGTTAATTCAATATTTGTCACTCAAATGAACTCTTAAAATGACCACAGATGCGAATAACACTTACAGTACATTTCAAAAAGAAGTATACATGAAGACTATAAAGATACATCCTAGTCCAACCCAGCTAAATAAAGTATAATATAAATGGTTCTTTTCAAGGCCAAATAAACAAATCATTCTTTGGAAACAAGTAGGTATGAGACCTTGCCACATCCAACATAATAGGCAATAACAACAAAAATGTCAACAGTAGGCCTTCCGGATCAGGATGCAAACCTTCATCGTCATATCCTGGTTTTTCAATCATCATAGAATGTGCTATTTCCAGGTGACCTATTGTGAGGCTCAGCACACAAACAGCAGTGATTCGGTATCTGTTCATCTTTATCTTGCAGTAAACTGTCAAAATATAATAGTCTTCTTAAAGAACAGGTTATGTTCTTAAATAAATAAATTTGCTCACTTCAGACATAGATTTGTGTAGGATATTTCTGAAAACATTTTTATGGAGCAAAGCTCTGAACAAAGGTGGAATGTGGACAACAAATGGTGCAAAAGAAAAGAATAGAAGTTTTAGAAATATGGTGCTACAGAAGAATGCTGAAGGTGAGATAGGTAAGTGGCAAGATGCCGGTCACTCATTAGAGCTGACAGTGGATGGACGGTTTTAAAACCAAATATTTTTTTAATTTTTTACAACTTCCTAGTACAAGGAATCATTAGAGGTACTGAAGAGGTACTGAATCAAGTTGGTGGGAGAAGAGAGATTTGGTGATATTTGACCAGAAGAAGCTATAGATTGGGAAAACACATTGTAAGACAATCATACTTGTTGAGTTGGTCCTGTTGGAAGTGCATGAAGTAAAAAGGATAAGAGAAGGCCAAGACATGAAGATGAAAAGCAGTTTTGATTAGATGTAGGATGATGCCTAGTTACATAGAGATAAAGAGGTTAGCACAGAATAGGCTGGTATGGAGAATTGCATCAAATCAGTCCATGGATTGATGAAACAATAATAACAACAACCCCCTCTATTGTAATACCACTAAATATAATCTTGTTTTAACAGGAATTGCTATATTGAATCAGAATACAAATGGAGCATAATGTTCTACCATATCTGTTCAACATAGAAGTTGTATTCATTATTTATAAAATATTGCTATTTATATAACACTTTTATTGATTTCTTATCTTAATTGTATAAGAGAAGGCTGATGAGAATAAGACTTTGCCAACTTACATCATCTGACAAAGGGGCTTTATCTTCCAATGGACTTCAGTCAGAAGTAAGGCAATGACCTGTGAGATAAACACTAACAGAGTTATCAAAGCTAGAACATTCATCCAGACTCTCAATGTAGCTAGTTATATTTTTATAACATGTTGGCAAACAACATTTTCTTTCTCCTCGTTGTTATAGTACTGGGTAAAGTGTGAAATTATCTCCTTTTGATATTCAAATTTGAGTGTTGCTATGTAAATTGACTTAGAGTTGCCTTAACCAAATCCATATTATATAGGTGAATATTTCCTATATGTCCAATATGACTGATAGCTAATGTTATAAAAAATGTATCTTATAATACAGTAGTATGTCCAACTACGTGGGAATGTGAAGTTTCTCAGACACGTCATGGATGCCGTATCCAAAGTGGGCAGTGCCTTTGTGGTGTTGGCTGCTACTCTGAATATCGTTACACAACTAAGGATGAATGCTGGAAAGCTTTGAAAGGTTTGTACCAGATAGTATGAATGGGTGAAAACCATAACGGTATAAGTAACATTTTGGTCATTCAGAGAAAAAGACATTTAAACATCTTCAACACTCATATAAAGCATGGTATTTGTAGTTATACCACCCATCACTAGAGCGCAGAATATTACCGCTATCACTTGTATCCCCTGCTTGGTGAAAGGATACATCCTCCTGGAGTTACATCCTGCACTTAACTCATTTTTTAAAGAAATGTCACTTATACCGTTATGGTTTTCACCCATTCGTATAATATTATTTCAAACATTAGGCCTGATAAGGCATTTTTTCCTTTCCCTAAAAAGCTACACCTTGGCAATCAAAATTTCATGCAATAGCCATAACTTAATCCAGTTATAATAATAATTATTATTATTATTATTTCTAAATTTGGCTGCCTATGTACTGCATTGAACCTAAGGCTTTCTCTTCTTCCTCTTCTCCTCCTCCCAGAACCTCTTCTTTCTTTCACCTCTAATCTTCCTTTCTTTCTCAGATATGACCAATTTGGGTCTACACTTTGGTGGTTTCTCCTGGAATGTTTTGATGCTGTCCACTCATTTACTTCCACTAAAAATGTTTTCATTCCATGCCTTTATGGGGTACAGTGGGCCTCCTAGAGGGTGATACCCTCTCTCAGGCCAGGATATGTGTTGCGGTGATATGAGGTATGGAGGAGGTGAGAGAGGAGTGACTGTGACCTATAATAGGAAATGTCATTGCATTCGCTTTAATGAGAAGAATAGAAAACCATGAAACACCACTCTCAGGATAGCTGATGGTGGAACCAGCCCATCATCTTCTGAATGTAGATCTGTAGAACTGAAGCCACTTTGCTATGAGTACTTCATATTAAAAGGAGAATAGGGTAAAGAAGAACCACAGCTCATTATACAGAAGTATAATAAAAGAAAAGTTCTTCATACACAATCTATAACTTATATATACTGTACATAAAATAACATGTCCTGACTGACTGACTGACTGACTGACTGACTGACTGACTGACTGACTGACTGACTGACTGACTGACTGACTGACTGACTGATTCATCATCGCCAAGCCAAAACTACTGGACATAACGGAATGAAATTTTGAGGATACATTTATATTACAGTGTAGGTGTTCACTAAGGATGGATTTTTATATCCTTTCATTAAGGGGGTGAAAAGGGAGGGCGGAGGAATTTTTAAAATGAGTGTACCTATATCTCAAAACTTAACAGTTTAAAGACATGGAAATTGGTATTTGGAATCTCTTTAAAAATAAGGAAACACATATTTTTTAGTTTTTGGAAATTCCTCTTAAAGGGGGGTGAAGAAAAAAGTTAAAAAGGGGTTGAATATCTTTTATGAGAATGCTTATATCTCAAAAACTGAAGATGTTACAGACATTAGTATTTGAAATCTCCTTTAAAAATAAAGAAACACATTTTCTTTTAAATCCAATTAATGGGGGGGGGGGGGGGGGGTGAACAGGAGTGACAAAGAGGATGAATATTTAAAAAGACTTTATCTACAGTGTATCTTGGAAACATAACATGTTACAGGCATGAAAACTGGTATTTGAAATCTCCTATAAATAAGGAAACATAGATAATTTGTTTCTGGAAAATCCACTTAAGGGGAACTGAAAAAGAGGGTGAATTTTTAAAATGAGGTATATCTACAGTACATCTCAAAAACTTAACATGTTATAGATGTGAAAATTGGTATTTTTAATCTTTTAAAAATAAATAAACATGTATCTTTTTGTTTTTGGAAAAAACACTTAAGGGGCAAATGGGGGAGGGGGGCTGTAAAGAGGACTGAAAAGGGTGTTGAATGCATTTTATTAGGATACTGATATCTCAAATACTGAAGATGTTACAGATCTGAAAATTGGTATTTGGAGTCTGCTTTAAAACTAAAGAAATACATTTCTTTTTGTTTTGGTAAATCCACTTAAGGGATTGAAAAATTAGTAGAATTCTTTGTATGAGGATATTGAAAAACTAAAGATGTTGCAGATGTGAAAATTGGTATTTGGAATCTCCTTTAAAAATAAAGAAACACGTATTCTTTTGTTTTTGGAAAATCCATTTGGGGGAGGGGGGCTGAAATAATTGAACCCAGCTCAATAGCTGCAGTCGCTTAAGTGCAGCAGTATCCAGTATTTGGGAGATAGCGGGTTTGACCGCCACTGTCGGCAGCCCTGATTTTGGTTTTTCGTAGTTTCCCATTTTCACACCAGGCAAATGCTGGGGCTGTACCTTAATTAAGGCCACGGCTACTTCCTTCCCGCTCCTAACCCCTTCCTGTCCCATCATTGCCATAAGATCTACCTGTGTTGGAGTGACGTATTCAACTTGTAGAAATAATTGAAAAATTAGCTGAATTATTTGTACGAGAATACTTAATCTAAAAGAGCTAAAGATGTTACAGACATGAAAATTGGTATCTAGAATCTCCTTTAAAAATAAAGAAACATGCATTTTCGGGGAAAATCAACTTGCGAAGGGGGAGGGAGGATTTTGAGAAAGGAGTTGAATTATTTTTATGAGGATACATATATTTCAATAAGTAAAGATGTTACCATCATGATAATTGGTATTTGGAAGCTCCTTTATAAATAAAGAAACATGTATTTTTTGTTTTTGGAAAAGTCACTTAAGGGGGAGAGTGAAAGGAAGTGAAATACTGTATTTACACAAATAATACCTGCATATTTAAAAAAAATTGAGGCACTTAATTGGAGTGCGGGTTTTATTTGAGTCGATATTGGCAATTTTTTTTTCAAAATCAGCCTTCCTAAAGTTAGTGAGGGGATTATTTGGTGGCAGGAATAATTTGCATAAATACGGTATTTAAATTCTTTTTATGGGGATACTTATATCTCAAAAACTGAAGGTTACAGACGTGAAAATTGGTTTTTGGAATCTCCTTTATAAATAAAGAAACATGCACTTTTTGAAGGGAAAATCAACTTAACGGCATGGGGAGCAGGTGGTGGGGACTGAAAAAGGAGTTGAATTATTTTTATGATGATACTTATATTTCAAAAACAGAAGATGTTACAGACATAAAGAATTAAAATAAGAAACACACACTTTTTTGAGGGGGGGAGAGGGGTGATGAAAAAGGAGTTGAATTCCTTTAATGAGAATAGTTATATTTGAAAAACTGAAGATGTTACAGACATGAACATTTGTATTTGGAATCTTCTTTCAAAGTAAAGAAACACATATTCTTTTGTTTTCAAAAAATCCATCTCACCTTCAGCATTCTTCTGTAACACCACATTTCAGAAGCTTCTATTCTCTTTGTTTCTGAGCTAGTTATCGTGAAAAGAATTGAAAAAGCAGGTGGAGTTTTAAAATGAGTACTGGTATTTCTACAGTACATGTCAAAAACATAATGTGTTACAGACGTGAAACTTGGTATTTGGAAAATCCTTTAAAAATACAGGAACATGTATTTCATTTTTGTTTTCAGAAAAGGCACTTAACGTGGGTGAAAAGAAGTGGATAAAGAGTTGAAATATTTTTTATGAGGATACTAATGAAGTGCATCTCAAAAATTGAAGATGTTAAAGACATGCAAAATGGTATTTGGAATCTCCTTTAAAATAAAGAATTTTTTTTTTTTTTTTTTTTTGGAAAATCCACTTAGGTGGAGGTGGGGTGGGGAAAGGACTGATAAAGGGGTTGAGTTATTTTTATGGGGATACTTATACCAAAAAACTCAAAAACTGAAGGTGTTACAGATGTGATAGGTATTTGGAATCTTCTTTAAAAATAAAGAAACTTTTTTTTTACTTGAGAGAAGACAGTTCTATCTCAAATCTTAGCCCCAAAAGGCAATACCACAAATGTGATTTGCAAAGACTTTCTGGGATAAATGAAACTCAATCTTTCAGTGAGTTTTTATACTTTAAGGATTTTCGGATAATGTCTTAGTACAGTACCGAGGAACGTTTACTTTTATCAAATTACAAAATCCATGCGAGCGAAGCTGGGGGTAACTGCTAGTAGTTATATATTTTATTCTAGCACATAATTCTTTGCTAATTTGGAACATCTGTGTTGATAACCAGAGGAGTATCATACTGTTTAGTATTTTAAGACAAGCTTAGCAACAATCATTCAGGATAGAGAAGCAGTTAAAACATGACAAAAAGGATAATTTGCTGGAGAAAACACAGCAAATCTGCCAGGTGATACTGATATTCAGAGACATTAATAGGGAAACTGGAACTGAGATAACTGTAGTAGTGTATATTATACTTTTACAGAACATCAAATTCCCTATTCTTCCTAGACCATAGTTCAAAAACTTCTTCACATAGCACTAGCAAGCCAAAGTTGAGGATAGTTCAATCATATTATATGACAACTTTACATATGTATGTATGTATGTATGTATGTATGTATGTATGAAGATAAAGTTGGAGCAAACAATCGTTTATAGGAAGGGGAGTTAGGATTGGAATAATTTACCAAGGGAGATGTTAAATAAATTTCCAATTTCTTTGCAATCATAAGGCTAGGAAAACAACAGATAGGGAATCTGCCACCTGGTGATTGCCCTAAATGCAGATCAGTAGTGATTGTAGCATGTTGAGTTTTCATCCTGAAGGCTGGTTTGATCCTCTTCAGCTGCCATGCATGGGCTGGGCATCACTGAAGAAGCATACTAGGAAAATGAGGAAGGGGGTAGTGTAATAACATAATATAGTATGGCGATGTATACTAGGTACATCATTGATAGCAATTTGTAGTTTTACTACATGCCCTTAAAAAATAATTCTTCTTTTACTGTATACGGTACAGTCTCTATTTCATCTGTTGAGGAATTTGAGCACAGTTTCATCATGTTGGTGTTTGAGTCATCAGTCCATAGACTGGTTTGATGCAGCCATCCATGCCACCCTATCCTGTGCTAACCTTTTCATTTCAACGTAACTATTGCATCCTACATCTACTCTAATCTGCTTGTCATATTCATACCTTGGTCTACCCCTACCGTTCTCACCACCTACACTTCCCTCAACAACCAACTGAACAAGTCTTGGGTGTCTTAAGATGAGCCCAATCATTCTAGCTCTTCTTCTCGTCAAATTTAGCCGAATCAATCTCCTCTCACCAGTTTGATTCAGTATCTCTTCATTCGTGATTCGATCTATCCATCTCACCTTCAGCATTCTTCTGTAACACCACATTTCAGAAGCTTCTATTCTCTTTCTTTCTGAGCTAGTTATCGTCCATGTTTCACTTCCTTTCAATGCCATGCTCCAGATGAAGGTCTTCAGAAATATCTTTCTAATTCCTATATCAACGTTTGAAGTGAGCAAATTTCTCTTCTTAAGAAAGCTCTTCCTTGCTTGTGCTAGTCTGCATTTATGTCCTCCTTACTTCTGCCATCGTTAGTTATTTTACTACCCAAGTAACAATTTCATCTACTTCTTTTAAGACTTAATTTCCTAATCTAATATTTCCTGCATCACCTGCCTTCATTCGACTGCACTCCTTCAACCATTCTTCCTTAGCTACCTTGCACTTTCTATCCACTTCATTCTTTAATTGCCTGTATTATTTTCTTCCCTCTTCATTTCTAGCATTCTTGTATTTTCGTCATTCATCAATCAGATTCTGAAGGTGATTGGGATCAGATACAGAACAAAGAATTATCTACAATCTGTATAAAAATCAGTCTGCAGTCATAAGAATCGAGGGCTTTGAAAAAGAAGCAGCAATCCAAAAAGGAGTCAGGCAAGGCTTCATCCATTAAAATTCCAATTAAAACAGTTAATTTAATGGATGAAGTTTTAGTCTCTGACAAGATTATAGTTTCATCATTGACAGTGTTTCCATTAGCATCTTTATATATTGTATCATTTTTCACATTTTTATGCCCCGAATTTTAATAACTGGCTAAACTTTTAGCTTCCACTTTTAATATTAGTTGTACTCTTGATTCTTTTTAGGCTGAAGATGCCCTTAATTGAGGGCGAAACATGTCCCATTTAACTGTGAGTCTATTTATGTAACCACTATAAGTGGAAATAAAAGTATTGAATAGGTGGATTAAATTAAAACTGTATTGTTGTTGAACTTTAAGTGGTATGTTACACATACAACAAAAAACCCAAGTATTCTGGGTATTGAAAATCTAATTTAAAATCCTTAGGTTACATGAAAAAAAAAATTTTTTTTAATACTTTCATTATTCTTGCAAATTATGTGTAATTTATCCATGATTTGGCTAAAAGATCATTAAAAAATTAACAACATAAGCTTTATACCCTTTTTTTTAACTGAAGTTTTGACTAACTTACTCTGTCTCTGCCTCATCCTTTAATCAAATGCAAAATGTTTCAATGTCACACTGACTCAGTTAGCTCTTCAGATGGCGATGGAATAGAAAAAGGCCAGGAATGGGAAGGAAGTTGCCATGGCCTTAATTAAGGTTCAGCCAGAGCATTTGCCCAATGTGAAAAGTGGAAAATTGTTTGAACCTCACTGTTGGTAGCCCTGAAGATGGTTTTCGATATTTTCCCATTTTCACAACAGGAAAATTTAGGCTGTACCTAATTAAGGCCACAGTCACTCCCTTCCCACTCCTAGCCCTTTCCTATCTCATCATCACAATAAGACCTATCTGCGTCTGTGCGGTGTAAAGTAAATTGTAAAGAAAAAAGGGAAACCATGGAAAACCATCTTCAGAGCTGTTGACAGTAGGGTTCAAAACCACTATCTCTAGAATGCAAACTCGCCGCTACATGACCCAAACTATGTAGCCAACTTGATTGGTCCTTTTATCTTATTATGATCTATTAGTTTCTGTCCATATTGATGGTTTAGTATAAACAATTATAAAGATGGGAATCTTCCACCTAATCAATACTTTATTGATATGTAGCTTCTAAAACATATCTATATCACATTAGTATACAGGACTGGTTTCGACCCCTATTCAGGTCATCTTCAGTTGATCATAGTACCTAATATTAACGTAATGTACAATTCAAAGCATCACTGAATCCAATAATGAACATCACATAATACAAATAATAATATTGTAGTGTTAAAATGTGTTTTGGTGTTTTTCTCTTAGTCTAGTTCGTCAATGTTCATATGACTTGCAATGTACATCTCTAAAACTCCACTTAATCTATTCCTAAATGCCACATCTTATTGGTTAAAATAATGATGTGTAATGCTCTTATGACTTAACCCTCTACTGCATACTGTTGCCATTAGGCAACAAATAACTTTTCACCTGTGTAAATGGATAAATATTATAGACAGACGTAGTTTTACAGCACACCTTCAACTGTACAGTCAATTAAACACATATCCCAGTGATACCTTGTTTTTTTTACATAACATAAGACAAAACAGCCCTACAGCCAAAGGTACTCCTTCCACCCCATCAACATCCACGCGAACCAACCACCGTTTATTTTACGTAGGCCCTCCCCATCATATTACCACAGGCTTCGGGAGTACCTCTGGCTCAACCTCAAAGACATCACCGACTTACGGTCGTGCAAGTATACTTTGTACCCATGGCCAGTAGGCAGTAATGTTCGGTCTTTGAATGTTAAAAGTTTAGCGTAAAATCGTGGAAAATCGTATATATATATATATATATATATATATATATATATATTCCAATATGGCAATCCACATCACATACGAGTGTTAAACTATTAGGCCCAGTTAAGAATTGCTGGTATATCTAAACCACTGAGCGTATGTTGAACATTAAAGCTTGAAATTTTCTTTACCAAACGGAAACGAAAAATAATTCGTGCAGTAGAGGGTTAAAATTGTTCTATAGCATTTTTATAGCATACATTAAAAACATTTTGATCTGTTTTTCTCTTGTACAGTTTTCAACGTTGCATCTGCAACCAATACTTGAGGCAAGGATATAAAATAAATCTGAATATTTCATTTTTAAAGACCATTCTTTTGGCATATGATATACACTGGGCAGTAGGGGGGTAACATATTACACCAAACATATTTATGATTTACTAAGAACAAAAATAATTTATTGCAACGTAAATTAACACTAAAAACAGAATATTGATATTATAGATAGAATGTAAATAATTCAGAACCCTCTGGGGCAAGGAATACTTGTGGGAAAAGTACCTAATTCCCACCTATCATATGATGTATTAGTATGTAATCACTTCTTCATATGGAACTGAACAAAGCACTTTTTCGGATGAAGTCCAACATTGCACTTGATGCATTCAAAGTTGGCACATTTCTCACATGTTCCACAGTGTCGTTGAGAACCATCAGTAGATGGTTACTCCCATTGTACTAGATTTCATCAAGAACCTGCAAACAAATACTACAGTAAGCACTCAACATTATTCTTTAACAATTGGATTTTCAGTATATGAAACAGTTTTGTTCCTCTTACCTGTGATGTTTTGCTAGGACGCACTCTTTGTGGACTGAAATATTCTGGCCCCGTGAGCAAAGTCATTACTACTCATCTTTTAAATGCCAGTAAAGTCATATCGTCAATCCGGTGATACAGGAGCCAGGCATTAACTACTGCACTGTTGATACAGAAGCTAATGTGCGGCCAGTACCGTTTCTTGCTTTTAATTTTCAGCTGGTGTGCTCCTCTCAACTTGTCAGAAATATCAGCACCACCCATATGGCCATTGTATTCCTGTATCAAAGTTGGTTGTGGTACATACTTGTGTTTCCTTTCTTGATGAATCCATCGTCGACACTGGCCTTCCCCAAGTACTGCAGCCTCTTCAATGTCAGTTACCATGGTAACTTGGCTGTTTTCATGCCATCTTATCAAAGTAAGTGAACTTTGTTCGTCTTGTATGGCATGAAATGTTCCTCTTGGCTCTTTTTTCAAGTCTCTGAGGGGTGCTTTCTCAATCCGATCACTTCTTATTGTTCTTATACATTTTGTCCCTTTATCTTTAAACGATTCCAATAGAGGTAGAGAATTGAAATAATTGAAGTAATTGTCAATGAATACTGTACTCTGATGGAGTACATGTCCCACACACAGTCTCTCACTAATACTCGAACCAAGAGTCATTTCCCGATTTTTATTCCCTCTTACCTGTGATGTTTTGCTAGGACGCACTCTTTGTGGACTGAAATATTCTGGCCCCATGAGCAAAGCCATTACTACTCATCTTTTAAATGCCAGTAAAGTCATATCGTATATGGTTCAAATTTCAGCAGGTAGCCCCTTCTGAGGTAGTAATACACCAAAATTTGAATCTGTATTTTACTGGCTTCCCTCTAATGAACTGCTTGGCATAGTGATGGCCATAATAAGGCTCTATGGCCTCGTCAAGGGAAAACTTATTCCATAGAGGAGGAGCAAATTCTTGAAATATCTCGTTGAGATGTTCCACAAGTGGCCTTATTTTGTAAATACGATCTGTGTTTTCATAATTCAAGTTGTCATTCAAATGAAAAAATCTGTGAATTAATCTGTTCCTTGTTATTGTGGAAGAAACAAGAGCATTGTGAGAATCTGCAAGAGTTTCCCAAAACATTAGTCTGTGCGTAACAGGAACATAACCAGATAAAAGCAAATTACCAAAGTATCTGAGGATATCATCAAGAGAACACTCAATACTATGACCATTTTGCATAGCATAAATAACAGTTTGCTTGCAAGTTTTATTGAGAAAATCTTGGCTGAAAAACAGACGGAATATATCAACTGGAGCATACTTACTGGCATGCCACTCTTGAATGCATGAGGATTCTGGCACATCTCTCTTTGTAAACTTTACTGACTTCTTAAGCTCCTTGTTTACCCAATTTCTTACTTTTCTGGCTTTCTTCTGTGGAAGATACATCAAAGGATTCTGTAGTTATAGGAGCCTTCTGTAGTGGTATTTGATTCTCATCAGCTGCAGTAAATACTCTCTCTGAATTTTCAGAAATGCATTATATCGAGTCTCTCTTCTAAGCCACATGGAGTTTTCTTTACACCTCTGACTTTAATTTCCTGTCTAAGTACACCCTTCCCTACATCTCAAGCTGTAGCACACTCATCATCATCACTAGGTCTGACATCTTGATCACTGTCATTGTCATCAACAGCTCCCATAAGCACTACTTCTATTTCATCTGCTTCAGAAAAGGGGTCATCATCACCATCGTCATTTTCAAAGCTGTCTAGAATGTCCAGAATGGTCTCCCCATCTGTTAATGTATTGTATCTGAAATGGACAAATTTTCATCTTGTGAATGCCCAGTGTATGATATTTCATACGTTAAAAGATATTTGTGTTTGAATGCCATCTCAATTAGTGAAGATAGTAACTATCATATGAGGTCAAATCTTCATACTATTCCCATAACAAATATACCAAAATATGATTAATGTTTCATAGCTCAATTCCACGATAATTATAAATACTCACCAGTGCGTCATTTTTATCAGTCTGCTGCACTACTCACACTTACTTGCCAACTATCTCCGTAACTGGAGGACAACAATTATGCCATTAGCTAGGAAGCATTATTGGTGTCCCTGACACGCTAAATGATGGCTTTGACAATCCCAAAACACTTACGATGACAAAGATATAACATAATTTGGAAACTATGTTTTGCGGATGATATAACATATGGTGGGCATTAGTGGGTTATCACTTGACTATTGCCTGTCTGTTAATGATAAGTATCTCTCTCTGTAAATCTCAAAGTAAATAGCTGAGTTAATATACATCTTCTCCTTTCTTATTGTTGCATTTGTGCCTTATTGTTTTAACAATAATTTCTATCATAATTTCTATATTCTTTCCTACTATAACATTTACATTAATTTAGCACACTAATATTCCCTTATACTGTTTATTTAATAAACTGTTTTAGGACGCCGATACGATGTTTGCCAAGAGAGCCCATGTTTGCATGGAGGTACATGTAGTCAGACTTCCTTTGAACCAGGTTATCGGTGTCGGTGTGAAGGTAGTGGATATTATGGAGATCGCTGCCAAAATGGTAATTGTACACAATAAAATAAATGCTTTGTTTAGTATTAAGTTCCATTTTGTTTTCCAATTTATTTTTGATAATCAAAGTTCAAAACTGTAACATTTTTCAGAACACTTATCCATAAGTGTCACCATCAAATTAAGAGTTGAAAACTGGAAAAGAAGCTAGAATTGATAAGGAAATAGTATCATTCTGAAGTACTTATTCAATTGCTGTTTGCATTCAGGGACTATGAATGGAGAATGACTGAATGGAGAGTTGCTATAGTAGCCCATGTGTACAAAGGAAAGGGTGATAAATAATAATAATGTTATTGATTTTATGTCCCACTAACTACTTTTACTGTCTATGGAGATGCCAATATGCCAAAAGTTTGTTCCACATGAGTTCTTTAATCTGCCAGTAACATATATCGGCACAAGGCTGATGTATTCGACCACCTTCAAATACCACCGGACTGGGCTAGGATCAACCCTACCAAGTTGGGCTCGAAAGGCTAGCACTCTACCATCCAA
This sequence comes from Anabrus simplex, assembly GCF_040414725.1. NCBI lineage: Eukaryota > Metazoa > Arthropoda > Insecta > Orthoptera > Tettigoniidae > Anabrus > Anabrus simplex. Next base: position 93,206,745 of record NC_090265.1, on the reverse strand, counting down.
GCTACTCAACATATTGAAAGGTTGAAAAACATAAAGCCAATAATTACAGGCCAGTCAGCTTGACATATGTTCCATGTACACTTTGGAAAAACATTCCATCTGATTATATTAGATTAGACATGTGAATAGTCTGTGGTGTAGATTACTGTAGTCAGAGCTGACTGAGTAAGCAAAGAGGATGCATCTGGACGTAAATGAGCGAATGATGTAGGCCAATTTAGATGTTGGAGGAATTAGAATGAGAACATTGTCTCAGTCTATTCACCATGTGAGGGTGCAGAAGAGGATGAAGTTGAAAAGTTTTATGAAGCACTCAGTGACATTGTAATCAGGGTCAACAGCAAAGATCGGATAGTGCTAATGGATGATTTCAGTGCTGAAGTAGTATGCAGCGATGTAGTTAAATAATAAAGATGTTGAAAGGCATGGTGTTTTGGAAGGTAATAAGATTGGTATGATTTCTATTTGAATAACTATATTTATTACAGACATAAATCACAGATGGACACAGTGAAACAATAAACATGGAGGTTATAATCATGACTGTCAGAATGGAAGAAATAATATAGTGGGTAGGTGTCACTACTTGATGGCGGCTCAGCCACAGTCATGTGAATATATATATATATATATATACTGTATTCTCAACACCCCCTCTTGAAGGCTGAACCAGCTTCAGCACTTCAATTTTCTGACACCCAAACATCAGACAGCCAGATGGTGTCAAATCGAAATGTCTGCACATGGTAGCTGAGGCCATACGATTATTATTATTATTATTATTATTATTATTATTATTATTATTATTATTATTATTATTATTATTATTATTATTATTATTTATTTATTTATTATTCTAAGCACTTCTAGTGCTTATCCTTTGGTTGATCTTTGGTTAAAATATCTACAGCCATCTTCTCAATTGACAAGTATTTGAGACAAATACTCCCAGATGAAAGAACCTCTCATATAAAATAATGTCGCACATCAGCGTGCTTAGTCTGTGAGTGGAAAACATTATTTCCAGCAAGCTTCTGAGCTCCAATGTTGTCATTATACAGCTGCACAGTCAACACGCTGTTAATGTCTATCTCCCCTGCTAGTTGTTCCAAGTGCATTGCCTCTTTTGAAGCCTCACTCAAAACCATGCATTCAGCCTCCGTTGAGGACAACGCCACTGTCCAGTGTTTTCTGGATTCCCAAGATACGACTCTGCTGTACAGTGTAAAGATGAAACACGTGTATGATCTGCAATCATTGGCACATGCAACCCAAACAGCATCTACATATCCAATTAAATTACTAGTATTGTTTCTAAAAGGGATTTCCACATCAGAAGAACCCTTCAGGTAACTCAGTACCCTCTTTGCTGTTTGCCAATGTTCTTTGCCAAAAGAATCATTGTATTGGCTTAACACACTCACTGAATGAGGTATGTCTGGATGGGCTGCATGCAGTTGATAGGTACATAAGAGCACCTAACAGCTTTCTGTAGAGGAGCATCTCACCATCATCCTTGAACCAAGTACTGATCTTGACAGCTTAACTCCAGCTTCATTTAATGTAAACACGGGCTTGCAATCAGACATTCAAAAGTGATCTAAGATGTCAATAATGTACCCTTTCTTTTTCAAGATGATTCCAGTACTTGATGTCTCCTAGGTCTTTGACCTCGAACAACTTTTGTAAAAAATTGTAGATGTTGTAAATTTCTCTCAAATTTTGTGACAAAACTAACATTTCATCGTCATAAACAATGATCGGGAGAAGATCAGCATCTGCACCCTTCACATAGATGCTAGAATTGCCAGACGTTTGTTTGACACCAAGCTTTAGTAGTTGCTTGTTCAAGCTTTGGTGCCAACAGCAGCCAAACAACACATCCTTGTTCAGCTTCCTCTCTGCTTCGGCTATGATCTTTGTTGTTGCATAAAGATTTATTCTTCGACAATTCCATTCAAATATCCAGTTGCTACATGGAATTGTTGGACATACATTCTGCAATGAGCAGTGAGCAAAATGGCCATTCATATTGAGCTCTACTGGTGCGAATATTTCAGTATAATCTATACCCGTCCTCTGGGAAAATCTCCTGGCCACGACTCCAGCCTGCCTTCTTGTGATCTCACCATTTGCTTCGTACTTGTTCCTAAGGTCGACTTCATGCTCTTCAATAGGAGTTTAAGGAATTAAGTCAAAAAGTATTCCTAAGGACTACATGACTTCCAATTATTGTCCTATTTTCTGAGCAGTCTACAAGATTCCAGGTCTCATTTTTTAGAATAGAGATAATTTCATCTGTCAAAGCCAGAATCCATTCATTTCTTTCTGGACCTGAAAATGCCATCTGAATAGGAACCTCAGCCAGACATGCCAAAACAAACTGTCCTCCATCATGTTTCTGGTGAAGTTTTCGAGGTCTGTCTCATGATCCCCGAATGAATCAGTCTTCATCACCCCAGAGCATGTTGAGATTGTTGTATTTCTGGATCTGGTTCATTTTCAAAATCAAGAAAATCATCTTCTAAACTATTTGAATCATCAATACTTTCTGTACATTCTGTGTATCTCTGCATCTATAGGAGTTATGTTTATATTGATAAATAATCAACCTGCTTCAGCTCTTTGTTGGGATGATTGTCATCAAAGTGTTCTTGTTGAAGAAACATGTTTGTGCGCTGACTTGGGAAAAAAGTCACGATTGTATTTTGCTCTTTTCTATCTCCTTTCAAAAACTTGACATCACACGAGATTCCCACTTTTTGTTCCTGTGGTAACCAAATTCTGAAACCTTTGGACTGCCCTGCATATCCAAGGTATATGCCCTTTTTGCCATGAGGGTTGAATTTTCCCACATTCAGTGATTGGTTTAGGTAGTAGGTTTCACATCCATATTTTTCAAATTTACAATCATTTGGAACCTTTCCAGTCCAGGTCTCGTAAAGAGTTTGTCCACCCAGTTTACCTGTAGGGTACCTATTCCTAATGTAATTTGGTGTTGCAACAGCCTCTGCCCAAAAAGAGGGAGGAAATTTGGACTGCATTAATAAACATCTGGCCATCTTGATGAGTGTATGGTTTTCCTTTCCACTACTCCATTTTGTTCTGGGTTACATGGAATCATCAAGCATCATAGGATCCCACAGCTTTTCAACAGTGCGTCAAATTGGGAACTCACATACTCTATACCATTATCAGATTGTAAATTTTGTTTTATCTTCACATTTTTCTGTGTTTCCAAACATTTTCTGAAGTCCTGAAACTCATTAACAACTTCAGTTTTCTAATGAAGAAACTTCACTTCATACCATCCAGCCACATTATCAATGAATGTGACAAAGTAGCACGTGTTTCCATTCAAGGTACTCTCATAGGGCCACAAATGTCACAGTGAATCAGCTCCCCTGGTTCCATTCACCTATCAGACTTCTTCGGAAAATGGGTAGTGTCATCTTTCTTTATAATGTAATACAAGAACTAAAAGGTATCCACCAATTCAGTACTCATTTATTGTAATTTTAAAAAGTTACGTATATTTGAAACTAGTTTCGGTCTTGCTAGAGACCATCATCAGTCAAATTCATAAAGTTAAGGCAAGACATAAATTACAATAGATAAAATTTATAAAATAAGAGTGTGTTCGTTGACATTCAGTGCAAGACAAGTAAAAAAAAGTGTAAGGATATGTAACCTTTTTTCGAGGTTACAATAAATGAGTACTGAAGAGGTGGAAACCTTTTAGCTCTTGTTTTATGTTATATTGCTCTTCAATACATAATAATATGAAATTTATTACCTATCATCTTTCCTTGAAGTCAGATAACACATTCCAAATCTTCTTCAGTGTCAATGACTGCCATTTCCTCTATTCTTTTATTCTTCGCTGCTTCACGTAGATCCATTATATTAGAGATGTCCCAATCGAATGTGCCAGTCCATAATACACAGAACCAACAGAACCAAAGAACTAAAGACCGAGCTTGATAGCTGCAGTCGCTTAAGTGCGGCCAGTATCCAGTATTTGGGAGATAGTAGGTTCGAACCCCACTGTTGGCAGTCCTGAAGATAGTTTTCCGTGGTTTCCGATTTTCACACCAGGCAAATGCTGGGGCTGTACCTTAATTAAGGTCACGGCTGCTTCCTTCCAACTCCGAGCTCTTCCCTGTCCCATCGTCGCCATAAGACCTATCCGTGTCGGTGTGACCTAAAGCAACTACAAACAAAAAAAAAACAAAAAAAACTAAAGATTGAACAGCACCATACTCTTGCTTCATTTGACATAACAAACATGTACCCTAACATTCCTATCAAACAAACAATCAAAATAATAGAATCTAATTTAAAAAACCACAGCAACTTGAGCACCTTAGAAATAGATGAATTCATGTACTTGAATTGGCTACAAACAATAACTACTTCAGATTTCATGATACCATATACCAGCAACAAGGCCTACCTATGGGATCTCCTGCCTCCGGAATATTAGCAGAAATATATATAGACTACCTAGAACACAATCATTGGTACTTCAAAAAACTTACACGTCTTAAAACAATATGAAATTCCTCCTGTAGCACTAAACAATACCATTATTCCATTTTGTGAAACAGTTATGAATCTTGGTGTGGCTATAAGCGAAACATTGAACTGGTCGCAACATGTGATGAAAGTGTGCCAAAAGATATATCAAAGCCTGCATCCTCTGAAGCGGTTTAAAAATATATTTCCTCGGTCCTTGAAAATAAAGCTCATTCAATCATTCTTGTTTCCAATTCTCGAATACTGTGATACAGTTTTTATTGATATCAATAACGAGCAAAGCATGAGACTGCAACGTGCCCAAAATGCATGCATCAGGTATGCATTCGACATACAACCATACGCCCATGTATCCCCATTCTATACATAATTATCTTGGTTACGACTGAATGACAGACGTAGACTCCACGCAACTACTTTGGTGTATCAAGTGCTTTCTGAAAACACTCCTCCTTACCTATCCACCAGATTTCACTACCTTAGTTCCCTGCACCTGTTCAATACCCGGTCAGGCTGTACGCTAGAAATTCCTGTGCATCGAACCGCAACCTACAACAGATCGTTCACTATCACCGCCACGAGCTGGTGGAATGAACTCCCCAATGACATCAGGGAAGCTAAATCTAAGACAAAATTTAAAATCCTTTGCCAGCGTCATCTTTTAAGCACTTCCAGTCTTTCTTGGGTGTGAATGGGATGCATGAATGAGAGTGAATATAGTTGTTTATTGCAATGTGTTCCTGTATATAATTTAGTTATACTTTACTCACTTTAGTTTAGTTAGTGATACTTTAGTTGCTTTAGTTATACTTTAGGTTGTAAAGATTTCATATGTTTAAATTTTATGTAAAATATACATTGTATATACATGAAGTGGTTAAGTGTAAGAAAGGGCCGGGAGCCCTAACTTCGCCACAATAAAGACACTTTAATAATAATAATAATAATAATAATAACACACGTCAATCAATAAAATAGATAATATATATTTTTGGTGCAGATTTGTTGACAACATCTTCATAATCATAGATAATAGATCCACTGACGCAGATACTATACTAGACAAACTTAACACTTTAGACCCCCAAATTAAATTCACTAAAGAAACTGAAAATAACCGTACCTTAAATTACTTAGACTTGACAATAACCAGACACGACAACCACTTATCTTACAAGATCTACAGGAAACCCACACACACACCTTAAATACCATTAAAAATTATTCCATTCATCCTAACACACACAAAGGAGCAGCCTATTATAGCATGATATATAGAGCTTTTAATATCCCAATGACAATAGAACATCTAAATAATGAATTAAAATTCATCCACGACATAGCCAAACATAATGGATATAGCAAAGAAATGATCAACAAAATCATTCACAAAATAAAATCCAAACCTAAAACCAAATTAACTAAAACAGCCAAACCCAGGAAAGATTATGCCTTATTCACCTTCAACAACACCCATATATATACTATAACTAATATTTTCAAGAAGCACAACCTGAAAATAGCATTCAAAACCATACACAATAGCATCAACACCATACACAACACCAAAACGGTCAACAATAACAATAAATATAACCAATCAGGTGTCTATCGTATCAAATGCAACAACTGTGACACAAGTTATATCAGACGCACAGACAGAAACTTTGCCATCCGCTACAATGAACATATAAATGAAGTAAAACACAACCATTTCTCATCAATAGGCCAACATATACAAGAATCTAAGCATAGTTTCACAGATATCAATAATGATATGGTGATATTAAACATAAACTCTAAAGGCGCCCTGCTCAACATAACCGAAGATTTCTATATTTCTCTGGACCAATACGCTAATCCCAATCATAACATTAACGACATTACAGAAAAAACCAGCATCATCTTTGATAAAGCCATTCCTGTATTAAAAAATGGCTACCTCAAAATAGTAAACACACGCCCTAATAAACCGACGAATCACAAGCCTAACCCCATCCCTACCTCCACAATAGCCACTCCTCCTACCCCTCCACCTACACTCCTCCCCACAGCTAACATAAGCCCCAGATGCACTCCTAGTAGAACACATCAAGATTCCAAACATATCACTACACGACCTCCACAACAACAATAGTAAGTACTCTTTTCATTTCCATACACATACTGGACAATCCTTCATACACACGCTATACTTACATTAGCTTATCTTTACAGATAATAACTACAACACGAATACAGACAAGAGAGGTGTCACCACCAACAGCTCCTAATCAAAATTTAAACTCAAGTCTTGCAGTCTGTCATAAAACTTACTGAAGTACATCCACAGTTGGATTACATAGTACTCAAAAAATTTTCACGACAAGGGTTTTCACCACGAATCATATGACATACATCAGCCATAGAATAATCTCGAAGATCACTTCATACAACTAAATTAACATGATACAGTAGCACAAGAACCATAAAGAAGATTGAAGAAGGAAATACACGCAACACGAACTCAAATTTAAACAAGTGTTTTAACATATATATATATATATATATATATATATATATATATACCATATTTTAGTGTGTTTAACTTATTAAGTGTTTTATAATGTGGCTTATGTATTTTAATATGTTTAATGTACTCATGTCCAATGTATACTCAGTATGTTTTAGTTTAGCCTTCATCACCACTTTGATCACAGATATTTTAACACTACTACAATATATTTTATTTTCATCCCCATTAGACATCCGGATGATCTAACATAATAACATCTTTGTGATATTGTCTAATGGCTGTAATATAATTATGTATTAGCCATGGAAGGCCGAAAGCATAGACGATGGGTCACCTTCCGAGTTCTGTTTCCTGAAGAAGGACAACAGCCACCGCCGATAATGAGGCGTTGGTTTGGACAATGAATTTCTTTGAGAAATCAGCTAGGCATAGCTAAGACAGGAGCATTACAGAAAGCTAATTTCAGATCTTCAAAAGCAGCTTGTTGAGATGGCCCCCATTCGAATTTGACGCCTTTCCTACGCAGTAAGTTCAAAGGCACCACTCTGTTAGCGAAGTTAGAAATAAATTTCCTGAAGAAATTCACCATGCCTATAAACCTGGCAATACCTTTGATGTCCTTAGGTGGTTTGAAATCACGGATGGCCTGTGTTCTAGCATGATCAGTGGAAACACCATCGGGGGATACAATGTGCCCTAGGAATGATATGGAAGGTTTAGCAAAGCCTACCTTGGATAATTTAACAGTCAACCCAGCTTTACGAAGGTGACTGAGTACCTCCTATAGATCATCTAGGTGGTCTTCAAAGGTCTCACAAAATACAACGACATCATCAAGATAGTGATACAAGTATTCCAATTTAATATCAGAGAAGACCCTATCTAGCAGTCTAGTGAGAACAGCTGCTCCCGTGGGGAGCCTGAAAGGCACATGGTTGTACTCATACAAGTTCCAATCCATGGCAAAAGCTGTTAGGTGTTTCAGTTCTTCAGCTAGAGGTATCTGGTAGTACGCCTGATTAAGGTCAAGAATGGTAAAAAAAAACTTGGCTTTCCGGAGCCACGAAAAACAAGAGTGAAGATCAGGAAGGGGCACAGATTGTAACACCACCTTACAGTTTAAAGCCCTATAATCAATCACAGGCCTGAAGCTACCTTGGGGTTTTGGCACAAGAAAAATGGGTGATGAATACGCCGACTTAGAAGGTCGAATAATACCATCTTTTAACATTTGATCGATGATCTCTTTAAGAGCCTTCATTTTGGGTGGGATCAGTCTATAAGGCAGAAACCTAACTGGAATCAGATCCGTAACAAAAAGAAGACTAGAAGACTGAATACCTGGAAACCATCCCAAGTAATGGCTCCATCCAACTTGATGGAGAGACCTTCATGAAGACTGTAAGCTTCAGGTATCTAGTATCTTGCCTACAGACTGATTGTTGGATAGGTGATGAACTGCAAAGTAGGATAAAGGCAGCATGGATGAGATGGAGGGAAGTCACAGGAATACTCTACGACAGAAGGATGCCACTGCAAAATATACCGCATGATAGTAAGTCCTGTTGCTTTATGCAGTGTTGAATGTCAACCAGCTGACAAAGTTATGAAGTGCCAAATATGCAGTATGGATATGCGTATGCTCTGAGGGTTGATGGGAATCCCACTCTTGCAACATGTCAAAAACAACGCTGTTTGCCAGCAAATAGGCATCGCACCAATCACTGAGAAGGCACAGGTAAAGTGTCTCCAATGGTATGGTCACATCCTGAATGCAACACCTAGAACAGTTGCCAATTTTACCCATTTCTTTGAAATTAAAGGGTACTGTCCATGTGGACATCCACAGCAGCACTGGCTTGACACAGTAAATGCTGATATAAGACTCTCAACTTCAGACCACACGATGCTCAAGATTGTGAAAAATGGCAAGCCAAGATTAAAACAGTGGACTCTGCACCAGCAAGAAAATACTGTGAAGAAGAAGAATATGAATAAATAACTGGAATCACAGGTAAAGCTTTTTGTGGATGATAGTATGCTATAGAAAGCAATAAATAAGCAACAGAATTGTGAGCAATTGCAAATAGACCTCAATGAAGATGTGAGATGGACAGCAGACAATGGTATGACGGTATACTGAATGAAAAGTCAGGTTGTAAGTTTCACCAAGAGGAAAAGTCCTCTCAGTTTTAATTACTGTGTTCACAGAGTGAAAACACCTCATGAGAATCACTGTATGTACCTAGCTGTTAACATAAGGAAATAACTTCATTGGGGACATTAACAGGATTATATGGTTATGGGGATATATATTAAGGATGTAAAGATGAGGGAGTATAAGTCGCTGATAAGACCCCAATTAGAGTATGGGACCCTCACCAGGATTACCTGATTCGAGAACTGGAAAAGATCCGAAAGGAAAGCAGTGCAATTTGTTCTGAGTGACTTCTGACAAAAGGATAGCATTACAAAAAAATTGCACTCTTTGGGCTGGGAACACTTGGCAGTAAGCAGATGAACAGCTTGACTGAGTGGTATGTTCTGAGCTGTCAGTGGAGAAATGGTGTGGAATGACATTAGCAGACAAATAAGCTTGAGTGGTATTTAAAAAAATTTTCTTTTGCTAGTGGCTTTATGTCGCACCGACACAGATGGGTCCTATGGCTATGATGGGATAGGAAAGGCCTAGGAGTTGGAAGGAAGCAGCCGTGGCCTTAATTAAGGTACAGCCCCAGCATTTTCCTGGTGTGAAAATAGGAAACCACGGAAAATCATCTTCAGGGCTGCCAACAGTGGGGTTCGAACCCACTATCTCCTGGATGCAAGCTCACAGCCGCGCACTCCTAACCGCATGGTGAACTCGCCCGTTTTTTTTTTTTAAAGTTAGGAAATCATTATATGAAGATCAAGTTGCAATTCAAAAGGACAAATTGGGGCAAATATTCATTTATAGGATGAGGAATTAGTGATTTCAATGAATTACCAAGGGTGGTTTTGATAAATTTCCAACATGTTTGAAATCGTTTGAAAAGAGTAGGTAATCTGCCACCTGGGCAACAGCCCTAAATGCAGATCAGTGGTGAATGATTGATATCTAACCTATCCTAGGACCCTCCTACCATTGTTCCCACTTTAGATCAGCAATAATTCTTGCCATCTTCATTTCTCTACTTCTAAATTACAAATAAGATATCTCTAGTCCAGCCAGATTTCACTCGCGTTCAACAAAGCTGGCTTGGAAACAGACCAATGTAAAGATAGTTTCATCAAGAACACATGTCTTCTTTACAGAATAACATTGATCGTAATTGCCAACTCACTGAATTAGCTTTCCTGCACCTTGATTCATTTTCACTTAGTCTGCTACCATCATGAAAGAATACACATTCTAAGTACTCAAAATGATCCAACTGTTCCAATTTTGTATTCCATATCTGGCATTCAATCTTCTTGGATTTCTTAGAGTAATGACTCCACTTTAATCTTAGAAATGGTCATTTTTATATCATACTTTCTGCACCTTGTTTTCAATCTCCACAATATTAAAGTTCAGGCTTTTAGCACAGTCTACCATTTATATCAAGTCATCGTCATAAGCCAAACTGCTTATTACATTTCCACCTAACTGAAACCCTCCCTGCCATTTTATAGCTTTTGGCAAATGATCCATGTATACTATGAATAAGAAAGGTGAAAGATTGTAGCCTAGTCCAACTCCTGTACCTACTTTCAACAAAGAACTCATTCTATCATGAACTATCACTGAGGCCCTATTGTCAACATGAATGCCTGTTTCATCTGTTCCTGCTGCTTTGTGACAATTTAGTTTATTTACCATCCTTTCCACTTCCTCGAGTTTAATTTCATTGACATCATTGTCCTCCTCCATATGAAATCTTTTGTTTGGTACTTCAACAGAAAGATTTCCTTTTATACTGGAAATATTTTCAAAGCATTCCTTTCATCTGTCGAGTGATTCCCTAGGATTTACTGTGAGTTCACTGATTTACTGAATACACTATTCACGTCCTTTTACCTCTCTTTCCAAGATTCTTTCTTACAATCCAGAAAGGTTTCCTTGCTGTTTGATCAAGCCTTTCCAAGTTATTATAAAAATCTTTCCATGATTTCTTCTTGGACTCTTCAATGCTTTGTTTTGTTCTCTTTCCTATATATATAATTCCTTATGTACAGTCATTTTTAAAATGTTTACAAGCTGCTCTAACTTCATCATTTCACTTTTACCCATCTTTATACACAATGTTTCTTGGCATTCTCTTGATGTTTCTACTACAGCGCCTGCCTGAACTTTTCACTGATCATATCCATGTACTTCTAATTTTCTCATCCTGGAGATTTTCTGAATTCAGTCAGTTATGACCGGCAGTGCATGGATAAAACATCTGGGGGCTCAATGTTTTGAAAAATAATGCGTTCAAATTTATTGTTACTTGATGTTTACAGAGATGTAAAATAGTGAGACATTGCTTGATAAGCAACACGATATTCCTTTTAAGACACATGGCTGCAGCTCAAAGAAGTTACCAAAACAATGAGGAATGAAAGAGAGAGAATATAAAGTGCAATTACTTAATCTGATCCAGTTTTCTCTGATTTTGAAAACGTTGCTTGCATAGGAATAACTCCTTCATGAATGTGTCAGGCAGACTGTTATTTATGTCTTGATGTATTTTGCTGTTTACTTTTCATAAAACACATACTACTAATTACAAGTTTCACTAATCATGTAACTTGGTTACAAAAGTCTATTGAAGCTATACATTATAGTTACCAAAATATTCTGGTTCATTGCAGTTAATTACATCAGAATCACAAAGTCACAACATTAAAATCCCTTCAAAACATATGGCAAATATCAACTGTGCAGTATGAGACAGTGCTTTGGCTCAGTTCAGGGCTGTTCGAAGTAACTCATGTCTATCGCTAGTACAGTTGCCAGCAATTCCTGGGCTATGTTTTCCCTGCTCCTCCTAGCCCCTTGCCTTGCGCACCTTCCTTACTTCTCACGGCCCTGCACCCCAAGTCCTGAAATTGAGCCTCTTCACTTGTTCCGGAGAGCAATTGGGTCAAAATGATCAAAATCATCACTACATGCACAAATATACAGAGCCAATTAAAGGAATAGGCTCTTGGTAAATCATTTTATTATGACATTTATTTCTAGAGGGTTCAATGAACCATTGAACATATAGAACACGCTGCCACTGTATGATATAGTCTATTATGGTGCTGCTGCTCCTCCCCTCTCATGTGTAATGGTGAATATTCCCATCCCTGAAGAATGAATTTTCAACTATCAGTCATCATTGATCTGCATTTAGGGCTGTCGCCCAGGAGGTAGATTCCCTATCAACTGTTTACCTAGTTGTTTCTTAATTTTTTTCCAAGAATTTGGAAATTTATTGAACATTTCCCTTGTTAATTATTCCAATCCCTAATTCCTCTGCCCATAAATGAGTATTTGCCCCAATTTGTCCTTTTGAATTTCAACTTTGTCTTCTAAAAGCTTCACTCAAGCTTATTCATCAATTAATTTCATTCTACTACATCTCTCCACTGAAAGCTTGGAACATACCAACAACAAATTCCATACTAGCACAGAAGTCGAGTTAATGTACCCCATTCCAATTTGCTTCCACATCATCCTCACATTTACTCATCACCTTCTCATAACTTTAATCCTACACATTTTCAATTCTCACATTGAAATCATCACCCAGTACCACTGTCCTGTCCTTGATGTTGACTGTGCAATGATGCCTTCATAAAAATTGTCTACTTCATCCTCATTTGCTCCCTTACATGGTTAATACACTGAGACAACTCTCATCTTAATTCCTCCAACCGCTAAATTTATCCTAACAGAAGGTGTGTTGCATGCTTGGGTGTTCCCTATGAACAGTCCCACTCGACACTACCCTTCCCGGTTTAACAACTGTTAAGAACACTTTATAATTTCCTCTCTCTTGACTCCATCTTACCTGAACATCATTAACTCCTAACACATCCTTTTTGCGAACTCAGCCAGTTCTTTCTTTCTTTCTTTCTTTCTTTCTTTCATAAGCCTCACTGATATTGATAGTACCCCATCGAATTCCATTTCATTCATCAAGTTCTTTCCATGGAGTCGCTGACCTGTAAAATGTAAATGGGACTCCATCACTTCCACAGGTCTGAGGTTTGCTTAAAATGTTCTGTGCTTGGTAATTTCTGTGAAGTAGGATGCTACCAAACTTACATATAGTTCCAGTGAGAATCTATCGTCTAACAAGTAGTCCTAGTTGCTTGAGCACAAAGAAGGCCATGACTCAGAATATGTCAAAGATGCCCACACATATTCGACTCACAGGACTACTTCATTGGCCACCCAGCGGTTGGCCAGGGTTCACAAACCAAGACATGACTACAGTAACACACACCACGAGCCACAAATTAAACCACTAAGTTACATATAATAGGAAATATTGCTTCTTTTTGTTCCTTTCTATCCCATCTCTGTTCACAAATAATCAGTTTGTTAATATAAGCAAAGAAAATCCAATGATGTTACATATGTGTTACGACAGTTGATTGATTGATTGATTGATTGATTGATTGATTGATTGATTGATTGATTGATTGATTGATTGATTGATTGATTGATTGATTGATTGATTGATTGATTGATTTTAAAAGATCATATTTTTGGTTAAACAGCCTGAGTCCTGCATTTCCAGGGAAATGTTACAACATGTTGAGATTCACACATGCATACAGATCACAGCACCACCTATTCTCTTTGACTTCAAATCAAATCAAATCAAATCAAATCAAATCAAATCAAATCAAATCTCTTTATTTGCAAATGAGGTGTCTACCTCGGTGGCAAATGGTACACTAAAATACATTATTGTCAAGCACTAAATTTTAAATTAACAAGAGAAGAAATTTTTTTTTCTAGAATACAATAGTATACAATTTATGCTAACAATTTTTTTCTATTAAACAAACAGATCATCCTTAATAAATTTATATTGTTTACAAAATTCTACTTATAATATCTCCTATACTTACAAACATAGTTAACTCATATACAGTATGTGGAAGTACTTCAAATAATACTATGCAACTGGTATAAGATTAAAATTTACATTGCATTTATTTACTTTTTTTTTAAACCCATTTTGGAACCTAAGTAGCATAACGACCTGCTGCGTCTTAACCAGAGCCCCCTTTTGCCACCACTTTTCAGAGTTCCTGAAGGGCCTTCACAGCTACCGTAGCGGTCCCAGGGCCCTCGAAGTCCCCATTGTACTTCACCCCTAGAGGCAGTCCCCTACTTTGGCTGTCCAAACTCCATGGACCAGGGGATGGAATTATTTTTTTTAATACACATTTTTTATTTACAATAGCCTGCACTGGTTGAATGCCCTCTAACATTCCATTTATTTTCCCTTGAGAGGTGTTATAAGACTGTTGATATTTTGGCTGCTGGCCTCAAAAATTTCAAGTAAGAAGAATTCCCATTCCTACCCTAGATATTGATGTGGTGAAATTTTAAGCTCTCTTGGCATTATTGACTGTGTTTGGGTAGGATCTCAACAAATACAAGCTACCGTTACTTTAACAGCTACCAAGGATCATACAATGTGAGTAGCTTGCTTTCCATTCCTGTGGACAACAATTATGGTAACTCTACATTTTTTCCTTCTATGCCACTCCATGACAAGAAGATACACACTTTCTCTTTCACAGCTGGATGTCAGAAGTGAACTTCAACATGTTTGTGCATTGTCACCTCAACAACTGGTTGTACAGATGTCTCTGAAAACTATGAAAGTAGTTAGTGGGATGTAAAACCAATAACATTACTATTAACTAATTTTACCTCTGTTTAATTTCTAAATCATCTATGTTTTCCGGATACTGTTTTATTTTGATTTATTTGTGTTTCTTAACTATGTTGAAGGATATTAACTTTTGTATACTGCATGTATCACAAATTAAGAAAAGATTACAATAAACAATACCCTCTCCCTAATCTTTGGTTTCCGAGATTATGAGAGACGGTATTATCTATATTTTTTTTAAAACTAATTTTACAGTTCATGTCAAAAGTTTATGACAGTATCTATGGCTAGACTAAGGACACAATGAAAACTGACATTTTAACATATTTTTCTTTTCTTTTCTTTTCAGCTTGTCCATCTTCAAGTGATTTTAATTCTTCAGAACCATTTCCATATGAATGCATTGTGATTTGAATGGGATTGACCGAGGCTGTTTGATGAATAGAAGATTATACTGGAAAATGGAATGTTCCATCATGGTACTTGTATAGTCCTGAGACTACATATCCCTTCATAAGTGTATCGTATAAAGTAGAGGATCTAGAATATTTGTAAATTATAAGAAATATACTTAAAATGAGTGAGACCTAATGAATTTGAAGAACTTGCATAGTCTACCAAAGGAACCCTATAATTTCTTTCAAGAATCTGAATTTAATGAGTTTGAATTTATGTTACTTTCTAAACTATTGTCCTAAAATCCCAAAATTCTAATCAAAAGAGTTGTGTTACAGAGTAATAATGCTAGAATCAAATTACTTTATCTTATATATAATAGAAACAGAATAAACAAGTGAACAAATAATCAGATAAAGGGAACTTCTTGTCACTGATTTTTTTAAATAGTACTATTTAAAGTTTTTAAAATACATTTTAGCTATAACAAAGAAAAAGGTATTGAATTTTATTTTTGGGCAGGGAATGAAATGTACACAATATTTCCCTGACTTATTACCAACGATTTCATGAATCTTTCACTATTAACATTAAGTACAGTATTACAACTGAAGACGACAGTAGGGGTAGGAAGTTTGAACCTGTACTCACCATGCTTCAAAAATTATTTCTTCTAAAATTATCAATCTGGATGTTAAATTGGGCCACTTACCTCAATTTGGCCCCTTATAGCACCAATTATCATCATTAGATGTTAAATTCTTTTTTTAGAATTTTATGAGTTAGCCATTCTTGATGTAGCACATTATTTCAGAGAAATAAGGTTGAACACAGATTTTTGAAGAACATATATGGTAACCCGTTGCTGTTCAGTCCAATATTTATGTTTCTTGGGAAATTAAAATTGGGCTCTCAGGTATGCTAGGATGGCCTATGGCTATGATGCAGTTCTTCTTGAGAACAGGTTCACTTTTCACTACCTCCACTCTATTGTAACCTTACTCGTGTAATACTAGAGCTCCTTTAGGCAATTCTGAGCCACTATTGTTATCCCAGTGCCAGTAAAGAATCAGCTTCTCTGGCTTATAGAATTTTAACATCTTCTCTCTGTATCTCTTGTGACATATTTTAGTTCCTAATTTATTGTTACTTCCTGGAGTACACTGTTGAGATATTTATTTGGGAGCTTTATTGAGTATTGGTAGCTACACCTTCATTAGTGAATACTAATACTCTACATAATCCATGGATCCAGTAAGCACTTTAATTAGTGATATTCTTGTGGAACAGTTGGTAGAAATATTGTCAAGGAAAGAATGCCAAAATGTGCTGCCACATAACAAATTTTATTCTAAGTGATGGTAGTTTACAACATCATAAGATTTCCATCTTTTATATGTGGTGGTGGACTGTGTGTTCTTTATCTTTAGTACAAATGAAATATAATTTGTCTCACAGAATGACTAATTAATTAATTAAAATATGAAAGGATTACCTTCCCAGAATGTACTACTTATTCAAAACAATAATATGAAGCATATAGTGTGAATATACATCTTCATAACTGACACTTATTTGAAATATCATTTCAATGCAAAAATCAAAATAATTTTTGTGAATAATTATTCCTATTGATTTTATTATCAATTTAAGCACCTAGTAAAATTTTATGTGTATGATCCTAATGACTCAATTAAGATTAACAATTAGATCATTGTTTGCATGGATTAATCTTAATAAATCTACCTTCTAACTGTTACACAATTGAAATCTTGTTTCCAGTTATTTAAATATTGCTGATTCTTTGAGATCATGATATCTGTCATCTAACAATTAGCTTTATTAATCTAATGTATGTTCGTACTAAAATGACCTTAAGTTTTTGGCTTCTTGCTGTATTCTTAATATTGCTCTGAACTGATCATTTAATGCCACAAGCTATGGGTACATATAGCATTTCATTAGTTAATTTTTGTCCAGTTTTCTAATTAAATATGGGTATTGGATATTTAGGAGTTTTGACTTTTATTATGTAGTTTGTCAGGTGGCCATAATAATTAAGGCATAGTCTTTATGGTCTGAGACTATTGTTAGCTGGTTCTAGTCCTGCTGATGGAAATAATATTATATATTATATATATATCATATATTTATCATTAGAATGTTGGCTACAGGATAGGAGAGGTGATGGTATACAATTCCTAATAACTTGGCTGCATAGCAAAAGTCAGTGTTCAGTTCCAGCCTCTCTGGAGTGTACATATGGAGTGAGGGCATATGACGCTGTTGATGGTGATCAACGAGCTAGAATAACATAGAGGGGCTGTATGCCTGTCATCAGCGCTCCCTGCTTGAAGCAAGTTGATAAGGGGCAGCCATGTTAATGGTTGTCAAAACAAAGCGAATTGGCGCGAGAGCATATGTTGAGGTGACAGGGAGATCGTGCATGCCAATATAATTCCCAGCCGTAAGCTCAGCGTATGGTTGTTCTAATCGGAGTAATAAAACCAAGGATATATCGTACTTTAAGTAAGTATTACTGAATTATAGCCGAGATTCCTTTTTGTAATTTCTGTTTGTAATTAAATCCATTTTTTTGTTTACTTAGCGAAAGCACGGATAGCCACGGTAATTATTTGTCGAATTTTGTTTCAGATTTCGTTTAAATAACAAGAAATTAACGGAACAATGCATTGTGAGGGCGAAAAGAGATAAATGGTACAGTATCCCACTCAATTCAGTTGCTTATGCTCTGTACATTTCCAGCCCTATTTAATTTTCATTCACATTTACAAATAAAGGAAATGGAGCGCCCACCACCAAGAAAATGTAACCACAAAAAAAACACATATTTCGTTCAAACGTACACTAAGTATGGTAAATACAGTATTTTACTGCTATTTTTGAAATTTATACAGCCTTTATTGTAGATGTCTGTTGCCTTGGTTTTTAAAACTATGCCACACTTCATAATGGACGACTTTCAAGCTTACCTTTCAGCTAGTAATCCCAGTATGATATGGTAATGGGAGAAACATGATATCCCCTATATATTATAATAAATAAATAAATAATTACACTAAACAATTATTGTGGTAAAGTATTCATGGGCCGCCTCTGTGGTGTACTGATTAGCGTGAGTAGCTGCCACCCCTGGAAGCCCGGGTTCGATTCCCGGCTCCGCCACGAAATTTAAAAAGGGGCACGAGGGCTGTAACGGGATTCTATCAGCCTGGGGTGGTCAACTGAGTCAACTCAGCCATCCTCGAAGTGATTTTCCGTGGTTTCCCACTTCTCACCTAGGCAAATGCCGGGATGGTACCTAACTTAAGGCCACGGCCGCTTCCTTCTACCGCCTCCCCACAAGGCCCCTGTTCAGCATAGCAGGTGCAGCCCTCCCTCACAGTTGTATCCCCCGACCCAATGTCTCACGCTCCAGAACACTGTCCTTGAAGTGGTAGAGGTGGGATCCGTCACTGAGTCCGTGGGAAAAACCAACCCGGGAGGGTAAACAGATTAAGAAAGGAACACAGTACTCATGAGGATGCAATAATTTTAAAAATATGAACAGAATAAAGTTGTAACCTATTGTAGGTCCCTATGATTTTAAGGCTTCCTGTCATAAATATTTATGTCCATCGTTTTTATTCTAATTTACGCTTAACCACAACAGCCAAGCAGGGTAACGCTCATGTTCCGATTTCGAGGCCTATTCATATGCCAGTGTGCGATGATTTCGAACTACCCTACAATCAACTGATTGTGATGTTGGCCTCGTGCCGCAATATGATGAAGTGGTGGTATTCGCTTTAATGCTTCAAGCTATCGGCAACGGTCTTTAATTCTCCCCCAGTGATTCTAAAATGCGTATTTTCTACACTTTTCATCATTTAAAGGCCATGCCCCCTTGCTTGTGTGACCACAGGAAACATGGCGGACTTTCGTTCCATTAGCTTCACCCAGGCAGCGCTTCCGCCTCTCTATGTTATTCTAGCTCATTGATGGTGATTCATCTGGCAGATGAGGACATTAAAGCCTTGAGCAGACTCCTCAGTGTTATTCGACAAGAGTAGGCTAAGCAATGACACTGGGCTTCACCCTCTCCCTACTTCTTCATCATTATCATCATCATCATCATCATCATACTGTATAATACATAACATGCAGTCATCATACTGGATTCAGAAACATGTATGCTTGCACAATGATCTTTGTATCTGAAGCAAGAAGTAACTAATTCTAACTCCTTGCGGAAAGATGGTGCACACAATTAAATGAAGACCATAAACTGTCTTTGTGGCCAATGGACTCATATCTATTATACTGATCATAATTGCTTTCTTTAAGAGGAAGTATGAATCTAAGCCCAAACTGATTTGAAATTCTATATTGTATTCCTTTTAGATTTTAAGGTGATAGTTATCTATTTATACTTCCCTGTAAGATGATGACCATCACTACCACAACTGTCTAGGTATGAATCTAATAGTAATATAAAGTAAGTCACAATTAAGTTAAAAACACTTTAGCAATGAATTTGTACATATAAATATATATATCAAAGGCAGGGACAAAATAAAACCTTCATAAATATTGAGACAAGCTCTCATAAACTTCAAATTATACACATAGTTAGAGATACTGGACTTGTTCAGGATTCAAACCCACACCCATCTAGCGACTTGCAAAGCATGTCACCTCTTGTGTCAGAGGAGCTAAATGCAAAAGGTTACTAAGAGATGTAGTTTTCAACACATGTTTGGTTAGCCAAGTACATTCAGTGCTACCACTGGTAAGAAAATAAAAAGGTAGCAACCTGTTCTCAATATTTAACCACCCCAGATAAAATCAAATCAAGCTGTACCAAAGGTACGACAATGAGCCTCCAACTGTGATGAATTGTATTCTATACGAAAAAACAGAGCTTCCAGAGAAAATTATCTTGATATTGCTCCATATTCTGGTCGATTTTAGTAAGGGTGTGAAAGTTTAGTGTAGGCAGGACATCTTTTTCATAAGTTGCAACACATACGAAAGTAGCGAGAATGTTTGCTGGTGAAAAATAGTGGGAACATTGACAGGAGGACCCTCACAGTAAGAAGATAAATGTTAAGTGAGGAATGAAAATGATGGATGAAGCTTTTGCCTGTGAACTAGCGTCAATGGTGGGATCATGTGTAGTGAATGGAGGAGGTTAGGTTACATAGGAGATTAATGGGCTCAACTAGGGGAGATAAGAGAAGCAGAAGGATACCTAGGCAATGATACTTAGACTCTGTTTTTATTAATGATTTCTAGAAAGGATGGGTCGTTACTAAATCATCTTGATTCTCGATACCAATATATCTCAATACTTTTATATTTCTTACCAAATGAAATAGAAATTTATCATTTTAAGAGCTATTCAATCTGGTATACACCTATGGATCAATCCCTTCTGACTGGTCGACATCAACTTTCATCCCTTTTTCAAAGAAAACAATGACTAAATCTCATGGAGATTACAGAATCATAAGCCTAATGAGCCATGTTCTGAAATTCTTCCTAAAAGTAATACACGCAAGAATATACATCAAATGTGAATCCTACATGGGTAGCACCCAGTTTGGTTTCCATAATGGATTTGGCGCTAAGGCACTGGTGGGGATGCAGGTTTTGGTATAAAGATGCATAGATATGTCTGCGGATGTATATGCTAGTTTTATTGATTATGGAAAAGCTTTCAACCATGTGAAACAGAGCTGCATATCCTACAAGATATCGGCAAGGATGGTAGAAATATCCGAATTATTGCCAACCTTTACTGGAATCAGACCGCATGAGTTAAAATTGACAGCACAAACCCCTGTGACATTCAAATAAAGCAAGGAGTGAGGGAAGGCTGTATTCTATCTCCACTCCTCTTCAATATTTGCTCTGAAAGGGTATTTTCTGAAGTACTAGAAGTAAAACAGGAGGGCATCATTTAAATAGGATCACAATAAATAATCTGCGATATGCAGATGATACTATTCTGCTTGCAACAAGTGCTGAAGATCTGCAGACATTATTAAACTGTGTGGTTGAACACAGTGCTGCAGCAGGTCTGCATTTAAACATGCAAAAGACCAAAGTAATGATCATAAACAAACATGTCATTCAACCTGTGAACTTGACAGTAGCTGGTACATCACTGGAGCAATTCTTATGCCTTAAGTATCTCGGCAGCACACTTGATCACAGCTAGAACAACGCTGTTGAAATTAGGTCCCGAATTGAACAGGCAAGGACTGCATTCAAGAGAATGAGAAAACTTCTCTCTAACAGGGACTTTAAGATCAATCTGCATCTCCGTTTACTTTGGCGTTATGTATTTTCTGTCTTATTTTATGGTGCTGAGACTTGGACCCTAATAGAGAACACCACCAAAACACTTCAATCTTTTGAGATATGGTGCTACCGACACCTGCTCAGAATATCATGGTTTAACAGAATACGTAGCACTGAAGTACTCCTTCGCCTGAACAAAGAGCTAGAGATCGTGCACAACATCAAAAAGAAGAAATTTGAGTACTTCAAATCAAATTAAAATCTCTTTAATTTTAAATGAACAAGAGAAGAAGAAACTTTTTCAAGAATACAATATTATACAATTTATGCTAACAATTTTTTCTATTAAACACACACACCATCCTTAATAAATTTATATTGTTTACAAAATTCTACTTATAATATTTCCTGTACTTACAAACATAGTCAACTCATATACAGTATGTGAAATTACTTCTAATAATACTACACAACTGGTATAAGATTTACATTGCATTTATTTACTTTTTTTTTTTTTTTTACCCATTCTGGAACCTAAGTAGCATAATGACCTGCAGCGTCTTAACCAAAGCCCCTTTTGCCAGCACTTTTCAGAGTTCCTGAAGGGCCTTCACAGCTACCGTAGTGGTCCCAGGGCCCTTGAAGTCCCCACTGTACTTCACCCCTACAGCCAGTCCCTTACTTCAGCTGTCCAAATTCCATAGACCAGGAGATGGAATTAATTTAATCACACACATTTTTCATTTACAATATCCTGTACTGGTCGAATGCCCTCTAACATTTCATTTATTTTCTCTCTTGCTGTTTATTCTCTTCTTGAATATCTGTACAGATTTTGGAAAAGGATCAAACACTACCCCTGGTAAACTGTTCCACTCCTTCACACCTTTCCCAATGAATGAAAATTTACCCCAATTGCTTCTGCTAAAATTCCTTCTAATTTTATACTTGTGGTCAGTTCTGCTGATATAATTATTTTCCAACTGAAGCCTCTCACGGATTTCTCCCCATGCTTCTTCTCCTTATAATAATAATAATAATAATAATAATAATAATAATAATAATAATAATAATAATAATAATAATAATAATAATAATAATAATAATAATAATAATAATAATAATAATAATAATAATAATAATAATAATAATAATACTTTAATAATACTTTATTAATGGTAATACCATTTTACATAACAGTAGAGAAGAATAAACAAAACAAAACACACTAAAAAGAAAGTTCAATGGAGTATAAGTAGAAAAATATGTACAGATATATACACAGGTTATATTATAAGTAATCACAGGAAAGTAATAGTCAGTTCTGGAGATTATGTAAGTGATTTCTCAATTTTTGCCAATGAGCAGTTAAATACATCAATATCCACTTTGTTTAGAGATCTTGACATTCGTTCAATTGGCCCATTGAATGCGTACTTAGTTCTATGCCAATTTGTGGACAATGTATTCATGAACCTTGTGCGTCTGTCTGGTACATGTACATTTAATTTTTGCAAGGAGTTGTGGACAATTCACCAAGGAATGAAGCAATTTAAAAATGAAGAGTGTATCCAATAATTCATGGTGTTGTGACAGGCTATGCAGATTTAAGGACTATTGTAAGGATGTATAATCAACATTATCATATGAGAATCCTGTTCTAAATGAATATAAACGAAGAAATTTTTGTTGTACTGAATCTAATCTATGGATAGAGGTCTGATGAGAAGGGTTCCAAACAGGTGTACAGTATTCTAGTATAGGGTGTACCATAGACACATACAGCAATCGATAGTTTGAAAATTCTCTAGAATAACTAGTAATGGAACCCAATCTTTGAAATGCTTTCTTACAAATATTTTCAATATGTTCATTAAACGATAGGTTATAACTGAATAAAACACCAAGGTCATTAACTTGTGAAACAGGAGTTAGAATGTTGTTATTACTAAATTTGTACTGAAATTATATTTTTTTCTTGTGTTAAAAAAATGATATCTTTTAGATTTCTCATGATTAAGTTTCAACCCATTTTGAATACAGTACTTTTCCAGATGATGTAAATCTTGAAGTTTTAAACAATCAAGTGGACAATTAATTTGCATAAAAATGTTTGCATTGTCAGCAAACAAAAGCAATTCAGTATTCTTAAGTATATTTTTAATGTCATTCATGTAGAGAATATAAAGTAAGGGCGCAAGGTGAGACACTTAAGGAACTCCACTGGTAACAATAATAAGCGCAGAAAAATGGTTCCTTATTTTAACAATCTGCAGGCGATTTTTAAGGTACGATTCAAACCATGAGAGGAGAGGCTCATTAATTCCGTAGCCTGTTAGTTTTTGCAGCAAGATATCGTGGTTGACAGTATCAAAAGCTTTTGAGAAGTCTGTATAAATGCAGTCCACTTGGGAGTGGTTCTCTATTGCATCCAAGAGGAACTGATAGAATAAAAGAAGATTGCTACAGGTTGACCGTCCTGAAAAGAATCCATGTTGCTCATCAATGATGATATTCCTAAAGAGAGGTGTGATTTTATCAAGAATTATTGAGCCAAACATTTTGGAAATATGAGAAGAGATTATAACTGGTCTACATTGTTTTATGTCAGTTTTATCACCATTTTTGAAAACTGGACTAACAAATCCTTTCTTCCATTCCACTGGCAAAACGCCTTGGTTTAATGAAAAGTTGAACAGATAAAAGAGTGCTTCACATAAAATAAATGAGTAGTACTTGAGCAGGTAAGTTGAAACACCATCAGGTCCTACAGTTTTCTTTAATTCCAGAGATATCAGTTTGTTGTAAATTTCTGCCTTACTAATGTTTATAACTGATAGATTGAGAGAGAAAGGATAATTGTATGACATACTACTACTATTCTGATAAGAAGAATAAACAGATGAAAAGTGGTTAGCAAAAAGATTGACAATATTTTCTCCAGTATCTGCTGTAACTTCATTAAGATGCATTGTTGAAGGAATATTATCACATGAACCTTTTAGAACTGAGATATTGCCAGAATTTCTGTGGATTGGAAGTAATACTTCGTTCACAGTTGGAGACATACATTGTATAGCAAGATTTAGATTCAGACTTGCATTCATTTCTTAATTTCGAGAAATGCTGATGGAGTTACTGAAAACCAAATCAAGAGAGTGATTCAGAAAATTTGGGATAGCATTAAACTGATTTAAACAGAGATAAGAAAAAGTGTCTATAAGTAAACTGGACTGCATAGCGTGGTTACCTACTGACATAAGGCCAGAAGATGTTTCTTCATTTACTATCCAATTAAGATGTGGTAGATTTTAGTCACCAACAATGAGCAATAAATGGTTGTCAAGATTTGACATAATTTTTTCAACAGCACTGCAATGTTCGAAATATTTTTGGACAGGAGACTAGGGTGGAATGTATGAAGCACCAATGATTAATTTTGTGGTGTTAAAAGTCAGGGACACAAACAACTGTTCAACTGTGTTAATGCACGGTATCAGAGTAGGTTTAAACCTCTTATTAATAAAGATCATTACCCCCTCATGAGATGCCTTCATACTCATTAAAGAAGACCTATCACATCTGAAAATTGAATACGTTTCGAGTCTGAGTTCCACATCACTAATTTCATCATTTAAGTTTGTTTCAGTTAATACCATGAAGTCATAGTCAGCTAAACATGAAGAAATTTTAAGTTCAGTTAGTTTGCTTCGAAGTCCATTTACATTTTGACAGTATTCTCTAAAGTGTTCAACTAACCTTTTTATTGATGTCTTTGGTGCTTTCTTAGTATAGTGTGTCTGATCTCTTTGAAATGATTCCCTGTCTACATTTCGTATTGTATTCCTGATATAAGTTATACTTTCTAAATCATTTGCTGTATCACTTAAGTTTTTGCCATTAGGATTAGCACCCCCCCTCATTTTCTTAATTAGTTTCCCAAGAGCATTCTACTAGATATTCTATTGAGAAGTTTACCAAACTTAGAGGTTCCTTTTCTGTTAAGGTGTAGCCCATCTTTTCTAAAATCACTACCTCTAAGCCAACTATTATCATCGACAAAAAAGACATTTCCATTTTGGCATAACCAGTCAAGAGTGTGGAGTTTACAGCATCTATATAGCGATAATCAACATCATGCCGATATAAAACAAAGACAAAGCTTTGCCACTGGAATCCTCCTTTTTATTGCAGTAATAAGCCTATCAGTTTCGGCCATTATGTCACTAGGTGTTGAGAAATTATGAAGGTCATTTGTGCCAATATGAACTATCAGAGCTTCAGGATTTTCTTTAATACTGTCACTGTTTACATGTTCAGCAAGTTGGTCCACTCGAATGCCTGGATAGCAGTACGCAATTCCCTCTTCAACTTCGGGTCCAACATTTCTTATCATCGAGTCCCCCACTATTAGTGTACGGGCTTGTTTATGTACCAGTCGCCGACGGGATTTTTTTTTGTCTTTACGAGACTGCAGCTGAGTCATGTTTTATGATTGCCTCATGATCATTACATTTTAATGCTTAAAAACTGTTTTGTATCACTATATTACTATTTACAGAATCTTTAAATGCTACATGTTTCCGGTTAGGCCTAACATTCTTCGACTTAACCTCTTTAAAATCATTTTCGTATTGTCTCGGCATTTCAACATTATTTTGTTTAAAGTTCTTCAATTCTAGCAGAGCATTTTCTAGATCCGTTGATAACATTTTAATTATTTCATCTTTGGATGAGAGTTCAAGTTCCAGATCTCTTATTCTAAACCTCAAATACGAGGAGGCTCTATATAATCCTATAATTCTAGTTTTCTCCCTTCTCTTGCTTAAAGTTTCCCACCCAAGTTCCTCTAACATTTCTGATACACTACTTTGGCCGTATCATTCAAAATGATAAATATAGACTCCTTCAGCTTATCTTACAAGGTAAAATTGAAGAAAGGAGAAGTAGAGGGAGGAGAAGAATATCTTGGCTATGGAATCTGTGAGAATGGTATGGGCTCGGTACCCCCACTCTTTTCTGAGTTGCTGAGATCAAGAACCAGATTGCCCTGATGACAGCTGACATCCAATGAGGATATGGTACAAGAAGAAGAAGAAGGAGGAGGAGGAGAAAAGAAGAAGAAGAAGTGACTCTTTTTTTTCTTACACAAATCTGTTTTACGTTGCACTGATACAGATAGGTCTTATAGTGATGCTGGGAAAGAAAAGGGCTAGGAGTGGAAAGGAAATGACTGAGGCCCTAATTAAGGTACAGCCCCAGCATTTGCTGTGTGTGAAAATGGGAAACCATGGAAAACCATCTTCAGCGCTGCCAACAGTGGAGTTCAAACCCACTATCCTCCGAATGCAAGCTGATAGCTACGTGACCAAAAACCTCACAGCCACTTCCTCGGTATGTAGTGATTTCTTCCTGGGATGTGTTAACTGATAATACTTGAAAAGGTGGATAACAGATCACCTTTGAGGTAAGTAGTGATTTCTTACTGGGATGTGTTAACATCATTATTTGTACATCATTATTTTCTTGCATAATGTTGCAGTAGAAGTGCCACATACCAGGCATTTTTCTGGCTCAAAAGAGGGGTCATTAGCAGATAATTTAGCAACACCATGCTACTATTGCTTCTAACTACAACTACAAAACAATAAAGTTGGGGTTTAATTCTTATGGTATTCATACTAGTGATGCTTGTAGTAATAATTATTATGTTGCAAACAAAGTGTGCTATTTTGAAGCTAATCTGCACCTTCTAGATATCATGCCAGATGCATGCATACAATATATTTTGAGCCTTGATGATCTAGATATTTGCCCCATCTATGAATGGAGAACTGAATACGAGAACACTGCACCAAAGATGGAATCACCTGAAATGTGCTAAATTATAACAAGGCAAACTCAAAACCCCGATAGCAACAAACAAAAAGAAATCAAAATTATTGTGGCTTTGCTACAACCATGAACAGGATTTTCTCTTGTACAAAGCAGGGAAAGCCATGGAGAAGGAATTATAATCCATAAGAACTGGAATAAATAAAAAGCTACATATTCTCAGACACCCTACAAAATCTAAATAATCACACATTGGTGTCCCCACATGCAACAGTAATAAAGAATCCATTGGTCCAAACAAGAAAGAAAACTACTACGCAGAAGACTGAGACTCATTATCTACCTCCACAGATTCTTTTAAATAAAAAGAAAAGAAGAGAACAGCAACTGCCAGGTAAGGAGACAGGACCAACACCAGGAGCTTCCAACATGGTGGAGCGCACAGACACTGTGTCAACCACAGGTCAAGAATCAGAGAAGAACACTGAACAATATCGTTCCCCAAGATAGAACAGTTACAGAAGAACAGATTCAGCAAAATGAGGAGGAAGGAGAAGAGATAAGCAATAATCATACAGCAGTGGATAGAAGGGCAAGACAGGGGAAGAGAAAGAAGCAGAGTAACAGTGACCACTGATGCAACCTCTTTGGAAATGACCAGAAGGAACCAGAATAGAACAAACCACACAACCAACATTACCAGAACAATGAGCGCAATTGATGCTGAAATCCAAGCTGGAACAAGGCAAGCATGGCTATATAGAGGAAGATTACATGAATCAATCACAAAAGAGAAACTAGGACAACATCTTCAGAAGCAAAGCATCACTGACATGATGGAATGTGAAGAACTGGTTTGAAAAGACTATCATAGAGCATTCAAAGTTGGGATCCTCTTGCAGACTTAGGAAAAGTTTATGATGCAGAATCATGGCTTTCTGTAGGTTGCAGGAGGTAATTTCCGAAAGAAGTATTTTAGCCATTGTGGTGTTCTTGGCTCATTTAATATGTGTGCAAAAATTTACATAAGATCGGTGACTCCCCAGTAGGCGCCCTTCCTTTGTTAGTCATATAAAACCATGAAAAGGTGTAGGAGTAGCAGGAGACTTCAATTGCAGGATTGACCTTAAAAACTGGAAATGCTACCCAATATGATGAGAGAAGAAGGATTTAATCATAAATGACCACTAAAAAAAACCTACTTCGCCCAAAACGGCAGTGGCACAATCAACCTTGTCTTTCATAGAGGACCACTAATCGACATCAAAAGACATGGAACAGGCTATGCCCAAACAGTAACACCACTCAGGAAATACTGCCCACTGGTAACAGAGATTATAATATCCCAGGAATCACACCAGAAGTAAAACTGTACAAAGAAAGTAAAAGAGAATTTTGGGTGCCCTCTGCAAAAAGTATGAGCCATCTACTAAATATAAGAAATCATCTTAAAAATATCAATTTCCAAGGAGCAGCAGAGATGATTAAGGAACTCATCCTAACAGGCAGCATTCCTCAACAACTCTACATAGTGAAACCACGGTTTGATGCAGAATGCTACTTCGAAAGACAAAGAACTTTTGCATGCTTTAAGGGGAGCAAGGTATACTATGCAGAAAAGGACCTTGTAATATACCCTGTGCAAATGAAAAAATAAAAGACTCTCATTAAACAAAAAAAGTGTAGAAGCTGAAGGAAACAAAAGGGGAAAAAATGGGTGGAGAAGAATTAAAAGACCCTTTTGTAGCCCTATGGCTAAGAAAACTAAACACTGCAGCAAAAATAAGCACAGACATCTGGATAAACCATTTCAACTCTATCTTCAACAAGCACAGTAACCGTCAAGCATACACAACCACAAACAGAAGCATGGTGGAGCGCGCAGACACTATGTCAACCACAGGTCAAGAATCAGAGAAGAACACTGAACAATATCATTCCCCAAGATAGAACAGTTACAGAAGAACAGATTCAGCAAAACGAGGAGGAAGGAGAAGAGATAAGCAATACTTCACTAAGGAAGAAGTGCAGGAGAAATCTTAAAGTTTAGGAATGGAAAGGCAACTAGACCAAATGGTGTCTTCAATCAATCAATCAATACTGATCTGCATTTAGGGCAGTCGCCCAGGTGGCAGATTCCCTATCTGTTGCTTTCCTAGCCTTTTCCGAAATGATTTCAAAGAAATTGGAAATTTATTGAACATCTCCCTTGGTAAGTTATTCCAATCCCTAACTCCCCTTCCTATAAATGAATATTTGCCCCAGTTTGTCCTCTTGAATTCCAACTTTATCTTCATATTGTGATCTTTCCTACTTTTATAGACGCCATTCAAACCTATTCGTCTACTAATGTCATTCCACGCCATCTCTCCGCTGACAGCTCGGAACATACCACTTAAACTGTATATAGGATAATATCTTTTGTTTATTTCCACCTATTCAATACATTACAAGAAGTTGACATTTACTTTAAAACATTATTCAGATGAGACATGTTTCGCCTCTCACTGTGAGGTATCTTCAGTCATTATCAAAAACCTTATTATTTTACCAGGCATCTGGTTAAAGATATTCAAAAATGTGTTTGATGATTATAAGAGAGGTAAGATTTACGTTAGTTATAAACATGTTCATGAAGTAACTAAAAATCAAATATATTGATAAAAACATATGTAGTTCTTTGTTGAATAGGACTTGTTTGATTCTACTATAGTAAGAGAAGGTGGCTTGAAGCCGTTGTCATTAATAGATGTCTAATAGATAGTGGAAGGCATAAAATATCAGTTCTATGAGAATATACATTACATTCAAATGATACTAAAAACTAGTGGATTCAAAGGTAGTACATATAAAATGTTCAATGAAATAACTATAGATCTAATAAAATGATAAACACATATGTAGTTCTTTGTTAATTAGGACGTCGTAAGATGTATTGAATAGGTGGAAATAAACAAAAGATATTATCCTATATACAGTTTATGAAACTTTCAATACGGACGAAAAATGATTTTCATCACTTGTAACATACCACTTAGTCGAGCAGCTCTTCTTCTTTCTCTCAATTCTTCCCAACCCAAACATTGCAACATTTTTGTAACGCTACTCTTTTGTCGGAAATCACCCAGAACAAATCGAGCTGCTTTTCTTTGGATTTTTTCCAGTTCTTGAATCAGGTAATCCTGGTGAGGGTCCCATACACTGGAACCATACTCTAGTTGGGGTCTTACCAGAGACTTATATGCACTCTCCTTTACATCCTTACTACAACCCCTAAACACCCTCATAACCATGTGCAGAGATCGGTACCCTTTATTTACAATCCCATTTGTGTGATTACCCCAGTGAAGATCTTTCCTTATATTAACACCTAGATACTTACAATGATCCCCAAAAGGAACAATCACCCCATCAACGCAGTAATTAAAACTGAGAGGACTTTTCCTATTTGTAAAACTCACAACCTGACTTTTAGCCCTGTTTATCAACATACCATTGCCTGCTGTCCATCTCACAATATTTTCGAGGTCACGTTGCAATTGTTCACAATCTTGTAACTTATTTATCACTCTATAGAGAATAACATCATCCGCAAAAAGCCTTACCTCCGATTCCACTCCTTTACTCATATCATTTATATATATAAGAAAACATAAAGGTCCGATAACACTGCCCTGAGAAACTCCCCTCTTAACTATTACAGGGTCAGACAAAGCTTCACCTACTCTAACTCTCTGAGATCTATTTTCTAGAAATATAGCAACCCATTCAGTCACTCTTTTGTCTAGTCCAATTGCACTCATTTTTGCCAGTAGTCTCCCATGATCCACCCTATCAAATGCTTTAGACATGTCAATTGCGATACAGTCCATTTGACCTCCAGAATCCAAGATATCTGCTATATCTTGCTGGAATCCTACAAGTTGAGCTTCAGTGGAATAACCTTTCCTAAAACCGAATTGCCTTCTATCGAACCAGTTATTAATTTCACAAACATGTCAAATATAATCAGAAAGAATGCCTTCTCAAAGCTTACATACAATGCATGTCAAACTTACTGGCCTGTAATTTTCAGCTTTATGTCTATCACCCTTTCCTTTATACACAGGGGCTACTATAGCAACTCTCCATTCATCTGGTATAGCTCCTTCAGCCAAACAATAATCAAATAAGTACTTCAGATATGGTACTATATCCCAACCCATTGTCTTTAGTATATCCCCAGAAATCTGATCAATTCCAGCCGCTTTTCTAGTTTTCAACTTTTGTATCTTATTGTAAATGTCATTGTTATCATATGTAAATTTTATTACTTCTTTGGCCTTAGTCTCTTCCTCTATCTCGACATTATCCTTGTAACCAACAATCTTTACATACTGCTGACTGAATACTTCTGCCTTTTGAAGATCCTCACATACACACTCCCCTTGTTCATTAATTATTCCTGGAATGTCCTTCTTGGAACCTGTTGCTGCCTTAAAATACCTATACATACCCTTCCATTTTTCACTAAAATTTGTATGACTGCCAATTATGCTTGCCATCATGTTATCCTTAGCTGCCTTCTTTGCTAGATTCAATTTTCTAGTAAGTTCCTTCAATTTCTCCTTACTTCCACAGCCATTTCTAACTCTATTTCTTTCCAGTCTGCACCTCCTTCTTAGTCTCTTTATTTCTCTATTATAATAAGGTGGGTCTTTACCATTCCTTACCACCTTTAAAGGTACAAACCTGTTTTCGCATTCCTCAACAATTTCTTTAAACCCATCCCAGAGTCTGTTTACATTTTTATTTACCGTTTTCCACCGATCATAGTTACTTTTTAGAAACTGCCTCATACCTGCTTTATCAGCCATATGGTACTGCCTAACAGTCCTACTTTTAAGACCTTCCTTTCTATCACATTTATTTTTAACTACCACAAAAACAGCTTCATGATCACTAATACCATCTATTACTTCAGTTTCCCTATAGAGCTCATCTGGTTTTATCAGCACCACATCCAAAATATTTTTCCCTCTGGTTGGTTCCATCACTTTCTGAATCAGCTGTCCTTCCCATATTAACTTATTTGCCATTTGTTGGTCATGCTTCCTGTCGTTCGCATTTCCTTCCCAATTGACATCTGGCAAATTCAGATCTCCCGCTACAATCACATTTCTTTCCATGTCCTTTCCCACATAGCTGACTATCCTATCAAATAATTCCGAATCCGCATCAGTGCTACCCTTTCCCGATCTGTACACTCCAAATATATCAAGTTGCCTATTATCTTTAGAAATGAGCCTTACACCTAGAATTTCATGTGTCTCATCTTTAACTTTTTCGTAGCTTACAAATTCTTCTTTCACCAGAATGAAAACTCCCCCTCCCACCTTTCCTATCCTATCTCTACGATACACACTCCAGTGCCGTGAGAAAATTTCTGCATCCATTATATCATTTCTCAGCCATGATTCAACTCCTATTACAATATCTGGTAAATATATATCTATTAAATTATTTAATTCTATTCCTTTCTTTACAATACTTCTACAGTTCAACACTAACAATTTTATGTCATCCCTACTTGATTTCCAGTTCCCTGTTCCCTTATCACCGCTCCCTAGGCCATCCCGTTTCCCTGAATGTACCTCCCTATTACCCTTCCAAACAAATTTCCTAACTTATACGTACCACTGCGGTTTAAATGAAGGCCATCCGAGCGCAGATCCCTTTCTCCTACCCACCCATTAGGATCTAGAAATTTCACTCCCAGTTTCCCACATACCCACTCCATAGTCTCATTTAAATCCCCAATCACCCTCCAGTCAGTATCCCTCCTACACAGTATTCCACTAATAACAATCTCCGCTTTCTTAAACCTCATAAATAACTAGACAAACCTACTAAATAAATGTACAGAATTGGAATCTATCCCAGAGAGTTGGAAAAGATAAAGTATAAAAGGCTCTTAAGGGAAAAGTGAACATCTCAGATCCCAAATCCTATTGAGGCATTGCTTTAGAGTAGGAGCTAGTAATTTTTTTTATTATTATAAAGAGTCAAATATTACTTATTTTACACTCTGCAGGCATGAGGCAAACTCAAGGATTTTTTAGGTAGGTCTACTTAAAATAACATGAAAACAAGTTTTCACAAATTTATTGATAAAAATGTAATGTAATACAAATACTGAGTAGATTACTACTATTGTTTGAAACAGCTTTACTAATGAGATGAATGAAATTATGTTTTGCAGAAACATTTCACAAAATTGGGGGTCAAAGTTAGTACTCCCTATCATCAAAATTGTTTGCAAATGTTCATCTATTAATGCTGA